>NW_020664543.1:2940500-2989858 GCF_002925995.2 Terrapene triunguis | reverse complement strand
AAGGTGGTTCATAGCACAGTTATGATCCCAGTGTGGACAGTGCCTAAACCTTGGTGTACTCTGAACTTTTTCTTAAAACTCTCCCACCAGTACTGCAGCACCAGTTCTAGCAGTGTTGGGAGTACTAATGTTGGAGCAACTGCCAGTGTGTTTAGCACCGTGTTGTCTAGATGACATTGAGATGAAAATACTGGTGTCCAGGAGTGGCAGTGGGAAAATTCCCCAAAGTCCCCCAAGTCAAAGGCCCTTCTGGCTTTAGCCCAGGGATCGGCAACCTTTGGCACGTGGCCCGTCAGGAAAATTCACTGGTGGGCCAGGACAGTTTGTTTACCCGCCAGCGTCCGCAGGTTCGGCCGATCACAGCTCCCACTGGCCGCAGTTCGCTTTTCCAGGCCAACGGGGGCTGCAGGAAGTGGCATGGGCCGAGGGATGTGCTGGCTGCCGCTTCCCGCAGCCCCCATTGGCCTGGAGTGGCAAACCGCGGCCAGTGGGAGCTGTGATGGGCCGAACTTGCGGACGCTGCAGGTAAACAAACTGTCCCGGCCCGGCAGCAGATTACCCTAACGAGCCACGTGCCAAAGGTTGCCGATCCCTGCTTTAGCCAAAATTTAGGCTAGAATGCTGTTCTTTGAATGCAGTTTGGCTTCATCCACATGAGTTGATCAGCCATGCTAGAAACTGGTTTAACTGAAACTGCATATAAACACAGTTCCTTTACTCTTTGTAAAGGTCTGTCTCAATAGGCCTGTAATTTGCCAGTTGTTAGGCTGCTAAATCAATTGATTTCATTTGTTGCATGCTGAAGCCCAGTCGGTCATTGGCCTCTGGTGTGTTCTTCCCCGTTAGTCATCCTCTTGCCAGTGGAGGGAGAACTGGGTGTAGAAACTGACAAAACAAAAAAGTTATTGAAGTGTTTGAAAAATTCTGGAACCTTTCAACAAAACAGGGTTTGTATTTAGATTTTTCTTTCTAAAGCTGCCAGGCAAGCCCTGTTGTTGAAAACAAAGTGTCTCCATTGACTTCCAAAATCACAAGCATCTAGGCTACTCTTCTAGGCAAGACTTTGCCCAACAGTGACATCATCCAGGAAATAGATCCTATTAGACCTTGTGTGTGTGTTCTCGGGGGCATCTGTGGTGAGGCAGCAACTGGCAGCTGCCTTCCTCTCAACATTGGGACGTTACTGATATTACCTTCCTTTTAGCATTTTCTTGGCTCACCTGAGCAGCAGCAAACATCTTTTTTTAACTGGGTTATGGCAAAGTATTCCTTTTCTCCCACACACACTTCATGTTAGTTACTGTGACATTGATGCTGGAGATCTTGTTTGAAACACTGTCCTGAGTTGAATGTACCAAAATAAGGTACGCAGCTGATTGGTCATATATTGCTATAGAAAAGGTTCGAGTTAGGACCCAGTGGTATAGCTGTATGCTGCCGTGCTAGTGCCAGGCGGTTAAATATTCAATTGTCTGTTCTGATCTCTGGCCAGCTCCAGTGCCACCTGGGAATTGTATGGAGACATCATCTCTTAGCCACTGGCAGAGAGAATGCTTCAGGGTGTTCAACAGCCTGGGTCCCATTAGCCCATCAAATATTCTCAGTAAGCCCCACAAGTGGGAGAAGCTTGAACATTTAAAAAGATCTTTAGAGCCTTGTTTTGGCATTCTTAGGCTGATTAAATGTAAGTAGGTGGCTTTCCAAGCAGGAAATGCAATGTGTGTTTGAAAAATCAAAGCAAGGTGGGGTTATCCCATAGTCATTAAGGTGCACCCTGAAATATAGTAGTAATGAATCTGCAGGGCCGGCTCCAGGGTTTTTGCTGCCCCAAGCGGCCAAAAAAAAAGAAAAAAAAAAAAGCCGTGATCGCGATCTGCCGCAGCAATTCGGCGGAAGGTCCTTCGCTCCAGGTGGGAGTGAGGGACCGTCCACCGAATTCCCGCCGAATAGCTGGACGTGCCGTCCCTCTCCAGAGTGGCCGCCCCAAGCACCTGCTTGGCAAGCTGGTGCCTGGAGTTGGCCCTGTGAATCCGGCCCTCACCTGTGTTGTGCACACTTCTCTGGGGGAAGAGAGAGTGCAGCAACTTGCACTCAAACGAAAGAGTAGTCTGTTACAAACATTTCCTGTTTCTAGCATGTTCCATGTATTCTCACACACAACATCGGAGCGGTGATACGTGAAAAAATAACTTTGAAGGAGGGCATTTTGGAGCACTCTGGCAGCCTCTTGCTGTCACATGTCAAGCTCTGCCCTGCTGTCCTTCAGATTGGTGTTTGTAAGAGCACTCTCCGCAGCCTGTCTCTTCACTGCATATCCTCCTGCTGCTTTGTACTCTGGGCTTGCAGCAGCTCTGAGGTGCTGCTGGCTGAGCGTTAGTCACTTTCACACTCCTGAGAAGTGTAAGACATACTGACAGTTGTGCCACTGATCCACAGCCAAGCCTGCCTTTATGGGAACAATTGCCTTTGGCCCCTTTTCCCAAAAGCAGGTGGCTTTACTCATCTCTCCCATCTCAAATGGAGGCTTGCAATGGAAATTCTATTAACGTCCCCCAGTAATGCCTTGTGCCTCAATGACTTAATTCTCTTATTCTCTTTATTGGAGATAGATGCCAACTGTCAGTAATGTTGTTGAAATGAAATAAAACTGAAGATGACCCTTAATACTGCAAGTTAGCCCAATTCCTCTGTAAAGGAAATTCTGGGATTGACTAAACTGCTCTCATAAAAGCTTTGAGTTATCCTCTAATAATGCTGCATGTTTTGCTTCATGTCTAAATCCAGAAGTTTCATCAGAAAAGTAAGCTCAGTGCCATTATTGACTTTTTAAATCTATTTATAAAAATGCCTTGCATCTTGGAGTAATGCATCTAGCAAATAATATGAAAGTATTGGTTTGTATACTCTGGATATGGTAGGTAAACTCCCCCACCCCCAATTCTGTAATTGTACACTAAGAATGACTCCAGTCATGGGAAAAGGGTGTGGTCAGGGTGAGAGATTGTGATGATACTCGCTTTGTTTCATGTCTTCAAAAGTGGGGAACTTCTATTGCTCAGAAGCAAAAGCAGGACAGGCCGTGGTATTGCTTTGTTGTGTGACCTGGTATACCTTTTAATTCTCCGCAGATAATCCGTGTCCAGTCACCGGAGGGGGTGAAGCGCATCACGGCAGCAAAACGAGAAACAGTTGCAACGTTTCTAAAAAAGGTATCCTGGCTTTCAGCATTTCATCACTTATCTGCCGGCTTCCCTGCTCTCTTCTGAGCATAGTTAGAATAATGCTCTGCCTGCCCAGAATTTAGCCACTCTAGACGGCTGTGCTTTTGGGAACTACTTAGCTTACTGGGTGTATACACAGAGACTTTCTTGAATGAATGATATATGCTCAACCTAATCAGGATAGCCTGATGGTAGTTGTGTGGATCAGCATGCGTTAGTCAGAACAATCTCTCCACAGTTAAAGTGAAACTGGCTTTCTGTTATAAACTCAGTTTTGACACCCTCCTAATTTATTCAAACAAATTCAACCTCTCTGCATCAACTTTCTCAGGTGTCATTTTCTTTGTTGTTTTAAAATTCTGAGAAGGCAGTGACTGAGAAGGTGTTTAAGATATGGTTGCTTGAAAAATCAGTTATGCTCCACTGTTTGAAAACTGTTACTTTGGGTGATGAGACATGATTTGTTTTTTAAATGGGTTGGACTGTATATTGGTTGGTCTGTACATCTATACAGGAATTAATACAGGGAAATCCTATAACAGTTTATCAAAACTGCATTAAACTGACATGCATTCACGTTCCATTCCTCTTGTTGCTAACAATGTGTGCAGAGGGAGTTAATCTGATTCCTTTTCCACCTTGATACTTTCAGTCATGTCACCAACATCAACCCTGATTCAATGTCACTGAATGAATCAGAGACCTGAGGAGGAGGCTGAAAGGAAAGAACTACAATGTATACACACAACATTATGTTAAATACTATAAATAATGGGATTGTGGGGGAGCATTAAATGGGAAATATATAGAGAGTATTCAATATCTGCCACAAGTGATTGGCCTTTCTAAACATAATTTGAGTGGAAATTAACTGTTAGCTGTTTACTTTGCTCCTTGAGTACTGTTTCGTGTTTTCTGTTGTAGTGTTCTTTGAATGTCACAGGGGCTCTTCCAACGTAGTTTTGGAGGTTAAGGAAAGATATTGAGCAACTCTGAGATCCGTATGTAGTCTTTAAGGAACAGATTGCTGGGGGAACTAATTCCATAATTGGAAATGTGAGGAGCACATAGAATTAATTTTATATTGGGTGTCAGTTGGTCATCTTTTGTTGATACACAGACAGTTAGTGTCTCAAATTCATTGTTTAGAGGGAGCAAGAATCTCAGATATTTTGCATTTCTCCTACAATCTTTTTTCTCCTCTCCATCTCCTGGGACCTTGGGAGTAACATGGAATCTTTAAGCTCAGTGCTTTTCTGTTAGCAAGAGGAAAATCTTGTTTTATTGTGTTCTTAATCCTTCCCTTCAAACTGCCTGGATTTCACTTTACCTTGCTAGGGAGGATGAACTAAGCATTCTGAGATTTGTGCTGTGGGGAGATACTCTTGTTTTTCTTTCTGATACAGGATTTATTCTAAGAGAGACATTACAGGCTGTAACACATCAGTGACTAGGCTTCTTGAATCTTAATGGGTTTAGATTTTACTACTCAAATGCCAATATATAGTGAGTGTTACATCTAACTAGACAGTTGTAATTTAAACATCAGATTATAGCTTTTTCTGTTTGATTAAATGTAATCTTTTCTTGACACTTTAAGAAAAGCTTGTATAGACTGAAAATGAGGGACAGGCAGAATTCTGTTAAAGGAGTACCTGCTTATTGGAAGAACTTTCAAACATACCTTGCTCAAAACACAAATCTCCTTTTCACTGTATTTGTCATAACTTTCTTTGTAACATTTGCTAATTATTGAGGATATGGTTTATAAACCAGGGCTTTACTCCTTCCTGGCCTGTGATCTCCTGTTAGTTGATCCTACACAAATACTGTATTAATTTCAAAATGTTATGCCATAAGCACTTAATAGTCCTGGCACTCCATCTTTCAGAGCACATAACACCATATATCCCAGGCCAGGTTACTGAACTCGATGGACCAGTGGTCTGATCTAGTATGGGAATTCCTCTGCTTCATGCAGCAAGGGCAGAATCAGTAGGCCGTCTATCTTCAAGTTAGAACTTTAAACCTGGGAAAACCTGTAATTTTGTTTCATAGCTGTAGAATTTGCTTCCTCCATTATATACAAGGTCTCTGACCTGAAGAGCTGATGGTTCGCCTCAGACAAGTTAAAGGGACAATTTAGAAATTGCATTCCTCTGAATAACTTACCTTCTTTTGCTAAAATTCACACCTCAGTTCACTATAACTGAGAGGTTAGAGGAAACAAACTGTATTCTATTGTTTTCCATTTTACTTTGTGTGCTTGGCAGCATTTTGTGTATCACGCACCTGACTGTCCTGTGCGTAGTCCATCTGAAGAAGTGAGGTTTTTTACCCACGAAAGCTTATGCCCAAATAAATCTGTTAGTCTTTAAGGTGCCACCGGACTCCTTGTTGTTTGTGTGTAGTCCATTTCCTCTGTCTGTGGGTTTGACAAAAGCAACGGGGGAGAAATATTTTTTATATATAAAAAAAATGAAGCTACAGAAATTGGCATAGGGACTTAGGGGAGTGGGTACAGCACCTGAAGCTACTTCTAACTCCGCTTTTAAATTGACTAGCTCTTAAAAGATCAGATGTATAAATGGGCAGTGATGCTTTTTAACTGAAGTCAGCATTGCAAGATTAAGAGAAAGTAGGTTTTAATTGAGGCACTTAAAGGATGAAAGGGAAGCTGTCTGGTAGTCTGAAGGAAGAGGCTTTTTCAAGCGTAAAGTCCAGCATAAAGAAAGGCACATGGCCAACAGTGTAAAGAAATGAAAAAGGGAGCAGGAGAGAGTGAAGATTGTGTGGAAAATTGTGACTGAGAAATGAGAGCAGAGATGAATGTGAGGAAGGAAAGGGGTTTGGGGTCGGTTGGGGCGAAGGTGACTTGGTTGGTGCAGTATTCCGCAGAAGCTGGCATGGGAGAGTGGAGATTTGGATAATAGTGATTGACGCTTCCTCACCCCAAGTGAAGGTCACTTAGTTTTATAGCAAACACTCAATGTTACATATGAAAACAACAAGGAGTCCGATGGCACCTTAAAGACTAATAGATTTATTTGGGCATAAGCTTTCGTGGGTAAAAAACCCCACTTCTTCAGATGCATCTCCATCTGAGGCTACCCCTCTGATAAATGTTACACATATGTATTTTATTTACTTTCATTGTCGTCTTTATGACCAGTAGAGCTCCATGTTTCTGTCAGCTCTTGTTTTCTTGTAAATTCCTTGTTAGGCTTTGTGTTTTTTAGCTCCCTGACAATCTTCTCTACACGACCGGAGGATGGGTTCAGTTAAAATATCTGTAGCAGAGAATTCTGCTAGCCCTTTCCTAATTTCTCCCCCACAGTGAGGACACAGATGTGAAGTGTTTTGTATTGTCTCATTCATCTCTTATTTCCTAGGTCGCAAAAGAGTTTGGCTTCAGGAATAATGGCTTTTCTGTGTACGTCAATAGAAACAGGACTGGTGAGATCACAGCCTCACAGAACAAATCCCTTCACCTACTGAAAATCAAGTAAGTTCTTGACAGAGAATACCAGGGATGCAGAGAGAACGTTGTACAGTAGAATGTGCCTTACCCCTTTTGGCAAACCTGTCTAACTTCTCCCTTCTGTGCCTATGTGGTAAGGGACAAAACTGTGAGCTTCAGTATTCCCTGCAATTGTGCGTTGTCACGGAGTCGCCGGGTCAGTGCTCTGGAACTACTCCACATGAAGCCAGTCAGGACTCTGGGGGGAGCCTCCTCTCTCTGAGCAGACTGTCTCCAGGGCAAGAAGCCTACACAGTTTCGACCTTCCTGGGTCTGACCTCGGAGCATTCAGCATCCCCTTACACACCGTACTTCCCTCGGTGACTCTGCCCAGGCGGGGTCCTGGGGAAGCCAGAGGGCCCTGCACCCCAACTCTGCAGTCAGACGTGACTCTCAACCAGCCAGTAAACCAGAAGGTTCATTAGTCGACACGAACACAGCGTAGAACAGAGCTTGCTATTACAGAAATCAGTGACTTTCAGCCAAGTTCATCTTGGGGGGGGGGAAGGGAGCCCAGAGCCAGGGCTCTGGTCCTCCCCCTGACCCCTAAGCCAGCCGACACTGACTCGCTTCCAGCTGCCTGGCCCCTGCCCTGCCAAGAGTCACCTGGGTCGCATCCCCCTCCTGGGTCTCAGGTTACAAAAGGGCAGCTATAGCATCGGTGAAGGCGGCTGGAGCAGCCTCTGCAAAAGTCGCACCCTCTTATTCCCACCACCTAGACATTGGTGCAATACACAGGGAAACTGAGGCACACACAGCATTCATACAAAACAGTAAGACTCACATAGGCTTACATACAACATAACCAGGGAAAATCCCCACTTCGTCACATCCGTGTCAGGTCTGTCACTAGTGACAAGGCAGATTGGATTGGTTGCAGTATTGTGGAAATGTGGGCTACCAAAAGTTACTGTCTGTGGTAGCCCATGGTAGCCACCTAGCTTAGGGTTTTATAGTGCTGCCCACCACTGTAGTTAGCCTGTACCAGACTCCTCTTTTGCTCCTCTATGGTCAAGAGGGAATTGCATCATTTTTTCCTCCTCCCTATCTTCTGCACTCCTCCACCCACGCTGCATTGCTGCCGGAGTCCATTGAGAATGAGCCGGAGCTCCAGCCCTCCCTCGTCAGAGACTATTGGTAATGTTCTTTCAGCCGCCCATTACCTTTTCTAGTGTGGGTGTTGGTGCAAAAGGAAGGGCACCAAACAAAGCTAACTCATTTGTGTTCCTTAATAGTGCACAAAACGCCTTCGGAAGACACCTGACTCCAAGTGTAGGCAACCTAGTTAGCCCTTTGCCCTGCTGAAGCTGTTGTTTCTCTCCTTTTAACCCCTTCCACTCTGTTCTCTTTGGCTCTGTTCTTGGTGAAAGGTGCCTCTTTATTTTGCTGGTGCTAAGAGGCAGAGTTCAGCACCAGTGTTTGAGGGCATCTCGCAACTTCTTAATGCAAATGGGCAAAACAGCAAGCGCACTAGTTAGCTAATGAAGTGGCTTTGGAAGGTAGTTGTTAGTGTTGTGCTAGTTCATTTATACTACTCGTGTCTCCAGATTTCAGGTTCTGGTACCTGGGAAGCTGTGGTAGATGTGCATTAATGAAGGCACATTTTATAGTTATATGCCAGTAAGGAAGCTTAGAAATTTCACCAGGTAACTCAGACAGAAGCCGTAGGTTCCTCAGGGTGGATACAGTGAAAATCATGGTCAAACAAGTTATTGCTGAAAGAAAGGGAGGCGAAGGTAATGTACGTTGAACTGTACTCTAACCTACAGAGCGGACGCTTTCCTAACAGCTGTAGCCCCACTGTGTATGTAGGAGGTTAGGCACATTCCAAAGCAGTGCTTGTTTCTCTTTCTCCCCACATAGGCATGGTGATATGTTGTTCCTCTTCCCCTCGAGCCCTGCTGGCTCTTCCTCTGAGAACATGGACACCTCTATTTCCCAAGGGCTGTTGCGCCCCTTGGGGGTCCCTCCCGTGGTGGAAGATGAGATCGACCAGTACCTAATCAAACAGGATGGGAAGATTTACAGGAATCGAGACCAGCAACTGTAAATACTACTGTGCTTTCTAACTAGATTCTATAGTGTCGACCACATGTTTGGTGCTTAACAAAATTTAAAATAACGTTCAGTACGAAACTGATAACCAGTAAGTGTGTTAAATGACCGGCCTTCCTTCTAAACCATACACCGCTCATTGGCTCCCCCACCCCTTTTGATATACCCACAAGGGAAAATAGACTTTGCTGTTATCCTAGAAAGTTAAATCTGGGCTCTGGCAAGCCAAGGCTGCAAGCAGATTCCAAACTGTAGGGCCTTTGCCAAGAAGGACCTGCTAACAGCCACCTCCTGTTTAAACCAAGGTGACTCCAGCTGAAGTGCCTCTGATGATGTTCTCTGTTCCCAACCCCCTTACAGCTATACAGATTAAAATCAGCACCTTGAAATGTACTGGTAGTTAGTGCAGAGTGCGAAACAATTCTGAAATATGCTCCCAGTGTGACACCTGCCTAATAAGCAGCGGGCTGCATTCTGAAGTAGCTTCTGTTTCCATATGGTTTGTGTGTATTTCCTATAGTGTGTGTTACATTAATCCAGGCTTGAGGTGACAGGCGTGGATAAACTGTGGCATAGTCTGGATTCCACATGAAAGCCACAAATGGAAAAAATCCCTTTTAGCCAAGGCTGCTACCTAGGCATCCAGGAATAACAGAGGATCTCAGTTGCAAATAGTTCATGTACGCCTCTGGTCAGGTGCTCTGGTTGTTCCCCCAGCCCACTAATGTTCTCCCTCATGCTCAGATTAAGCCACCACAGCTATCCCTTGTTACAAGATACCTGTGTGCTGGGGTGGGGGGGGTTGTGCGGCCCCTCCAGAATGCATTCTTGGACTTGCTGGGAACCTTTGTCATCTCAGGTCCAGCAGTTTTTATAACGGCAAAACCACAGGCGTCAAAGGAGGGTGTGGAAGTGTTATTTACAGGCTAGCCCAGGGACTGGGAGTCAGGACTCCTGGGCACGATGCCTAGCTCTCTTCCGGATCATTGTAACAATTTCTTGTGCCCTCTGTTTACCCTCCTAGAAAGCGAGGATACCTGCTTAGCTTACGGGAAAGTTGAGACGTAGTGTTTATAAAGTGTGTTTAGATAATCCTAGCCCTGATAGATAGTGCTTATCAGTAGATCTCAAAGTGCTTTACAAAGCAGGTACCGTTATCCCCATTTTACAGATGGGGAAACTGAGGCACGTGGAGAGGACGTGACTTTCTCAATGTCACTCAGCAAGCCAGTGTCAGTAAAACCCAGGTCTCCTGACTCCCAGGCCAATGCTTTGTCTGGTAGACCATACTGCCTCCTGGTTTTGGCTGAGAGGATCTCTGGGTGAGCAATGTAGTATTTGTTCCCATAAAAATAAACATTAAGGTATTTTAATAATGCCTTAAATCTAAACACACCTTAACAAAATGTTTTTGGCCTGGCTGGTCACATAGCATTAATTGGGGAAAATATATGGCAATAATTGCCAACACTAATTACTATTTTCACTTACCCTCAGACTTGGGACTAGATCCCCCTTTGTGAAGTAACTTCTCAGAGGTGTTGAGCAAAGATTTAAAGACGAGCAGGACTTTTTTTAACCTGAATGCCCCACCCGGCCCTGTTATGTTGTCATCCCATGTGGTTTAATCTTTAGTGCTGCAGCAGAAGGGAAGATCAGAAAGGCGTAGCCTTTAAATGGAAAATATTGTCTAACCTTTTCGAGCGGATGATAAATGAGGGAAATGGCACATTAATCTTCAAACAAGAAAGGCAAAATTCTTCACTTCTTGGTTTAAAAACCCCCCAAACCAAAACCTGGGTTTAACGTGACCACATTTTTCAAGAGAAGAAAGGTATTCTTAGCAGGGAGTCGAAGCACAATGACAAATATTTATGATGATAAAAAATGTATGTCCAGGGTTGTGCCTGTATTTGTGGCTGCATATCAATCTAAACCTGATGGGAGGCTGGCATTCTGCTGAGTGCATTAGCAGCCCGTAGTGGTCCTTTAATGTGGGAGATAATGTTCATACAACCTTATTAAAAGCAGTGCTGCCCTGGCTCCCATCCATCTCCTCCTAGTGAGAGCCAACAGCCATGATCATCTGCTGGGGTTTGCTCTTAAGAACCAGTACTGACCAGTTCTTAATGCCCTGGCAGGGCTCCGGTGGTTTCTAAGGAGATCACCTCAAAAGGGGATTTTTTTCCTTGTCTTAACTTTGGCCCAGCAGGATTTTATCAGTTAGATAAGGGCATATTTCACTGTGTTCCAAGAGCATCCTGATAAAGGATGAGTGTGTTGGTCCTCATTTCTTTAAAGTAATGCAGCCACCACCCACCCACACCACAAAGCATTGCGTCTCTGACTTGAAACACTGCCCTGAATTGGAGTGCTACAAATTCAGGGATTATAATCTGACGCCTGTGCATAGAGGTGTTTAACTAGTGGAACTGTCTGCCAGTGGAACAGGTGTGTTAAGAATGTAGGTTAAATCCAAGATCTTGCTCCCAATGTATGTGAAATTATTTTTGATTCCCTCCTCTCCCCC
The DNA here is from genome assembly GCF_002925995.2 of Terrapene triunguis. Lineage (NCBI taxonomy): Eukaryota > Metazoa > Chordata > Testudines > Emydidae > Terrapene > Terrapene triunguis. Next base: position 2,978,532 of record NW_020664543.1, on the reverse strand, counting down.
ATGGTCTATCTCATAATGTACCAGGAGATGCTCATGGCCCAAACGGTTATCCAAACATTCCAAATCTCTACACATTACAAAGATTGTAAAGTCTGGCATGGAGTGTCTTTCCCGTTTTAAATGTGACCTTTTGTTTTCTCTTCATACAGGTGTCGACATGGCCCTTTGGGTAAATGTGTGCATTGCGTACCACTAGAGGTAAGGAGTCAAACTAAACACTTTAACCATCTCTTATTTATGTTACTTTCTGAAGTTAAACTTCTTTCTCTAAACTCTCTGTACCTGCTTAAACACTTCTTGAAGCTTTGCCTGTGTAATGGTAGCACTTCTGAGAGGCAGACTTCTGATATGTTACCCAAGGCCTCCTGTTCACACCAACAATAGCTAAAGAAACAAAGTTGGTCCTTTGGCTATAATGCTGCCCTAGGATTTATCATGATTAAGGCATTTGTTTTTCTGCTGTAATGGATTTAACAGAAAATATTTTAAAAAGCCCCCAGGCAAACCTTTGTGTGTGAGATTTTGTCTTTTCTCTTCACTTTCACTCTGGATCTCTGTGCCTCTCCTTACGTTCATTTCACTCTCCTGTCCCCTCCCGCAGAGGGATCTCAATGCGTCTCCTCAGATTTCCACCGCACCCTATTTAGATTGAAAACAACCATAATAACAGATACTCTCAACTGTTTCCCTGGTGCGTGCAGAAATGGTTCCCCCCCAAAAGCCTACTCAAATGAGTGTGGTCTCCTCCACCCCATGAGTTCAAACCACCTCATAAAGAACATTTAGATCAGCTGGTCTTTTTATTTGTCATTATTTAAAAAGTCTTGTGCCTTTGAGGCTAGCTGTGATTTGTGGAGAAAATCTTGTGTTTTGAGCAAGTATGAAGCAATATGAAAAATACTGTGAAGTCCCACTGTACCTGTCACATGAGACCATAACTGCCATGAAAAAAAGCCCAGAGTTTCTTGATTGTTTCCATGCCGGGAGCCAGTGGAAAGTTGAATCTAGAACACCCATTTGTTCAGTGATCAATGTATTATCAGACAGGTGTCTGACCTGGCTCTCCTTTGTGTGGTGTTTTTGGCAGCCTTTTGATGAAGATTATTTAAACCATCTGGAACCTCCTGTGAAGCATATGTCATTCCATGCCTACATCAGGAAGCTGACCGGAGGAGCAGACAAGTAAGAAACTCAATGCAATTAAGGGAACCTTGTAGCTACAACAAAGTACACAAACCTTGCATGAATGTTGTTGGTAATAGCTATTATATGGTAACCCTGGGAATATGAATCCTAAGAAGTAGCTTCACTTTAAACTGTGGCAAGGTAATTGCTTACAAGCAGCATTGCTGAAGTTGGGAGAAAGATCAGGTAGAAGGAAGAAAGGGCACAGTATGATCAAGAAGCCAGGAGTCGACCTCAAGGTGGGCTGGACAGTGCTTTGGTGAATCAGGAGAGCTTTTAGCCACAATCCACTTCTGCTTTTCAGTTCAGTACTAAGATTTGTAGAAAATCAAAGCTTGGATTCCCTTGGGGCCTAGTTCCCCTCTGCCAGGGACTCCCTGTGTGACTTTGGGAAGACTCTCTGCATCAGTTCTCTGTCTGCAAAATGCGGGTGACAGCACTTCCTTCCCTCACGGGGTTGTGAGGATAAACTCATTACTAGTTTAGATACTTTAGATAATGCCGTTATGAGGCCCAGGTAAGTACCTTAGGCGGAGGAGGTGCTGAACACGCTATGTATTTCTCTCACTCAGATAGCCAGTGGATGTCAGATGCAAACCTATGGCTCCAAAGCAAGGCCACAAACTGACGCGATCAGCAGCATTCTGTGAAGGACAATGTCCCTTTCCCTGGAGCTAAGGGTTGAGAACCCATCAGTATTATAGCATGCCTTTCCTTTAAAGAGGAAACAAGTGGAACCTTCCCCTCATTCGCTGGGGAGGTTGTCTTGCTGAAGTGAAACTCAAGCATGGATTCTCATTTTAAGAGAACTCCAGCTTGCAATACATTTTATGCACAAAAAAGGAAACTAATTTTGGTCGTGCAGTGTAACACATTCCTTGCCATGTGCAATATAAACTGTTTGAACTACAGCCAAATGACTTTTATCTGCATTTCTGACACTTTTGCTGGCGCCATCAGCTTACTGGAAAGTTGTCCAGTAGTTAGAGCAGAAGGACCAGGACTCCTGGCTTCCATTGCTAGCTCTGCTACTGAATTTACTGTGTGACTGTGGACAAGTTGCAGCATCCTATAGAGGTGCAAAGTATCGGCGCACACTGTCTGTTCTGTGCCTGGTTACATACATGGTGCTTGACTTGCTAGATTCTTTCTAGGAGGCAAAAGGTATCCTAATATGCTAAAGAAAACCCACCTTTCTTCCAATTTATTCAGGGGGAAGTTCGTTGCACTGGAAAACATCAGCTGCAAGATTAAATCTGGATGTGAGGGGCATCCTCCCTGGCCAGAAGGCATTTGCACCAAGTGTCAGCCGAGTGCTATCACACTCAACAGACAGGTGAGTTTTGGCATTGGCTGTGCTGAGGTCTCTTTGTTCTTCTACGCAGAGAAGCCGTTATTTACCTTTTTTATTTCTGAACTAGAGAAAATGTCCAAGAGAGCAGCCATCTTGGAGTCTGGGATCCTTTGCATATTGGCAGTTGCTAGGGAAATGGCTGGTTAATGTCTTTAGCCGCTGCAGAGAGCGACTCTGAAATGTGCTGGGTTCAGTAATTTCCCCATAGTGCAGAGGACATTTGCACTGACCGGAGCTGGGACAGTGCTTCTCAACTCTCCGTCCACATGGGACCCGAAAAACCACCTGCAACTTCTTGCTGCAACCCATCGAAATTCCACAACGCTTTGCAGTCAGAAAAGATTGTGGGAGTTTGGTCCTAGCAAGAAGCCAGAACTGATTTTGGGTGCTGGGTATTCTGGGTGCTTTCCCCTCATCCTGCCTGCGCTGCGTTCTGCTCTGGTGCGGGGAGATGTGTGGTGCTGCAGCAGGAGCTTGGAGCAGGGAGGGATAGAGCAGTCATGGGAAGGACGAGGCAGGGAGCAAGCTAGCTTCCCCTCCCCTCCCCTTGCTCCAGCAGGATTCTGACTTTTTCCTTCATTGTTGGGTGACACCCCAGGCAGCTCTGGAGAGACGTGACTGGACTGGAAGTAGGCAAACTAATTGATTACATTGGTCTGGAATCCGGGCGTTGGCCTAAAGCACTCTTGCATTCTATCTAACAGAAATACAGGCACGTTGACAACATAATGTTTGAGAACCACACGCTTGCAGATCGCTTCCTCGACTTCTGGAGAAAGACAGGGAACCAGCATTTTGGGTACTTGTATGGACGATATACAGAGCACAAGGACATCCCCCTGGGTATCAGGGCTGAGGTAGCTGCCATCTATGAACCTCCACAGGTAAAAATAACTCAGCATAAGAATGTCGTAGCTTTATTTCTTAAAGATGGCGATCAGGGAACGTGGAACCCACTTTGTTCAGGAAATCACCTGATGTTTCCTGCAGTAGATCCTACAGGGAAACTGTCAAGATAAAAATCATATATTGTGAATAAATGTCTGTATTAATAGTGCCGTCTTAGATTGTTACCACTGAAATTACCATTCATATTTGCTTTTCGTTGTTCGTGTTATATGATTTTAGTTGCCCGAGCACAGGGAAATGCAAAAGGAAACACAGTGCAAGTGACTTCCTTAGAATGGGTTTCGCTGTCAGGTTCTCTGTGGAATTGTTTGGGTTGCAAAGGCTTCAGGGGAAATGTTTGTTTCAAAACATGCTCATGGAAATAGTTCTGTTGCCCTTAAACGTTGTAAAAACGTCTACAAAACCAACATTCTTGGTCAACATTGCATTGTTTCTCTTTATTAGATAAGAATCAGCCATGCAGAAATCTACTGTTGCTATGCGGGGGTGGCCAGATCTGTTTGGAGCAGAATATTTCAAGTTTTAACTTTACACTGTCTCGGTAACCAGCATTTTAGAAAAGTGTAAATTAACATTTGATTTTACCTGACGCTGTGTCTCTTTCTGCTGTTCTTGTTTCAAACTCTGTGAAGCTTGACGATGAGCTGGCCAACACCTTATTGCAGACTGGTCCGGTGCACTAGCTTGACCACCAGTTTCATATTTTAACTTCTGCTGTGGCATTTTGGGTTGTCTTTTGTTTGTGTATAGGGCCATAAATACACAGTGAACTTGAAAATAAAGATTTAAGATTTGTTGCTTGTAAAAGTCACTAGGTGGCGCTGGTCACTGCCTGAGAACCCTTCTGGCCTTATCTTTGAAGTGTTGGACCACAGCCTGTTTTAGGAATAGTTCCAGCAAAACCAAATACATAAAATAGATTTTAATAACTGAATCAGACATTAAAAAGCTGAAGCTGTGTACGTTTAATGATGTCATTGACAATGTCTAGCACTATAGAAAGACAAGGTGGGGGAGGTAATATCTTTTATTGGACTAACTTCTGTGGTCTTCTCCAGGTCTGTGTAGCTCAAATGCTTGTCTCTCACCAACAGAAGCTGGTCCAATAAAAGATATTCCCTCCCCCATCTTGTCTCTCCCGTGTCCTGGGACCAACACACCTACAACAACACTGTATAATAGTGTAGAGTAAGAATAGTACCTCAGGATCGCAGTGTGCAAGGGCATTCAGAAATCTTAGGCTGTGATTTTTTGTAAGTGCCTGACTTCCTACTGATCTAGAATGGAACTAAGCAGCCAGATCTTAGGCTTTGTCTACACTACCACTTTTGTCGGTAAAACTTTTGTCGGTCAAGGTTGTGAAAAAACACACCCCGGACCGACATAGGTTTCACTGGCAAAAACATAGCTACTGCTGCTCATTGGGGGGGGTGTAATTATGCTGTCAGGAGAGCTCTCTCCTGCCGGCAAAGAGCGGCTCCACAGGAGACCTTACAGTGGTGCAGCTGTGCCTCTGTAAGGTCCGTAGTGTAGACAGAGCCTTAGTCTCTTTAGCAGTATTAAGACTAGCAAAGGATATTGGAGGTGCTCACTGAAGGGCTGCATTATACACAAGGCTTCATCTGCAAGTAAGGGTACAAAAAGTGAAGCTGGAGTAGTGTTTAACTTCTCTTTTTAAGGACTAAAAAGCCCCGTAGGGTTATCATGAAAAGCAGCAGGTGTCTTATTTCTGTCAAGCCACAACTGCCTTCACGTCATGTTTAAAGATCTCCCTGAAATCCACACAATCTAGGAAGCTGAGTGTTAAAGCTTTGGCATCCTTCATCAGTTTCAGTGTGTTTCAATATTGCAACATAGAAAGAGAGAGAAAGCTGCCATTCCCAAGGATGGATTTTAGATCAAGTTTGACTCTTCACGTCCCCTCTATAGTGAATTCAAATTGTATGTGTTTAGTGTGTGCTAGGCATAGTATGTATATGTACACACTATGGAGGGAGGCATGGAGCATGAATTTCATGAATCCTGATTTGTCATTGGATTCACTGGGAGTAAAGTCACAGTCAGTACTGAAAGTATCATTCAGCTCTTTGAGAAGTGATTACTGCATGCGTATGTGAATAGCCTTTCAAGCCTTTAACAACTCTGCTGGTTTTATTAAATGCCAGCACAGCCAGTCATTATAAGCCCTTTATATGTTTTAGAGACACACACAAGCATTGGAAGCCAGTACAGCTTGTAGTGTCTTTTCCAGCACCACGATGGTGTGAAGGTAAAAGCAAGGCAGCTTCCTCCACTGTTCTGGAGAGAGAAAACTCTGCTCTTCTGTCTGGCAGAGCATCTCAGCCCTCCTCCTCCCCAACCCAAAACCCAACAACAAAAACTCCTGCCTTTGAAAGCACACCCACATGGCTGAGTCTTGATTTCCAGAGCTGGGAGGAAAGCCTGAGCGTGCTCTGGGATTCACCAAGTTCCTTCCTATGTGCTACTCTAATGTTCGAACAAACAACATGAGCTCAGACCTGCCAAGTCGAACAGGAAGTGCTCCGAGACCATAGTGATGGGCTCGCTGTGTAATTGTCTAGATAGAGCCCCTTTGTTCGTGCTTTGCAGACTAAGCCTCGGGACTCCTGTGAGGTGGGTATAAACTGGCTTTCCCAGGGTCCTCACAAGTCAGTGGTAGAACTGGGAATGGAACGCAGCGGCTGAGTTCCCAGCCCCCTGCCTCACCCACTAGACAGCCTCTCTTGAAATGGTCAGAATGATAGGAACTGGTTTGAATGTTTGATTGATGAGCCAGTTCTGTTGTTTGCTTACAGATTGGTACACAGAACAGCCTGGAGCTCCTAGAAGATCCGAAAGCCGAGGTGGTGGATGAGATTGCTGCAAAACTTGGCCTGAGAAAGGTAGTAAAATGTTGTTGGCTAACGTGTGTCTGGGAGAAGGGGTTCTTGGGTCTCTCTGTGTAGCAGTCACTCCTTCTCGCACCTGGCTTGACGGGGTAAAATGAAGGCTGGGCACATTTTGAAATCTAGCTTATGTTTACTGGGGCCAATAGCTCTTACACTTGTAGGTGTTAAAGTAAAATAAGAATTTTTCTCTGTGCATAAATATTGAGCAGTACAGCAGGGCTGTTCTGCTCAAACTCAACAGTCGTCTGTCTTGAACGACATCAAAGGGATTCGAAGTTTCGCCTTGCTTTCCCCTCAGATAAACACATTCCGCAGCATCTCTGGCAGGTGCTAATTTGGCACAGTTGTGGTTTGAGTTTTCTTGTGGATTTTCTTCTTTCTTTGAGATGTTCTGTGGAGTTTTTTTTGTGTTTTTTTTTTTTTTTTTGGTCAGGATTCCAGCTGTCAAAACCACAGTGCCTATCTCTCAGTATTCATTTGGGGCTATATGTGGCAAGAATTATCTTGTGTACAATTTAGATGTGGAGTTCAGCTTGTAGGCCTTTATTTCTCTTGTATCTGCAACCTGTCAGTGATTTAATCAAGACACATGGATTTCAGTGTCCTCTATATGCAGATGACTTTCAGATCTATACTTAATTTTCCAGGCTGTCTGAGGGTATCACTCACAATGCCATGCTACCACTAAGTATTGAATGTTCTGAGATTTTCTGATGTTGAATATTTTCAAGCTGGAGGTCTTGCTCAGAGGCAGGCATACTCGCACGTCTGTGGTGAGCTCTCTTGCTCTCTCAAGGTAAAATCTGTGTCTTACTGCCAGTGTCTGAAGCAAGGAATCTGTGGATGTTATTTGACTCCATTTTTTTCTTCGGTCCTCACATTGGTTCTGTTAAAATCAGCAAGGTTAAAAATGCATAGTTACTGTTGGCTGCAGATCTGTAGTGCATGCTTCGTCTGTCTCATGGCCTCCCTGCGAGTGGGTAACAGCATTTCTTAGTTGAACGGCTTGATATTGTAGAAGTGAGTTGCAAGGGAGGATTTGAATAAAGAGGGTATCTGTAGTATATGTGCAGTGAAAAGGCATGAATAAATTGCTGCTCTGAGCAGAGCAGGCTGGGATTGGGGATACATTAGAATTGAGTGGGAAATGTTAGCTTTATGTTAACGAGTGACTGCTAGTGTCAGAAAACGAGATCACTGGTGTGGCTGATGTTGCTTCACTCTGAATATTGCACAGCAAATGGCTCTTTGCTGTGGGGGAGGTGAAGGAAGCCCTGCAGCCTCCAGGTTTTTCCATGAAAAAATTCCCCAGCAAGACATAAAGAACTGCAAGTCCCCTCGGCTGGCTAGCTGACATTGCAGATGTGTAAGTTGTGTTCGGATGAGCATGACGCAGCTGGGAGAGTAATTTCAGTCGGGTGCCGCACAGCAGGCCCTCGCAGGGAGGTCCAAGGAACCTCTCGGTCGAGTGAAAGAGATTGCCCTTTTAAAAAAAAGGGGGGGGTGTTTTGTTTTTTGTTTTGTTTCAATTCAAAGGTTGGCTGGATATTTACGGATCTGGTCTCTGAAGATACACGGAAGGGGACTGTTCGGTACAGCAGAAACAAGGTGAGGAGCAAGAGCATCAGTAATTACTTTCTGTATTTATTGTTGTTTATGGAGCATTATAAATGCACGCTCTGCCCAGCAGAATCCTGCCCTGAGGAGCTGAAATAGAAGACACAAGTTGAGCCAATGCAGTATAGAATGGGGTGTGTCTGTTGTAATTACAATGTTTCAGGGTACACCTGGGTCTTCAGAGGCATTTGAAGGAGTAGGAGTGTGATCAGTGAACGCTGACTGAGAGCCTGCCACAGGCATAGGAAGCAGCACAAAGTCTCCTTCCCCCACTCCTGAGACAGAACGATTGATTAAGAGGCACTTTGGCAGAGTGTAGGGAGCAGGCGCAGGTTCACGTAAGGGGTGAGAGTTTGGTGAGCAAATCAGCATTGCCTCCTCTGGAGACTGCATTGCTGCCTGAACCTCAGAGTGCTTATAGTGCAGTGGCTCTCAAACTTTTTTTTACTTGTGACCCCCTTCACATAGCAAGCCTCTGAGTGCGACCCCCCCTTATAAATTAAAAACACTTCTTTATATATTGAACACCATTATAAATGCTGGAGGCAAAGCGGGGTTTGGGGTGGAGGTTGACAGCTCGCGACTCCCCCATGTAATAACCTCGCGACCCCCTGAGGGGTCCCAACCCCCAGTTTGAGAACCCCTGTTATAGTGTAATATCTGAATGGTGCTTTTTATCTTCAAACTTCAACCTTCCTATGTCCCTGTGATGTAGATCAATATTATCCCTGTCTCCCAGATGGAGAAACTGAGGCACTGGGAGGTGAAATGATTTACCCAGGACCACACCATCCTGGACAGAACCAGGATTAGGACTCTGGCCTCCCTGACTGCTAGTCCCCTGTATTCAGTCCTTTACGCCCTCTGTTTGTGGTATTCCATTCACAGCTTTCACAAATGCTTTACTCAGAAGCATATTTTTAACGAGGCATCTTCAGTTGCAGCCCAGTGAAATGGAGGTGGGGCACATCTCATAGCTCCATCATCTTGCCGTGTTTTGTTTTTATTTTTTCCTAGGATACATATTTTTTAAGTGCAGAAGAGTGCATCACTGCTGGAAACTTTCAGAACCGGCATCCCAACATATGTCGCCTGTCTCCAGATGGTCACTTTGGATCCAAATTTGTCACTGTTATGGCTACAGGTATAAACTGGCACAGAGTTGCCCTTAAACCCTCGTTTCTCCTGGGATTCTCTCTTGTGGTCACCCCAAAGGAACATGCACTTCTTCCCAATCAAGCTACAGACTGTCCTGACCACCTGAAATCTTTCAAACTGTCTCCCCTCAGTCCTAGGAACAAGTTTTAGGTCATTCTCAAACCCATCAAGTAAAATAGATTTCCCTTACTCCATGTTCTAACTGTTCTTTTTCCAACTGTTTCCCTAGGCCCCTTCAATGCAGTTAGGACCAATGGAGTGTCCACACACACACACTCTTACTTCACCTCCATAGAATTTTCAACCAGGAGTGAAAAAAATTAGCATGAACAACAAATACCGTATGGCCAAAGGGTGACTGCCTGTTTGTTTTTTAAATGTTCCACCTGCTCTTGAGACTCCACAAAAAGCAGCTGCCCGAGCCCCTGGCATAACATGCTTTATGGGGCGGGGACTTGTGGAACTCGAGACCCGATTCACAAAACCGATTTCAACCAGGTGAATGCAATTGTGCTCTGGGAGGCACTTCTCTCTCAAGTGCCCCATCTCTTTTTTAGTTACTTCTAGCTAACAGAATTCTAATACCTAGTGCTTGCATCACATGTCACATCTTCAGAGCACTCTGCGCTCAGTAACAGCGGCCTCTCTCCAGGGAGGTACGGAATGAGTATTGGCCACATTAAGAACTGAGACCCAGAGATGGTGACTGGCCATGGGCTGCCGAGCCAGGACTTGAACTCCGGAGTTCTTTACTCCCTGGCCAGTACTCCGTCCATTAGACCACGCTAATTAATCTCTTCTAAGTTTAGCTCCGTAGGAAGAGTGGAAGAGGCCAGGGTACCAGTTAGAGCACTGCTGTGCATGAGAAGTGGCTTTGATTCCCATGCTCTTGCTACCCAGCAGTGGCGATGTATTCTAGACAATTGGAGGAACACCATTCTCTAGCTCCCAAGGGTATTATGTACAGGCCCTGTAAGCTGAAATGATGGAGGCTGCAGTACCGGTACACAAGAATTTTGGGGTCTTGGAAGTTACTTGTGATGGTTCCCTGTAGAGCCAGGGACCTTTAATTCCCTCGCGTAGCCGTCAGTGAGAAACAGATACTAGGAAAACTCTTCAAAGTGAAATTCAGAATCTTCCTAAGTGTGTGAAATGTTTTTGTCAACTAAATAAAATGTCTAAAGTAAAGCGTCTTGCAGGCGTCTGTCGCATGAGAATTTTTCAGAGACCCTCTGAAGAGTACAGTAGAATACTCTGATACACATGGCCAGTTCATGGAGGCATTGGCATGTGGTGGGGAAATTACAGCATTAAAAGTTCAATCTGCCATTCAGCTCCAAGATGACACAGATGTATTCGTTTAAGGTTTCCCTGAACCAGGTTCTGGGGTCTATTTTAAACAATGAAAAAAGCATGAATTCCAATGTAAAGCATTAAAGTGCAATATGATATTGCCTCCTCCGAGCCCCAAGCTTTATAGATGTTTCTGGGGCCTTTTTCAGTAAAAGGTCCATGTGACCAGACAGCTGCCTCACACATTCCGGGCTGCTAAACACATTCATCTTTTCTTACAAGATAAATGTGTATATCCCTTTTCAAACAAGGTGTTTTACTAAGGAAATGGTGGTTCCCTTTGTTCAGGCCTTCCCCGTGTCTTGGCCCGCGTTTCATTTCTGGGAGTGTTTGCCCCAGAGCAGAGGGAGTCTGAGGCTAGGAAATGAATGTTTCCTTTCCTGATCATCTGGTCCAGATAATTTCATTCTGTTCTGTTAAATCAGCCCATCACGTTTCTGTACAAGCACTTGGTTTGTTCCTTGTATGCAGTATAAATGTAAATGTGCGGTTTGCACCATCAACGTTGCCTTTTTAAGATCCCCTGCATGGATTAATTTCACTTCCCTTCGCAGCATCCGGCGTCACAGATTAGCATCACACTCTTACCATTTATATGTGCCTGATTTTCTCTCTGATATCTCATCATGTTCTAATAGCGGACGGCCTGCTGATGCTTAAACTAGCCAAATTAAAGCACTGATTTTTTGATCCATGACAAAGCCACCTGAAGCTAGTGTCTTGGCTTCCGGTTTTGTGTGTCAAAATTCCCCTGACCCATCCATTCCTGGCTGAGAAAATATTATGCTTTTGCATAATAATAATGCTTATCCTGTTTGCCAAGTGATCAACCTAAGTTGTAGCCTGGAATTTGTTGTGTAGACCTTATGTCTAGTGCACAGAAATAAAACAGGACAGCAGGAACTATAGTCCTGGTTTTAATTTTGGAGAGTGTTTCTGCTGAAGAGGGAGGCTTGAGGGATCTGACGCTAGGTTGAAACCTTGGCCTAATTAAATAAATGGCAAAACTCCCATTGGCCCCAGGAATTGATACCATTAGTTTGGCTGGGAAAATGCTCTTGAAGCAGGGTGCAGTATAAAGTAAATATAGGACATTTATGGGAATCCTTGTTTAAGAGTACTTCCTAATATAGCAAACCATGCACACAACTTGCGTCAATATCTAAAACCAATGTCATGTTTAACCTGGCTGTTTAAACCATAATGCTGTCCAGTGGTGACTTACAAGGATAAGTCCATTCCTCCACTGGAGTGGTTTCAAAATAACTTTCTATTCTAGGTGGTCCCGACAACCAGGTCCACTTTGAGGGTTACCAGGTCTCTAATCAGTGCATGGCACTGGTACGGGATGAGTGCCTGCTGCCGTGCCGGGATGCACCGGAGCTCGGTTACGCGAAGGAGTCCAGCAGTGAGCAATATGTGCCTGACGTATTCTATAAGGTAAGGGTTAAGACTAAAGAGAACAGCTGAAGTGTGTGTGAAAGAGACGGTGTGGGCTAGTTCTGCTGAGGGTCTGGAAGTCGATGTATCCAACTCAGTGAAAGGACGCTTTGAGGTTTTGAACTATTTTCGGTAGTAACCATTCACCGCATGTCCACAGGAAGTAATTGTGTAAGCTTCATTTCCTCCTCCTAAAAGTGCTATTATGGTTTCCAGTGCAGAAGTAGCCATTGGCTATCTAGCCTATAAATGAGGTCTGCAGTGATCCACATAGGGCCTGTAGCAGGCACTCTGAATTAACCACATCTTCTGTGTTTATTGGCAGAGGCTGCCACGCTTCTCTGTTGACTTTTAATCCCCCCGCTGAGTGTATTTGCTTCCTCCTCTCCCCAATTACATTTACACACAGTATGCACTGAAGCAAAGTGATGCACCAAGTTAAAGCCGCAATAAAAGCAGGTTCCTAACAAGCTGGTGAGAATTTATTGTCTGGAATACTTTTATAAGACACCTACGGAACAGCATCAGGCACTCTACAATAACACACTGAGCAGGAAAATGGAAAATAAGGCTCTGTCTGCCCAAATAGAGCGCCAGCCAGAGGAGAGAGACACCACACATACCCCAACCAAAGGGGACCAGTAGCCTGTGAGTACAAAAGCAGGGAAGGAAGGGGTTAGTAGATTTAAAAAACAAAAAAAAAAGGCAGGGACAGAAATACATAAGAGTGGCCACACTGGGTCAGACCAATGGTCCATCTAACCCAGTATCCTGTCTCTGCTAGTGGCCAGTCCCAGAGCTTCCAGGGGAGTGTACAGAATATAGCCACCTCTGTCTTCCCTTCTCAGCTTCTGGCAGTCAAAGGTTTAGGGTCACCCCAAGCATGGGGTTGCATCCCTGACCACGTTGGCTAATAGCCACTGATGGACCAACCCTCCATGAACTTATCTAGTTCTTTTTTGAATGCGGTTATACTTTTGGCTTTCACAACATCCCCTGGGAATGAATCCACAGCCTGGTCTTTTCTCTCTCTGGTGCTGCAGTTAGTGTCTGCTATTAGATCCTTTCTCTTGGGTCGCATGATAAGCCTCAGAAGCCCCTCCTGACACACAGTGGAGGCAACCCACTTTCAGAGCGGGAATCTACAAGAGGATTAGGCCATCAGAACCGTATGTGCAGTGTGGCATGCAAAAGCCCTGTCAGTAACTGGACTACTGCATGTATGGATTCTGTAGCTTTTGTTAGAGATGAGTATTCCCTTTAGATATTTGTTCCTAGAGTTTTTCAAACCTCTTGCGTCTCCAGAATTGGGTTGGAAAGGTAAGAATAGGATCTCGGTGAGAATAATGGTGCTGCTTCTCAGAAATCCCGTTTGCTGTGTTTTGGTGCTTCACGAACAGGGATGGAGAAAATTAAGTTAATGGAGATGCTTGCCAACGAATTGGCCATCCATCATCCAAACCAGCTCTCTCATCTTTGTTTACATCTGACGTTTGCGATCTGGTCTGCTTGTGACACTTCCTATTTGAGAAGTGTCGGCTAGGCCAGGCTACCTTGCTTGGCGCTGTTAAAATGAGGGCAGCGTACACCACCGATAGCAAATCTTGCAGGAATACTTTTGTGTGCCCCAAAGTGGTGCTGAGTGAAGATCAGGAAATTGCTGATCAGTGAGCTACTCTGCACATTTTTTTCCTGTCAATACCACACTATTGGCTCGCCCTGATGCCACCTGAAGTTGTGAAACACCTTCTAGCCACATCTCTTCATCACTCTAGCAGTCTTTTCCCACTTGTGGTGCTTGTAAAGTGTGTTCTCCCCAACGAAGCTGATTCTAAGTCCCCACCACAACAACATACAGGCAATTCCCAAAGGGTACCCAAATGGCCAACTGAAGGTCTCACTGGGACCTTGTCAGGAGGCCATGGGCTATGCCTAATTTGAGTAAATAAAGCTGGTGCAATTGCGCTTGTCTTGAATGTGAAGGTGCAGCTCATGCTGACTGCAGATCCCTGCATGCAGTGTTCCATCTCAGAAAGCAGAGACTCAACTCGGGTCCAGGAAGAGCATTGCATTGGCCACAGCCATGTCTCCGGGTCCAGAGGCATTGTAGTGCTGCACTTTAGTGAGACATTCAGAGTCACGAGAAACCAGTGTATGTTCCAGCAAGTTCTAAATTCCACTTTTTAACCCGAATTGATGGAGGTAAACAAAATGCTCACGGATTACTTCCGCGTTCTGTGGAAATTTCCATGAACCAGTGATTCATTGGGTCAGTCTCCAGATTATTTCAAATGTTTTATAACTCGTACCCATAATTGTCTTTCTCATTCTGTGCTTCAGGAAGGCTTGAGGGGCGCTCTGGTGGGTGTCGTCCTTTGAATTCAAACATGTTTGGCTGCAGTACCTTTACTTTTTCTGGAACAGTTTTAAACTGATGGGAAGCTTAGTCACTTCTGGTTTTAAAGACCATTTGGGTCTCATTAAATGCAGAAAGGCCTGAGGTCAGAGACACTACCTCATCGTCACTGGGTGTGTGACAGCAAGCTTGGCAAAGCATTGCTTAAGCATTTTGTTGGGAGCAAGCGTCCTGAGTAGGTTTGGCCTTGCAGTGAGAAGACAAAGAGGGTTAGTAATGTAACACCCTGGCCACTCCTGTCAGCACCATAGCAAGAGCATTGTCCAGCTTGATAATTACTCTGCCTACCTTTACCCTTCAGCCTTTTGCTTCCTGCCCTAAGCTGTCATGCAGGGTTGCTGTGTGCTCTTAAGTAGCTGCCACATTTCACCTCAGTTGGCTGTTTCACTGGGGAGCAAGAATCATCCATAATGTGTGGATCAGCTTGAAAAGCACTTTAGGATGAAAGGGGCTGTATTAATGTAAGTTTATTGTGATGGTTGGATGAGAACCAAGAAGCTAATGTTTGTGTAGTGTAGAATATATTTATAGAACAATTTAGCATCCGAATGTGGGAGGAGGAACTGTTAAATTCCTGTCTCCACTAGTTGCATAAAGGAGTAGATGCATTTTAAATTCCTGCCAGCAGGAAAAGGTGATGTATGTAAAACTGGAGAAATAGAAAGCTGCAAGTGTACTACAATCTGCTCATCACATAAGGAAAAGATCGTGTATCTTTACTCTTAGTATGTCGTCGTCTTTGCTTTTGAAATGACTTAAGAAATGTCTCTGAATTAGTAATGCTGCAGAAATAGAAGCCTATGTCAGGGATCAAAGCCATACAGCTGGGAGAAATTAGTGAGAGTGTTACAGGTTCGAGGACTCTGGCAAGCAGGCAAAGAGGTGCTTCAAGGCAAAATAACAGCTCTCTTCACTCATCAAGGCTTTCTTGTATGGCGCACATCAAGATGCATTTGTGGAACGGGGTCAGAGGCTAGTATGCCCCTCAGTGTGTTACAGCTGTTGCTGAAAATAAGGTTCCCAAGTGAACCAGTGTGACTCATCTCAATGGTTTATCAGCTGTAGACATGTCTTAAATATCATGAAAACAGGAAAACTGATGGCACCAGATTTACTCTGTTTCATAAACCAAAGCATTTTTCCTTAGCTGCTTGCCTAATGATTCCTGTATGTCTTTACCTTTCTCTTTGTATTGGCCTCTTGCCCTGCTACTCTCAGAAACCATCCCATTAGCACTGGCAGCATGGCGCTTTCTCTGAGTGGATATTCAGTCCATGGGGTGTGAAAGCTGTAAATGTGTTCTGGAGTGAAAATCGGGGGCTTTCGGGACCAGGAATATAAATTACTCTAAATAATTTTCTTATCGTGATCAACTCAAAAGGAAAAACCATCCCACTGCTAAACCCAGCGGTTCAAGGTGCGGGATTAGTGAGGACTATCAGGTGTTGCAGTGCAACATTCTGTGTTATTACGATATTGCCGAAAGACTGGTTAGCGCTTCTCAACAACAGTAACTCCACGCAAATCTGCTAAAGGCCCCCTCTCTTCTCAATATGCAGACACACAATGGCTATAATTATGGTGGTAACCGTTCTCTCCTCTAGCACGAGACCACAGTATTGTTAACCTCCTCCTTAGTTCATTTTCCAGCAGTATGGGCAGGCTAAAGATTCCACTTTGTATCAGGACTGCAGAAGGCTTGGGTTTATCCTAATAGGTTAGAAGTCCCGGCCCTCTGTCTCCTCACTGTTTTTGTGTGTTTCTGGGAAGTAAATCAATGCATCTGTCCATCTTGTTTAAGCTAGGAATGTAACTTAAACACTGGGGGCCTGAGAATGGGATTGAAGTGAGTGGGATCTGGGGTGCTCAGCACCTTTGGAAGTTTGATGGTGTATGTATCCTTACGGTCGTCTGTGTGCTTTGTGCTTATGTCCATTGCTGCGCATTGTGTGTGAATGCCGCAAACTCTTCAAGCTGTCTTGAGCTAGTCTGCAGAATTCATGGCTTTCCATTGTCAAGCTGTGTCGTTTTGTTGTACACCCCAGCGAACCCCAGGCCGCAGCGCTGTCTTGAAGTCGGTGGTAGCACTGCAGGACTCTAGCTCTAGATTTATTTCATGGATGTCTCAACAGTCCATCAGGTGGAGCGAAAAAAATGCAAGAGCTGAGTTTTATAGACCCTTTGAAGGAGTCGTGGATTGGTACTTTTGTGGGACTTGGTTCTCCTGTTAACGTTAGGCAAATACGTGGGATCTCAGCACAAACAAGATGTCATCCTCAGAGTGCGTTACATTTTATTGCTGTTTTAATTTCCAAGAAACTTGCTCTGGGATGGGAAAAGATTAAAGCCCTTTTTAATTACACTTGTGTTACAAGAGGGACATTTCCCCTCATGCCGGAGATCAATGGGTTTGGTCTTTGCATTTGGACGACTGCTCAGCCTCATGCAGCGTCAGCCAGGAGAAGCATCAGCTGTTCAACTTTCGTTTCAGTTCCAGCTCTGGAAAACACCACTCCATCCAGCGCTTGGAGTGACTTGACAGCATTCTGCTGCTTTTTATTAAGGCCAAACGGGATAACCAGCCCCAGTTTCTCCTAGCCCAATCCCAGTCTCGGCCTGGACTGCGTTACAGGTGCTCAGTATATAAATTCCCTCTCCTCCTGTCTGATGATTGTTACATACAACACAACTTCACCTCTGGCCTTCATTAGAGGAATTCCTGCAGGTTATGATGACGGGAATTCTCTGAGCAACCGAAAGATGGAGGAAAGTTCTCGTAAGTGGAGAAAAGAGTGCTCGGCAATCCGTTTTCCTTCTTTCTTTAAAACCTGCAGAAGGGTGCGGTGGTGGCTGCTCTTTCCGGCCATTGCTCGGGAGCGGCCAGAGAATGGACCGGGGGGTGTTTCCATCTTAATCTTAACAAGCCTCATACCACAAAGGTTCTCCTCTTGTGCATGCCTTTGTTTTGTGGGAGGAGCTTCCCTGAGTATAGAGTCCTCTGACCCCAGCCGAGGATAGTTGTGGGAGAGGATGGAAGGACATTGGGTTTATTCTTCTTGCAAAAGCTTGCCACACGTAGAGAGTTCCCAGCAGCGAGAGACTGGATAGATGTTCAGAGGTCACCCTGTCTCAGCTGGTGGGAGAGAGCCACCTGGTCTGTACCAGGAAATGCTTCTGCCTCTAAGTGAGTAACAAGCACCTGGCAGTCCTTAGCATAGTTCAGAAAATTGGCTAGTTCTGTGCCCATAGCAGTTTGGCTAAGATTAAATAATCAAAAGCAGGCCCCATGGATTTTTACAGCGTCTTGAGTGAGTGAGTTCTCATTAGAATGCCATTGTGATGGGGAGTGAAAAGTCTGTTCCTAGGTCTGTGCTAAGAGGAAGCGTGTGCATGTAATATGCTACTAATACCCGCTTGCATTGGCCTTCTCCAAGCTGTCCGTGTTGGAGCTGGGAGCGGCTCCCTTCAGTCTCAGAAGTATCCCTGTGGGAGACCGCAGCGTGGCTCTGGACAGGGAGTCAGGACTCTCCGGGGTTCTGCTCCCAGTGCTGTCGCTGACCTGCTGTGTGAGCGTAGGCAGGTCTTTCACCTCTGCCTCAGATTTCCCATCTGACACGAGGAGGACGCTTACCTTCGTAGTGTAACTCGGAGACCTACAGGCGGAAAGCGCTAGGGAGGAGCTAAGTCACAGTGTACTCAAAAACCCAAATAAACTTGGTCTAACTCCAAAGCAACATAAGCAGCGTGAACTCAGGGAAGGTCTGATCATGAGGGAGACTATCATCGGTGTAAATGATTGTCCATATGAAAAGGTTCTTCCCTTGGAGAATAAGGAGTCCTGGTCCATTTGTTGTTGTACGTAGACCCCAGGAGCCTCAGTCATGGACCAGGATCCCATGGCGCTAGGCGCTGTACAAACACAGAACACAGAGACAGTCCCTGTTGCAAGGACAATCTAAGTGTAAGACGAGACAATAGATGGATACAGACAGAGAGGGGAATACAAGTGGGATGATATTGGGCAGTGGTAGGTGGTCTCAGATCACTAGCAGTCCAATTTGCTGTCAAGTTTTTTTGTAGGCATCATGGCAAAGGAGAGTTTGGAGTATTGCCCTCACCCTTAGTGGGTGGCTGATGGTACGTACGTTGGTCCATCACGATTGAGAATCTGAACCCTTCCCGAGCTGTCCTCTCCACGTTGCGAGCCTGCAGCCAGCTTGCCAGCAGAAGCATGAGAAAGTTGAGAGTAACTTCCTTGGTTAATGATATTTCTCCGCGCCGATGGATTAATCATTTTCCTATTGGGAGACAGAAGCTGCAGTACCATTAGGTCAAACTGTTTCAAAATGTTGGGATTGCAGGAGCTGATCTCCACTCCTGTCTCTAGGATGATTCATTGCCCAATTCCTCTGGGGCCTATTGCTTGATTCTTGTCCAGACAGTGAGTAGAATTTGAGCCGTCATTAACTCCTTGCTGCCCTCCCTTTGGAGCTGTGGCTGCTAAGCAGAGCACATGGCATTGCATGGCACCGGGAACCCCAGAGTCCTGAGGTACAGTCATAGTATACCACATATGTGGATAAAGGCTGCTAGGGCTCTGGTGACTGCCAAATTTGGAGTGATCTCGTAGCAATCCTCCCAGCTTGACATTTGTTAAGCTATAAAATATAACTGCCTAATAAAACTGTACATGTGGGGAGGAGGAAGGTGCCTACTTCGTTCCACGGGGAGGGAGGCACAGACACTTCCTTTAGCTGGGGGATGTGAGGTGTCAATTTGGTAGTAACAATTTTAGAAAATATCTTTCAGGCCTTCGTAGCATGACATTAAAAAGAAGGCTTTTAACATGGAAATCCCCAGAGGGGAAGATTAAAGCGAACAGGTGCTGGAAAAATGTTTCTGCATATTAGAACTTAATTAGATTTGAAAATGAATTCCAGATGGGCTAATTATGTGTGAGTTGTTGCAGGTTCTTTCTTGCAGGGGCAGGAGAGTGTTTGGGGAACTGATGTAGCTTGATTGGATTTGATTCCTAATTCTTGCAGTATTGCTGAGCTCTAGACACAGGCTGGCTTTCGGGCCCTGTGATCCCTCTGAAAAGGCTCCACGGCTCCTGCTGCTGCTGTCAGAGCCAGGGAGATCTAAGGCCACAAGCAACCAGGCTTGTTGCTAAAATAACCACTGGGCCAACAACCTGTCACGTTCAAGGAGAAATGATTCTTATCAGAATTACTTATAAAGGAAACTTCAAAGACGGGATGGTTGATTCTACAAAGGGGGAACTGTTTCCAGGGACACATGGTGTTAGGGGTGCCATTGGCTTCTCCAAGCCAAGTAGCGTGCCAAAGCATGCTTGAGCATCTGACGGACTGAGCATGTGGGGACCGTCCGGAGCGATTGCAGGGGGCACTGGCCACAGTGCTGCATGTTTCTGATCTATAAATACTAGAGCGGTGGTTCTCAACCTGCAGGCCGCTTGCTGCCCAATCAGCACACAGCTGCGGCCCATGTGACACCCTCAGGGCCATACAGGTAGTATATTTATATTGTGTGGTTGCAGCCCACATAACACATAGACAGCTGCATATGTGGCCCACAGTGGTAAATAGGTTGAGAATCACTGTACTAGAGTAACTGAGAAATGTTACAAGTAGGGGCGTAGCAGCATATTCAAAGGCAGAAAATGTAGTTATTAAAGGGACAGTGTTATCCATGAGTGTCTCTCTGAAGTGTTTTGCTTGCTGGCTCTGTTTTAGGGGTGCTTCACAAACCCCAAAACACACCCCCTCTGTCTGCAGTGGGACTGAGGGACAAATTTCAGGGCCTTTTTACAGCGTTCCCCAGGAAGTAAATTGAGCATGCCGGAGCAAGAGCCATGTATGAGTCTACGTGTGTGCCAGGGGCGAGAGCCATGTATGAGTCTGCGTGTGTGCGAGGGGCGAGAGCCATGTATGAGTCTGTGTAACTGTCATGGGCTCTGCCTCCCAGCCACTCTGAGATTGCTCAGCAACTGAACTTTTCCGTAAGGTCTGTGCCTGGACTCATGGATGTGTGATTTGTGTGTGGCTTAATGAATGATTTATATCACGGGAAGGGATGATTTAGGTAGAAGATACAGTCCCCTCTTACCGAATCTGTAATGAAAAGAGTCAGTTCTTATTCATTTATTTCTGAAGCTGTTTGAACTCAGCGTGTTTGACATAAATCAAGTCTAATTGTCATTTCATGATTAATGAACATATGCTGGCCGTTTTTCTTCATAATTAAACTTTATGTTCAATTCGTCTGACAAAGCAAAACAAGTTTTGGCTTTGGCAGATTGTATGGTTTTTCCAGGTCTGTGTATTTAAGGAAAAGTGGCAGGTTTTCCAATGGCCATGAATAGACCTGCTGGGCACAAGCGCACGTAATTTGAGTGGAGACTCCAGTGTGTTGACCTGACAGTTCAGCCTGTGCAGAAAGTCAGTTTTGTGTCCAGCTGTGGTGTAAAGGGGACATTTCATTAGGAACACGGCACCTTTTGGCTTGTCTGCTTCAAACGTCAACTGGGACCTGGGGTGGAATCATCTGAGAAGCAGGGAAGCTGTTCGAAGGGCAGCTATCGTGTCCAGCGTTGCCTCATCTGCAGGGACAGCTCCACATCTGCCCTTCAAACAGTAACTTAGCACCCAACAAAACGACAGAGGAAAATGAATAGCTGTCTGTCTCTTTCATAAATCTGAAAACCAATCCCAAGAGTTTAGAAGCCCCCAATCTCTCCGGGTGTTCCAGCTCAGGGATCCATATGGTCTACCCCAGTCCCATCCAGTTCATTAACTGTGCTCTTCTTATTTCAGGACATAGACAAGTTTGGCAACGAGATCACGCAGCTGGCTCGCCCGCTCCCTGTCGAGTATCTAATCATAGACGTAAGTATTCGCTGCAGGGTTTGCTCATTTGCAGCTGGCTGTAGAATCGAGGCAGAGTTCCTTTCACACCACCGAACCTTCTGAAAAGCCCACAAGGTCTGAAGGTTTTAACTCGAGTTTGCTTTCTTTAAACCTGGGAGTGCAACAGGCAGCACGCTTTTGCGTGAGTGCAGCACTCTGGGGTGGGTGGTGATGTGATGCCAGAGAAATGCATTTACTTCTCCAAAAGGCGCTGCTTGGAGTGTCTTATTGCTGTTATGAAACAGAATTTATCCATCAAAGGAAGGAAGCAGTAAGCCCCATGGACATGCTGGGCATTAAATCACTGGGAGCTAATTAGAACGCTCCAGTTGTCTCTTTCGTAGCAGTGATTAAGAACACTGCTCGTTCCAGTGATAAGCAAGCTGGGTTTGTACTGTGAAAAGGCCTACAGCTCCTTCACTGCCAATTCCTAATGCTTTTCCTAGTTGCAGTTCTGTGTTCAGGTCCCATCTGCCCACCACTGAATGTGTCCCCCCAGGGAGCAGCGTTGTTTCTTGGGCTATGCATCCTTGAGTGTTGGGAGCCAAAGGGCAACTGGTCTAAGAGCCCTGCCTTGTTTAGTAAGTGTTGCCAACGCACTTGGGAGCAGCGTTAAAACTCTGCCACTGTCTTTCAACCTTAATGGGGGCCTTTCCTGGATGGGAGACTGGGAGGCAGATAATTCAGATGACAGAAAATATTGCGGGAGTGGAGGTTGTGCCACTAATGATTAAATCCATTCAAAGGGACTGGTCCACTCCAGCTGCTGCTAGCGTGAATACAAATGTCCCACGCACTGCCCCAGGAAACCCCAGATGTGGGGAAGCAGGTGGACTGGAAACCAACACTCACTCTTCCTCTTGGTTGGTTTTTTTCTGTGGGGTGTGTTACTTATCAAAGCTGTGTTTGGGCTGAAGCCTTTGACACGTGATTCATGCAGTGAAATATTGTGTTTGGAACAATGGGACCCATTGTGTGGCACCCGTCGACGTTCCATTCCAATTGACAGCACTGGAACGTATTTATTACCCCAGCAATAAAGGCATCTGGTTTGGGACTACCTGGGGTGTAATTAAGATGAAAACAGATTGACAGAACATGCACTTACGAGGAGTCTGGAATGATGGAAATCTGAATTTCTGAAGCATCTTTTAAAAAAAACCTAACCAAGTATTTTTCTGGTTAATATTGCAATGGATGTTATTTCTGCATCTTTGATGTCAGCTACAAACTGCACACATCCCTGATTGAAAAGCTTGGGGTTTTTTTATAAGACTTTAATAGCCATAGAATCAGAGGATGAAGGCACCTTGCTGGCCCGCACGTTCTTCTGGCCCACCTGCCACCCTCCTTCCAAGTGATGTAAGCGGCAAAGAGGAGGAATATTAGTGAGTCCCAGGACAGTGCGTGTAAAGCTCAATGTAACAAAAGGCACAAGGCCAGAAGAGGTCGGCAAAGGGTTTGTTTGAGCCCTACGTGGCTCAGTAAGAACTTAGGGAGCCCGCTTGCTGGCATGGGATGCATGTGATTTCTGAGCCATGTTCTCCCCTGCATCTGGCAAAGTCCCCGCCAATCCAGTGACGGTATTGGGGGGGCCTGGGCGAGCTGACCAAAGAGCCTATCGATGGCAGGGGATTCCAGGATTAGGCGGAGACTGTGGGAAACTCGGCATCAGAGAGGGCTCTCGTCCTTTGCTGGAAGGGCTGAGTCCTGTGGCAGAAAGGTGCACGAGGTTAGAGACGGGCGGGAGGTCCTCCTTGGATGCTCAAGCAGTTGAGGAGTCACTTAACATGTGGATAAAAGCTGGTATCAGCTTCAGTGCTTTTGCTGCTTTTTCTAGTGTGCCTTTGTATTGACTGTGCACTGCACGAAGCACCTCGTGTTGCTAAAAGGGTTCAGACTGGACTGATACAACTGGCAAAAGCCAAGTTCTCGATAAGACACCAACTTTCTGGGTCCTTAATCTTCCTTGGCAAGAAATGAAGGAGCCGTATTTTTATTCAGTTCACTTGCCGTAAGTTCCCCTTCCCCAGCACCCTGGGTGTGACAAAGCACCCCTCTATCCAGGGTGTTCAAAGCCTGCACCCCGTCCAGGTGATAACCGCTCCGAGCCAGGAGGAGGCGCTCCTGTAACCTCACTAGCTTAGACTATTGGTTAGGGCCTGGTCGCATGGCCTAAGTGTTTCATGCTGTTTGTTTCCTTGGGCTGTGCTCAAGGGCAGGCCCTGTAGTGCAGAGAAAACAGTTGTATGTAAAGAAGTGATCTGGGTGAACTCTTTATTCGTTTCTCAGACTGCCCCAAGTCCCAGTTGCAGATTTCAGCAGTGCCTCCCCGTTCCTCTCTAATCCAACCTCCTCCGTGTAATTCTTCCAGTGCATAAAAAGAGCCAGTTCCAAATTGCCAGCCTCAGGCACACAGTTGTCAGATCAGTGGCGGGGTGGGGAGGAGGTCTGTGCTTCCACAGGCTGTGAGCCTGTACGTTTTCAGGAGAGAGTTGGAGGCCATGCTGGGGCTGCCCTGAAAAAGGGAAGTGTTGATCAAATATCCTTTGAAATGTGAAAAAGGCTTTAGAAGTTCCACATAATAATCACTTTGTGACCTTCATGGCTGACCGCTGTGCGGTGAGTGGCGTTTCTCAGCTACTGGAGGAGGTGGGCCGAGGTCTCCGGCACCTGTGAACCAGGCCTGGCCTGTCTACTCAGCATCCCAGCACTCTGCTCTAATAGCTCTTCCTTGAATTTTTAGATTACCACAACTTTCCCCAAGGATCCAGTTTACACTTTTTCTATTTCTCAAAATCCGTTCCCTATTGAGAACCGTGACGTGCTGGGAGAAACTCAGGTAAGGAATGCTTTAAAGTGTGTGTCTCCTACCTGTACAGTCCTACACATGTATGTAATCTTCTACGTTTCCCTTACGCTAAGCCCTCTGAAAGGGAACGGCAGTAGAGAGACTGCAGCAGCTGTTCCATTGAGCCGTCTCCTCATCGTTTGAGCCACGCTTGGCTATACGCTCAGCAAAACGTCCCTCTCTGAATGCTTTGCACCTCCCTATAAATCACCCCCGTTGGATGTGCCAGTCCCCACCCGTCCCAGTGATCTGAATGAGGCCGTTTGGCTTGCCAAGAATTGCCTCTTGCAAGTAACTTCTAAAAAAGAAGCTGCCAATTCCATGGTGTGTGTTTGATCAAGAATCAGTGAAGAGTGCATCCTGTCTGTGACAAAACTGCGCTGCTTCACCACACTGCTAGGGGTGGGTCGAACAACATGCCGGGCCTACAGTGGCTCCTGGGTTTAGTGCTGACACCGAGAATGCTGGCTGCTTTGGGGAATGGTTTTCAAAAGCTGAACTGCTCATTACAGAAAGGGGCAGCTATCAAATTGCCCAAGCCACATGTGAGCTGGCCAAATCAGCAGGCATTTTTGGTTTCTTAGTAATAGTAAGGGTCTGTCTCTCAAAAGGGATCGGCATGGAAAGTAGCAAAGATTTCTTCTGAAATAGTTGGACGTAAAATTAATCGGGAGTCAATAGTTCCTGCACAAACACAAACTCCTGCAGAAGCTGTGAGAGAGGCAACTAGAACGTGTCACGTAGCAGCTCCGGGGTTTTGCTGTATAGTGAAGTAGTCAGCTCTGCAAAGCGCTGTGTGGGCAGCGTGACTGTACAGTTAAAGGATTCCTGACCCTGGCCTTCTCCACCTTGCTGTGAGGCATGGGTCTCTTCTGCACCTGGCGAGCCTACTCCATTTCAGCGCAATTGGCTGATGCAGGATTCAGCGGGCATGACCCTGTTAGCCAGCTCACTCATTCCTGACTGGGGCACCAAGATGCCACTGGGGCATTATCTTCCCGTGGCCCCAGTTCCCTCACTGCCCCAAACTGGCGTGGCTCTGAGATGCGCTGTCTGAGTGCTCCAGTGTCTGGGCTCAGCTCTCTCTGCCCTGGGGTCTTTCAGATGTCTAAATCATTCCAGATTCCCTTTCTCTGGAAATGTGAAAAGCTGCGATTCAGTCTGCAAGGCTCTCTGATTTCAGGATGTCAGTCTGCATCGCAACTGTGTCTATTGATAGAGGAAGGAATTCTACCAGTATCATCTTTGTCAGTGTATCTGAATGGAAAAATCAAGTTATCACACTGGGGTAAGGAAATATGACTTCTGTATTGTTTTTCTTCCCCTTTCCAATGTCTGCAGGACTTCCACAGCTTGGCCACATACCTATCTCAAAACACTTCCTCTGTTTTCCTAGACGTCATCTCTGATTTCCATCTGCTCCTTTTTCTGGTCACCAATGAGGTCATGCCTCTGCAGGTATGTAATAGAAGCAAATGATTTTGGCTAATGACAAAGGGCTTGCAGTGAGCATCGCATTACAGACCGGCACCAAGCTTCTCCTCCTCAGGAATCAAGGCAGGAGCATCAGTTGCATGTGCGGTGGAAAGCGCCGTGCGTCTGATACGCCCAGTCTGAGTCCTCAGACCCAGCTTGTTTGCTGGTTTATCTGTAGTTCCTGCTGAGAAAATACAGCTTGGCAACTGTCTTTCCTTCTCAGTGACCCTTTTGGTTGATGGGAAGAGGCGAGATTTATCGGCGTTCTGGAAGTCCTGCTCAGCCGCTGCGTGGCTGGAAGCAGTGAGTTGGTGGTGGCTGTGTGAGCAGGGTCACAGGCTGGATACAGCCACCTGGCTCTGGCTCAGGGAGCTGGAAAGGTTTAAAAGTATCGGAGTCAGAAATTCCTGTTATAATGATAACAAGATCCGAGTCACCAAATCTCTTCCAGGACAACTACTTCCTGTCTTTGCAGCGCTGGCTGTGTTGGCTTGGCACTAGGAGTTGGCTGCGTATCAGGCCCTGCGTTAACATCTGCACCACTCATATTTTCCCATTTTTAAATAACATACCAACAAGAAAAGCCATGTGTCTTCCAGAGGCTTCGAGAATGGCGCAAACTGAGCATGTGTAGCACAGCTGGGCTGCCAGTGGGCAGCTGGAGATCAGGACCAATCAGGGGGATTTTGCGTGTGTTGGGTTTGGAATTTTATCCAGTCTTTTTTTTTCTTTTTTTTCTTTGTGATAAAAGTGTGAGCGAGCCTTCGCTCTCTTGCAGGTTCACTGCAGAAGTGGGCAAAAGCTGCCATTCGGGGGGGACAGTGGTCTGGCTGTTTTAACTCCCTGAAGGTGATCTAGTGCTCCTGAAATGAGGGGCTAGTAGTGATGGCTAGAGCCAGACCTAATGTAGGTAGGCACTGTACAAGTTTCCCCTGCGTAAACCTACCCATACACCTCAAAACTATTGTCCGAGCCCTCCTGCTATTCCAGCCCTTGACCTCCTGAGTAAAGTCTCCATATCTTGATTAGGTGTATGGTGGCTGCATCCAATCCTGCTAAATTTTACAACATTAATACAGTTACCAGATACTTTTGGCCCACTTTTCTGTGCAGAGTGGTGCAACAAGTGACTTGGCTCCAGCATATATTCATTTATAGATTATAAAGCCAGAAGGGAGCACTGTGATCATCTGATCTGATCTAGACACGCCCTGAATTAATTGCTCTAGCTTCTGTTTGGCCAAGTTTCAGGGAACATGTCAGCCCTGGGGAGAAACTAGAAGCAGGATTTATAAAGCCAATCAAATGCTGTTGACTAGCCCCTTCCAGGCAGGGAGTGTCCGCTTGCTTGTGTCCCCAGAGTGGCACTTCTATAAAAGGGCGAAAGGGGGGAGGGATAGCTCAGTGGTTTGAGCATTGGCCTGCTAAACCCAGAGTTGTGAGTTCAGTCCTTGAGGGGGCCATTTAGGGATCTGGGGGAAAAAAAGAAAAAAAAAAAAACCTGTCCGGGACAGTACTTGGTCCTGCTAGTGAAGGCAGGGGGCTGGACTCGATGACCTTCAGGGTCCCTTCCAGTTCTAGGAGATGGGATATCACACTAAAGGGTTTTTTTAGAATTCCTAGCTGCCACTGGGGAATAAAGCTATGGAGCTTGGAGTGCGGGGGGGCAGGGAGCCCAGCCCTGGTCCGTGTGCGCTGGTTGAGACTTACGCGCTCTCTTGTACAGGATAGCATCAGCTTGCTGCTGGAGGCGGTGAGGACCAGGAACGAGGAGCTGGCGCAGACCTGGAAGAAATCGGAGCAATGGGCCACCATTGAACAGCTCTGTAGTAAGTCCCCAGAATTACCTGCTGTTCTGTGACCAACAAGTGGGGAGTACCGAAGTGGTTTGCCTGGGCTGGCTGCTGAGTGGCACAGCCGTGCTCCTGCACAGGGAATGAGCTGGCTCCCAAGGTCTGCAGCGGCTCAGAGCACTGGGGGCCCAAGCAGTACCCACCTCCTGGGCCAAAGACAGGAGCGCCACCGGAGGGCTGTGGCATGAAGCAGAGACCCTCAATCCTCGCACTCTGTGGCAGGGACGTGGCCCTGGAGTCGCTGGTCTTAGTACGATTAGACTGAGCTGATTTACCTGAGCGAATTCTAGATCTGGGAGACTGAACCGGAAATCTCTGCGTGCCATTGTCTGCCTCAGTCTCCTGCCTGTGACGGGTGTTGTGACATCACAGCAGCAAGCAGTCTGCCGGGCAATGCCCCACCCCGTTCGGCACAGACCCCAGACAGCGGGCTGGGCAAAGGCACAGGTGTGGGGAATGCAGGTTTAGTAGCATGAGCCTCTCTGGCCTCTAAGCCGAGGCAGGGGGGAGACTGCTAGTTTTAGACCCGGAGGTCCCAGGGTCAGGCCCTGCCACTCCCCTCTCCCGGAGTGTTGCGTTACATGTAGAAACTCCCATGTGAACCTCCTCCTGCCCCCAGTCCTCCCCTCTTCCCAGCCTTGACCTCTGCTCTGTTTCCCCCTTACAGGCACGGTTGGGGTCCCGCTCTCAGGGTTACATGAATATGGTGCCATGGGCAGTTCAACACATGCTGCGTCCTCGGCCATGTGGGCTTGCCAACACTGCACCTTCATGAACCAGCCCGGCACAGACCACTGCGAGATGTGCAGCCTCCCCAGGACCTAGCCCCCGCTGCTTGGCGCTCGGGGCAGACTGACAAATACAGAGGCAAACCCTTTAAAAAGCAGGCTGGTTTCTCATGCCCCCCTCCCCCGTAATGATGCGCCACAAGGGGCAGACCGAGAGGGGGGTGGGTTGCCAGGTCTGTGTGTCCGATTGCAGAGCGCTCTGCACTGTCCTTTCTGGGGCCTACCGATAGGGAGGGGAGGCAGGCCGGCTGCTGGTGGGATTTCAGCTGTTAGACCAGCATGAGGAGACCCTTGGCTTCAGTGTCCACACACTCAGCTGCCCCCGCCATGACTCGGGCTATCTCCCTACGCTGTCATCCTGGGACTGGCTCTCCTGCCATCTCCAGGGGCTCTCTAGGCTTTGTGCTGATCTCATTCGACAGCAGCTGCTTCTCCCTCTGAGCTGAGCGAGCTCCGGGGCGCAAGGCAAAGCGGGGTGGCTGGGCGGGCCGTCTCCACAGGTGCATGGCAGCAAGGGGCTGACCTCCCTCGATTAGCTTGCAGGATGTGCAGCTCCCCTGTCCCAGCAACCTTAGCACAGGAGATGGCCTGGGAGGAAGTGATGCTGTAGGCATGGCGTGGTCCCACAGGCCGCTCTTAGCAGGGGAGCGCTGTCCCCCCTCCCCAGTGCTCCTTCTCCCATGCCTGGTTGGTTTGTCAGCAGTCGGCTCTTCTCCAGGGTTTTCTGTAGCCCTCGGTGCCTGACTCGGCTGAGCCTCCACCATAATTACAGCTTTGACTAAATGGTCTACAGCCGGAGAACATACAATGAGCACCAGCGCTGGGCCAGAAGCAAAGCTGCCAAGCCCCAGAGCTCATCCGCAGTGCTTCTGTCGTGCACTTGGTATCCGTCCCTCTGCGTCCCCAAGAGCCCTGTCTCTCCTGGGTGACCCCTCACTGCAGCCCAGTAGCACGGTGCGCAGATGATTTGGAGCTGCCTGTCCACAAAGTGGATTTGGCAGTCGCTCCTTGGCTCTCCCCTGCCTAGGGTCATGGCACCCAGGGCAGGGCTGGGTCTGCTCCGGCTGGCTAGATCTCCCAAGGGCCGACGAACAAGCAGAGGGAGCTCGCTGCCCCAGACCAGAGATGGGGCTGGCACCTGGGCTTAGCGCTTTTGTTAAAGCGGTTGGTGGACAGGCGCCCCAGCTCTGGAGCAGGCCTCCTTTCACCCCGCCTTTCTCCCTTAAGGACACAGCCCACCGCAGGGCGCATGCGCCTTCCATTGCATTTAGTGCCGTCTCCTCCATCTCCAGCCACTGGAGGAGCTACTTCCCTTGGCCGTCTCCCCTCTGCAGAGTGAGGCTGTGGCACTTCGGAAGCGAATGTAACTTGTAAGTCTGCTTTGCGTTAACAAGTGCAGGGCCTGGCTCCAGCACCCGTTCTGCATTAGACCCCCCCAGGCCTGGGCTGGCTGCTTGGTAGTTAGCCCCAGTCCTGCAGCCAGAGCCCAGGTGCCCAAGCAAAGGGAAGAGCCCCACACCTTACTTTTCAGCAGCTGATCCGCTCCCCTGGAGCGAACTGAGCCCCATAGCAAACATGCAGCATGTTCCATCCTTCCAACTTGCCTGGGTCTCCTCGCAGCAAATCCAGTCTTGTTAGCTGCTCGCTAGTGCCTGAAGTTCAGAGCTGACCTTGGGGGCCACAGCTGGGATGTTTGTGGGGGCCAGGCCACAAGGGGCAGATCTCCCACTAAATCACCACTCTCTGCTGTCCCTTTAAATTTAGAACAGCAACTGCTGCTGCTGCTTTTAACCATACTGGAGCAGAATTGCAGGTCTTGTTCTTCCTCTGCTTGCGCATTAGTGACCTTAATAACAGCCCAGCTGGCCAGCCCCCGAGCCCATGTTAGCATGGGGAAGTGCCATTCGAAAGCCTGCCTGGCCCCTCTCCCGGAGTCTAGCTGAACTTTGGCCTGTTTGCCATTCCCGGAGCAGCACCCGGCCCCTGGGGTTCACTGCCTCTCTCCAGTTGTACTCATTCAAACGCCCCAACACTTCCTGAGCTCCATTGTAAGGAACCCCTTTCCAGCTGTTCAGAGAGGCTCTCTCTCGTTCTCCAAAGAGAACCAGGGGAGGAGTGGGTCCCTTTGTCAGGATAATGCTGCAAGCTTGTTTCCTCCCAGACTGATAGGGGAACTAGGACTGGCTGATCATAATGGGTCAAACAGTCCCTTGGTACCCCATCAGGCGGGGCTTTTCCCCTGGTCCCCTCTACAGGAGGCCAGTAGCAGGGTGGGCAAGCTGGTGGGGGGGAAGGGGGGGACACAGTTTGACTTCTCACAGCTCATCCCTGCACTCCCACCCCCTTCGCTGCAACCCATGAACAGCTGGCAGGAGTGACGTGGTTTCTGCCCTTTGCAGTTGAAGGATCCCTCGCGCCGTCCTGCTGCTGTTTGAAGAGTAGTCGATTGCAGGCGCCTCTGTCCGGCACTGGGTTTGTGGGGGGGGTCTCCTGAGCTCCCTGGGGGGAGCTGCTCTTGCTTTTCTGTGCTCTTCGGCTTGCAGAGGTGTGCGTCTTGGGTGTGGACTGGAATTCTCTTCGTTAAAGCGCTGCAAGTAAAATCTAATAAAAGCACCTGAAATGTGAACAAGGCTGCCGGCCTCTGCTGTGTTTATTGACCCAGAATCCTGCTTGGTTCTCTGACCCGAGCTGAGCAGCTGCCTCCGCCTCCAACCTGTTTGCCTGTATCCGCCGCTGCTCAGGGCGGAGTTGGCAGCAGTGAGGCCGTGGGCCTGTGTAGGCTGGGGGGGACATGAGGGGTTTGAGAGCCAGGCCTGTGTTGTCAGCACGTAAAGCCGCGTCACCATGGGGCCTGCGCTGGCTCCCAAGGAGCATCCTTCGCCTGTGCCCCAAGGGAGCTTCATCCAGCAGGTAAAGGAACAATCCAACCCTCCCCACTGCACAGCCGCCTCCTGTCTGCAGTGCCTGGGAGCAGGGTGACGGGGCTGAGGCTTGGGGAGACAGCTCACTTGCTGCTAGGGGCTACAAGGAGTCCTGCGTTTGGGTGGAGCAATTCTGCAGCCACTTCTGCTCACGTGCCAGTCTCAGACACCCTGAAGCCTGGCCCCTGCTGTATGTGGCGTAACCACAAATGGAAACAACCCTCGTCGGTGATCTGAGCTGGATGGCCACAGGACAGGAGGGGAAAGGGGGGGCAGAATGGAGCCGCTGGATGGTGCAGTGGGGCGAGAGCAGCCGGACCAGGTTAGTTATCCACCCCCTACCAGGGCGCTAGCAGCAATCTGCTTAGCCAGGGCCCAGGACTGCTGCCAGCTTGGAGGCAGGTGCCTGGCAGTGCTGGAGATCCTGAGCCGGCAGGTGAGACTTGATACAGCCTAGGGGTGGGAGCCTAGGGCAGGAACAGCAGCGAAGGCAGGAGGCGGCTGTCCTGCAGGGAGCAAGGACCGGGAGCCAGTCCCAGACGGCCTTCGTTTGGGTCAGCTGACATTTTAAAAAGGGAAGTGGTGGCCGGGGTTGGGCCGGCTGGCGGTGGTAAAGGGCTGGCCCTGGGCCGAAGCTGGGGTGACAAAACGGGCTCCTCGGCTAGTTCAGTCTGTCCCGGGCCACCTGCCAGCGCTGGGGAGCGGAGCTGGGTCTGCGGCCCGTGCTGAGTAGACGGGGCAGTGTCTGACTCTGCCACCCTAGCAGGAGGGGTTATTAGCCCTGGCTGCCTGAAAGGAGCCAGGCCTGGGCCTCAAGATGGGTGACTTGTACCTCTCCTCTGGCAGCCCTCGGCAGGCCTCTGCCCAGCGGGACGTGGCCCGATGCTGAAAGGAGGGTCCCTCCCCGAAACAGTGGCGGGAGCTCTACGGGAACACTGGCCTTGCTGCGTGGCGGGGGCTCCCCAACCGCGCTGCTACGCCACTCGCCTGCTCTGGTCAATCCGGCCCCAACTGCCAGCGTAACGGGGGTTTCTTCACCAGCTGGGCCCTGGCTGTGAGCAGAAATTTAGAGCGTACCCAGGAGCCATGACGTGAGAGCCTGGAACCACCCCTCCGTCACGAGCGCTGGGCTCTCTGCTGTACCCTGAGGGGTGGTGGCAGAGCTGACCCACCCAGGCACCATTCCTCCCGGCTGCCTCCCCGCTGCCCCTGCCACCTTCAGCGAGCGACTGGTGCCCACGATGCAGGTGCGCTGGCTGCACCGTGGCAAGGGAGGTTACAATCCAGCTGGCCCGAGGGAGGCTGCTCCACAAACCAGCTGCTCCAGCTTGACTGAATTAGCTTCACAACGCAGTAGTTAGGAAGCATTTTGAAAGTGGCTTTTTCTCTGATCTT
The DNA here is from genome assembly GCF_002925995.2 of Terrapene triunguis. NCBI lineage: Eukaryota > Metazoa > Chordata > Testudines > Emydidae > Terrapene > Terrapene triunguis. The sequence goes on along the minus strand of NW_020664543.1, from coordinate 2,945,978 downwards.
TATGTGTAAACCACCAGCATCCCCCATGCAGGCGGGAGCCGGGCTCGCCAAGCCTCTGCCTGCAGAGAGCAGAGCTAAGCCGCAGCTTGAACGCTGGAGGGAGCCGGCTGCATCAGCCTCAAGCTGGGAGCCAAGGGCGGAACTTGTGCCTGTGAAGTTTTGGCTCCTGGGGTGGATTGGGGGGGCGAGATACATAGGCATCATTTAGGGCGCTCTGCTGATCTGCCCACAACCACCGCTCTCCCCTGCAGCTGAGCTGAGGGGGGCTGCAGCGGCGCGGCAGGAGCACACAAGGTTCATGCAGAACAAAGGCACAAAGGTCTGAACCCGGCCTTTGCGAAGCCACGTCCATGCTCGGGACTCCCCCGGTTGCCCACAGCAGTGCAGGCTGGGAGCGCGAGTGCAGGCCGGGCGCCAGCGCTGGGCACAGCAGCTCCGAATAGGGCTAGGTGAGATGGTGCCTCTTGATGCAGCTTTCGGGGTGATGCAGCAGTGGTGGGAACCCTTGATGGGAAAAGCCACCTGCAGACACGTGAGGTGTGGAGCAGCCTCCTTTCGCACCGTGGGGTGGCCGCTGTCGGCCAGCATCGGCTCGGGGAGAGGGCCGCTCTGCTGCCGTGAGCACACGCCACATCTCCGAGAGACACCTGGTCATTTCATGGCCCCCGTTGTGTGCAGAGCTCTGCCCAGGACGGAGGTGACGACGTGGCTGCAGTGGGTGTGGCGGGGTCAGTTCTGGGTGCTACATGTAACGCTAGCTATCCGCATGCAAGGCACAGCATGAACTGACAAGGCAGCGAGACGCTTCACAGCATCACAAGCCATCGAGGAGAACCACTCCCCTTGCCATCAAAACGCAGCTGCCTCTGGGGTGAGATGTGGCGTTGTTAGAACGTCAGTGGAGTGGCCGAGGGCAGGAACCAAAGGACCATCTCTTCTCCAGAGCATGAGGCTGCGGAAGGCAGCGTGGACTCGGCCAGGCCAGCGGGGCAAAGGCTGTAGAGGAGGCCCAGAGTTCTTACAAAACAGCCCTTTAGAGCACAAGTGACCAGACGCCCCCCCTCGCAGCCCTTCTGAGGCGGGACCACCCTTGGCATGGCTCTTGGCTCTGGACGTGCCCACCCACTTCCTGCAGCCCCGGCTTTCTCCCTCTGAGTCTCCCCTCTGGCCTGGCCCAGCCTGGGAACCTGCCAGCAGGCCCCAGCCCAAGGGTCCAGCCATTCGCGCCTCCTCGGCATCACCGGGGTTCACAACGGCCTCAGCTCCTCCAGGGCTCCCCACAGGCTCTGCCCTGGCCGTGCTGTACCTGGCGCAGGGGCAAAGGGTCGCTGCTGCTGCGAACTGGAGCCCTGGGAGGGAGCGTGACCGCGTGCCGAGGCCAGAGTTGGTGTTGGGGCGGGGGCAGGATGAGAGCCCCCTCCCCACCCCCCGAACGAAGTCAAACTGCAGCAAAGGCTGCTGTAACCGCAGCGCTGCACCTCCTGCTGGTGCCATCTGCTGTGCGGGCTCCCTGGCCAGCTCCCACCGCCTGGGGAGGGGCCCGCGGCCATGCTCCGCACTCTGCCTATGCCTTCCTTTTCCCCAGGGAGCAGGAAAGTGCAGCCCGCGGCAGGCCAAGCGGGTCTGTTTGCAATCAGCCGCACAGCTGCCAGGCCCACATCTGGCTTGGCCGCCTTCCAGGGCAGCGTGTTAAAAGGGGACGGAGGGAGGCAGATCGGAGCCAGAGAGAGAAGGGGGAGCCGAGACTAGAAAGGGCAGCCGCTGCCTCTCTCCGCACCGGCCCAGGATCTCAGCGCAGCAGGTAGGAGAGGGAAAAACTCCCCTTGGCTTCGCTCGTCCTGGCCTGGCTCACACGCGGCACCAGCCCTTCCCCACGCGCTGCGTGCCAGAGCCCCCCTGGCTCGGGGCAGAGCACTCGGCGGCTGTGTGACGTCTCAGCTGCTGGCTAGGGCGAGGGGTTCCACACGAGCGGCTCATGGGCTGGCACCGGGTGGAGGTGCTCCAAGGGGGACCAGGCCCTGGCCAAGCATTGCCCGGTGTTAGCAGGGCTGGGGGCTCTCCGGGAGCAGTGCCCTGCCACTCATCCTCTGCCAGCTCACTCGAGCCGGGGGCCTGAGCAGGGAGAAAGATCCTGTCTCCAAGCAAAGGTGATGAGAGCTGGGAAGGGAACCGACAGACTGAGGGACCCTGGGGCCCTTCACTGCCAGCTTCTGGCTAATGCTCTGTCCCCAGCTCCCCCCAGGCAGCTCAGAAATTGCTGTGTGAAGCAATTCCACTTTGAGCACCGGGGTAGTCCCCTGCCCGCCCCGCCCAATGCCACGGTGCCCAGGGCCTGGTTCCTGCAGGGCTCCCACCAGGAGATTTACGGGTGGGACGCTCATAAAATCAGGAATCCAGAGGGGACAGGCCAAAGGCTGCCCAAGGCCAGAGATGTTTGTGGCCCAATATCTGAGTGTCTGCCTCCCCCGGAGGGACGTATTCCTGGAGCTTTCATCACAGGGCAATCTTTAATTCAAGATTAATCTTCGGTGCCTGCAGGACAGTCCTGAAGGGTTGGCATCCTGCATGCTGGGAGTGTGGCCAGTGGTGGGGGGAGGCAGCCGAAGTGGGGACATGCTTGGGGCATGGCCCATGGGGGTGGCGGGGGGCGCCCTCTGGCCAGGGCCTGTGGGGGTGGTTTTGGGGGGGGCCCACTCGGGGCAGGGCCGGTGGGGCTGTCTGTACTGATCTCTCCCTAATCCCTTTCTGCACCCAGAGGACCATGAAGTGGTTTCTCCCCGTCCTGCTCTGCGTGGCTCTCAGCTATGCTGCAAAGCAAAGGCAGCAGCCGGCGGAATGGGACTACAGATCCGAAGGTAAAGCCGCTCCCAAAATTTCAGCACGGCTTGAATCGTCTGGCCCAGGGTGGCTGCAGACACAGGGCTGGGGGCCCAGCCACGGAGCAGCAGCTCCCAGCTGACCCCAAGTCACCTCTGTCCCTGTGGGCTCTGCCAGGGAGAGGTGGCCGCTAGCTCAGACCAGGACTCCTGGGTTCCAGGACAGCTCCGCCAGTGCCGTGCTGTGTGACTTTGAACCTACTCATTCCCCCTTTGTGCCTCAGTTTCCCTGCTAGATGACAGGGCTGATAACCCTGTGCTCCCTCCCAGGGCTGGGAAAGGGAATCAGCGGTGCTGTGCTTTGGGAGCCTCGGCTGGACAGCGCTAGGGACAAGCAATGGGCGTGGGAATCATGGTGTCTCTGAGGGACGTGGCCGAAGTTGAGAGCTGGAGCCGTCGTGGTCCTGGGGCCGGGGAGGGGTTCTGTGGGCTCGGCAAGGCTTCCCCAGCTCTAGTCGCTGGCTCCAGGTCCCCCAGCAGCCGGGGCTGCCGTGGGCCCAGGTGCTCCCCAGGGTTTGTCTCCTTCCCAGCTGAGAAGGTGAGCCTGAGGGGATGTGCCAACCTCACCGTGGTCCTGGACAACTGGAAATTTGCCATCGTGACGGAGATCAAGAACCTGCTCCTGTACGACCACCAAACCGTGCTCCCCGACTACGGCAGGTGAGCCGGGGCGCCGGGAAACTCCAACGCCAGCCTGTGCCGGTGCCGGCCGCATGCTGACCAAAGCTGCCGGGCATGGAGCTCTCCGGTCCTGAGTCCCACTCTAGACGTGGGCCCAAGTGAGAGGCGTTTGTGGTGTCTAGTTGCTTATGGACGCGTGTCCAGGCTCCACAGGGCACTGCTGGGGAGACGCTGGTCTGGATGGGGTGGGATGGGAAGCTCACATGGTGCCTGCCCTGGCTATGCCTGAACGAGCCAGTGCTGGGAGGGGGGGGGCTGCACATCTCTGTGAAGCCTGGGGGAAAGCTCACCCCCTCCCTCACTGTCCCGCCATAGGATCAAATCCCTTTCCGAAGCCCTCGATGACCTCTACAAAGAATTCAACGCGCTGAAGGGCCGGCTCGGGGAGCTGACCACCCGCTTTGAGGGGGTGGAGGCCTTTGTGGATGAGATGAACACGAGCCGAGGCCAGACTCCGGCCAAGCCTCCGATCAGGGCCGCTCAGCCGGAGGCTGACAAACCGGTGGTCCCCGCCAAACGCCGCCGGGTCCTGGTCAGGAACAACCGGAAGCCCGTGGAGCAACCAGGGGATGGGTCTCAGTAGGGCCAGCCCCAGCCGCATGCCCTGGGGGCCAGAAATGCCGCGGACTTTCCCATGCGTTTAGAAGCTGCATGTGTCTTTCTTTCTTCCCTAAAGAGACGTTTCCCCGGGAGCCAGGCACCCGGGCATTCCCCTGCCCTCTGGATCAGCACCAGCTCCTAGGTGGGGCATGATGTGGCACTTCATGCTCACCGCCCCGCAGCTGCAGTGTTGCCAGCAGCGTGGACTCAGGCAGGATCCACTGGATCATGTTCTGGGGGGAGCTCCTGGACCCCGCGACTGGGTGTTGTGCCCACGACCGGGACCAGGCAGCAGTGCCATGAGCTGCAGGGGGCATGGATTTCTTTGAATCCAGACTCTAGCTGGTCTTAATCCACCGCTGGCTGTACTGAAGCACACGCTGGGGCTTGTGGGAGGGGAGCTGGAGGGACGGGGGATGCTGGGGTGCCACCTTCCGGCAGGAGAAAGGCGCCCATTGGCTCTGGACGGCACAGCAGATCAGGCACTTGCCTGTCGCATGTGGAGTGAGTGTAGGGGGTCTTGGGCTCATTCCACCCCCTACCCCCAATTTGCTCACTGCACAAAATAAATTGTGAGGCCTGCTTGGCCTAGGCTGCTGTGGGACCAGAGCCAGGGGCTGAGAGGGAGCATTGGCCTGGGTGCGTGGGGGAAGCTGGTGGGCACCTGCAAAGCCCAGGCCAGCCTAGCTCGCCCTTCGCTTGCACAACCAGGAGAATTCTTTACTAGCCGGACCTGCTCTCCATGTCCCACAGCGGCATTCCCCTGGGCTTGAGAACCCAACGGGGGGTAGCCAATCTGAAATCAGCCAGGCCTAGCCACAGGTGCATGCGGGGAAGGGCCTTATATACAGGCAGCCCTAAGAAACCCATCAACGGGGTGCGGGACTGGCCAGCAGTGGGCACGCTTAGTGAGGGCAGGGGCTGCAGGTGCAAGCGAGCTGTGCCCGGGCCGTTCCCAAAGCCTGGGCCATGGTGGGTTTGGGCGGGAGGGGGGCTGGGCTTAACCTGCTGGGCTCTAGGGGAAATGAGTCGTTCCTGGATTTTTTCCCTCAATGGGAGGGAGAACCCGCCCCTCGCACCACATTGCTGGCTGCCCCTCCAGCCACTCACTAGTGAGACGCCCTAGTTTCTGGAACGTTCAAGTTTTGAGGCAAAACAAACAAAAAAAATATCTTGGAAATTAAAGGACCGGCCTGTTCCGCTTGCTTCATTCCCGCCCCTCCGCGGGAGCCAGAGCCCATGAGCGGGAAGACGGGGGGGACAGCAGGGACAGTGGAACGCCAAGCTGCCACGTAGCCAACTCGCCCTGATCCGCCGCAGC
>NW_020664543.1:2904388-2905500 GCF_002925995.2 Terrapene triunguis | reverse complement strand
CCCGCGTTGGAATGGAAGACGCACTTCTTGGTCTCTCTGTCAATTTGCATCTGGAAGGTCTCGTGGGTCATCTCCTCGTCCTGGTTGGCCGAGACGTTGACACCTGCAGGGAAGGAGGAGGCCGCAGGGCATGGGGCAAGGCTGGGGGTCAGGACTGAGGGGCACTGGCAGAGCTGGGGGAGGCAGAGCCCAGGGCTGGGCTAGCAGGGGCTGCAGTCAGGATTAATAGAGAACAAGGATGTGGCTTTTTGGCCCATCCCCTGCTCATATGGATGCACGGCCCCGTCTCCCCCGGGTCTCGCTGGCGTTGTGTAGCTGCTCAGGCCGGAGGGGCACTGGGGAGCCCCCCAGCATCCCTGCAAGGCACCCACCAGGAGCCAGCGTCGCCAGCCCCTGCTGCCAGGGCGTGCACCCGGGCGAGCAGAGCACGGCTGACCGCTCAGGTCACGGAGCCCTAATTCCCTGGGTCACAGCCCCGGCCACGCCCCGCTCACCCCTCCTTTCCACTGGGCGAGCAGCTGATCTGCAGGCGCCCACCGCCCCGCAAATCCTCCCAAACAATCGGCGCTAATTGGGCTCATTAACCTGATTGCTGTTGTTTCCATCTGCTTAGCGATTCAGAAACACAAACCCCCTATTTATAACTCAGCCCTCAGCGTCACCCGCACATAAGCCGCTTGGGCCGCGCGCAGCAGCGCTGTTAGCTGGCTGCATGGGGCAGCCCCACCGCCCCGCGCTCCACGGGGTGCAATACAGCCCCCCTGCCTGTGCCCGAGAGAGCCACCGCTCAGCCTGCAGCCAGGGGGTTGTGGGCCCTGCCCCCAGGAGGTGTTTGCAGTTTGTAGGGCGCACAGGGTTGGGTTATAGAGGCCAGCCCAGGGCGAGGCAATGGCTGGCTGCTGCACCCCGGGAGATCGCTGGGTCGCCCCTCACCAGGGTCCTGAATTTGGTGGGTCTCCCTCCAGCGCCAGCTTTTCATCCCACGCACAACGCCACCGCCAGGCCGTGCAGCGCGGCTGGCAGGAGCGGCTCGGGGAGACCCAGGCTCTCTCACACACACACCCCATGTGTACATATGCACACAGACCCACACACACACACTGACACCCCCC
>NW_020664543.1:2869521-2904378 GCF_002925995.2 Terrapene triunguis | reverse complement strand
CCCCCCATGTGTACACATGCACACAGACCCCCCCATGCACACACACATCTATGTGCACACACACACCCCATGTGTACACATGCACACAGATCCCCCTATACACACACTCACACACCCCATGCATACACATGCACACAGACCCCCCCCCCCACGCACACACACCCCCATGTGCGCACACACTCAGACCCAGACATCCCCCCCAGATCCATGCTCTCTCTCACACACACTCAGACTCACGTGTACACACACCCACACCACCTGTGCACACACACCCAGACTCCTGCTCTCACCCCCCCCCCCCCCCGGGTGCGCAGGCCGGGCTGGGGGGCCAGGTTACTATGGCGATGGAGCAGCGAGCAAACGCCGCCTGCACGCGCCCCTCGGCGGAGGGAGCGTCGCCTGCTGCCACCTGTTCCCCGTCGGGCCCATATGGCCCAGCCTGACTCACCGGGTGGGGGGAGGAGGCGGCTCGGTGCAAAGGCAGCCCCCGCCCCCCTGGGTCTCCTTCGCTGGCGGGGAGGATGGGGCAGGAGGGGCAGCCCCCCAATTGGGCGTGGTCCCCCGTGGCCCCTGTGGGGGCTGTCGGGGGATCAGGCCTTGGCTAGGAGACCAGGGGGCCTGCCTCATGTTGCCCCCCCTCCCCCAAGCTCCCTTGAAATCTGCCAGGGATGGACCTGAGCCGTGACTGCCACGGGGGAGCCAGCCCATGTCCCGGACACACCTGCTCTGACCCCCCACCCCCCTTAAACAGCGGGACCAGGCTGGGTTTGGCCAAGTGCCCATCTGCAGGAGTTCAGGCAGGACGGAGGCGAAAGGCCTGCGGTGGCCTCCAGCCGGCACTCACTTGGGTGAGCGTAACCCACGTTCACACGGGGCAGCCGGCAACCCAGGGCTGGGCACGGCTTGCTCCAGCTCCAGGGCAGCTCCTGGAGGGGAAGGGACCGGCTTGGGGGCCTCCTTTGATAGCCTTTCGGCTTGCCAGGGCCGGGCTCTGGGAAGGCCCGGCAGGGACTCAGCATGCAGGGAGCTGCTCTGCAGAGAGAAACGTCTCCCGCTTGGCTCAAGACGCTGCCCCTGAAATGCCTGTCGCTGGCCCCGGGCACTGGCAGGCAGACCCTGGGAGTAACGACAGCAGCTGCACCAGTGAGGATTGCAGGCATGGGGCTGCGGTGCACGGAAAGGGATTGTCAGCAGAACCCTCGTCTGTTCCCCTGGAAACCACAGTCTGCACCTGGCCAGGTGCATTGGGCCTGTCGCCAACAGGGCTGGAGAAAGAGGATGAGCTGAGGCGGGCTCCGGGACAGGCAGGATGCTGAGTAAGACGGGTCACTGCTCCTGGGGGCCCTCTGGGGGCCGTGTCATGGACGGAGGGGTGATTAGCTACCAGGGTACCAGGCTAAAGGATCCGCCTGGGCTGCTCCTGCGTGGGAGGAGCGAACACCACGTTCCCCGGGGCTGATGGTCTCCAGGTGCAGCAGGGAGCGAGCTGGTCACTTCCTGGTGGCCCAGGGATGTGGTTTATTGAAGAACCGACTGGCGTCCCCCACCCCACCCCGCGGCGTGGGTGCCAGGCAGAGGGGCTGCTCATGACCAGGGAGACGGCAGGAGAGCCCCTCGCCCTCTTAGCAAAGCCAATGCCACTTTGCACCCGCCCCCATGGGGCAGAACCCAACTAAGGAGCGCAGCTGGAGAAAGGGTGAGTGTCAGCCCGCCCCCGCCAGCCAGGCCCACAGCAGGGCTAACTGAGAATCTGACCCCGGGGGGGGCCGGGTCCGAGCGTGGGCTGCCAGTGTGAGTGGGGCGTGCCCCCACCCCAGACAGAGAGGGAGCCCGGGAAGGGGTGGGGAGTGCACTTGAAATGCCACCGTGAAAGGGAGGGGGGTGGGAAAAGGGGGAGGAGCCAGGAGAGCCTTGACCAGGCAGCCCCGGACCCGCACGAGCCCAGAGGGCCCGGAGCCCCCGGCGGGTCCCTCCAAGCCGGCTTGGCTGAAGAGCCATTGCAACAGGCAGGGTGGCACCCAGGAAGCGGGATCCCCTGGTTCTAGGTGCTCAGGTGTATGGGGGCAGGGCACCCTCCCCCCCCATAGAGGGGAGCTGCCCATGGGGAGGGAAGGGGGCAAAGGGGGGGGCACTTACCTTGCCGGATGGAGACGTATCGGCCATTGGACGCCAGGAAAACCACTTGCGGGTGGCTCTCCTCCAGATCAAAGAGTTCGTCCTTGCCCGGCTTGGAGCTCCTCCCGGCCTTCAGGGTGCCCGTGGGCCCCATGGGCGCCAGGTACTTCCCGTTGCAGTCCTTGAAAGCCAGCTTCCCTGCCTTGAACTCCAGGGTGTAGCCGGTGCGCGGGCCGGGCTCCGGCACCAGGGCGCCGTCGTTCTGCAGGTAGCGGTTGTCGCAGGCCCGCAGGCAGTACCGCTGGTTCTGGAAGGTGAGGGTGATGAGCGCGTCCACACCCCAGGGGATGTTGCTGTCGGTGGAGATCTCGTCCTCCAAGGCGCTCAGGTGCGCGTACCGCCTCCGGCTGATGCTCAGCAGGTTGGCCTGCGGGTGGATGGCCAGGTGGACGGTCCACAGCTCGGCCTCGGTGACGGCCTGGGCGAAGCAGGACAGCCTGTCTTCCGAGCCCCCGAAGAAGCGCTTGTAGGGCTGAGACTGCAGTGCCCAGCGCCCATCCGACTGGGTGACAATAGTGAAGCGCCCGTCTCTGCCTGGCTTCTCGGCTTCACACGACACCTTCCCGTCCTTGTCAGCGGCTAGGTACCTGCCCAGGTGGCTTCTCAGGAAGACCACGGAGCTGTCGGCCTCATCCTGCTCCAGGGTCCATATCTGCTTCCTCTTCAGGCTGGGCGCCGAGGCGTTGACCTTGTAGCCAAAGCTCTCAGCCGTCAGGTAGCGGTTCTGGCAGTTGATCAAGCCAAACTGGATCTTCAAGACCTGGTGGATCCCGTTGGTTGGCATCTTCTGTTGGTTCCCGGGGAGTGGGGCGCGAGTCGAGGTTCTCCCAGCCCAGCCCTGCTGAGGACACGGGTGGGTGCGTGCTCGCACACTCGCTCCCACGCGCAGCCGGCTCCGGGCAGACCTGGATTAGAGCGAAGTGCCTCAGGCCAAGCCGCACTGACGTGCCACTGCCCCAGTTCCTGGTCCCTCTCCGCCAGGCACAGCCTCGCTTGCCTTCATCTAACCTGCAGCCTGGAATGCCAACCTCGTCTGGACGTCTGGCCCCTGCGTGGCCGCTCCGGCTGACCTCTCCCGCTCCGGCGTGCCGGGGGTGCAGGCCAGGAAATGCACGGGCTTCGGCGCTGCAGCCGGGGTTAGTGAGGGCCAGCTACGATTACAGAGCTCGCCTGGATTTCAATGGGCTCCGAGCCCTCGGCAGCCAATAGTGGGGCTTGCGCGGACACAAGCGAGGGGGTTGATGCAGGAGACAATGGGCCTTTGATGGAGTGCTCCGGTGTTCGGCTCCGCTGGGCCGGCCTGGGGCTGGGGCCGCGGCTGGTGTCTGCGTCCCTGACCCCCTCCGCGGCCGGCGGGCTCTTCCCCTGGCGGCAGGTCCTGCCTCCTTCCTCTGTGCCGCTGAGTCTCAGGTGGAAAACTTGGGCCGCAACCCGATCCGCCCCTGCCGGGGCCGCGCTGCCTTCCCGTGGGCACCCGGCTAGGGTTACGGGCGTCTCTGATTCGGCAGGAGGTCACCTCCAGCCGCACGCTGGCCCAGCCGCTAAGCTCCTTAACAATTAGCCCAGCCTTTTGATTAGTTTAAACCGTTTATCCCTCTTTGGGCCTCTGGCCTCCATCTGTCCTGCAACCCCTGCTGCTCCAAATCCTCCCCCGGCCCAGGCGGCCCCCAGGAAGGATCCCGGCGCTGCCCCGTGGCCGTGAGCGCAGGGAAACAGCCCCACAAAGAGCTCCACCTGGCTAAGTGCAGCTAGTACCCCGGGGGACAGTCACCCCAGCACGGGGGCCGTGGGAGCGGGGGGCGAGGGCGCACGCTGGAGAGGAGTTTGCAATGGGACATAGGGCTGCAAAAGACCAGGGCCGGCGTGGCTGCCATCCTGGGGCAGGGGGGAGGGCCCATCTCTGTGGCCCTGGGGTGTGAGCCCAGCGGGGCCGTTGCCCCCATCTGGCAGCCAGGCGGAGCCTGGCAGCCGGGGGAGGGTGGGGGGGTTGGAGAAGAGCAGCCGAAGGGGCCACGGCCGGCGATGAGGAAAGAGCTGGGGGGCGAGAAGGGGTGTGGATGGGGTGGCAGGCGGCAGGGTCTGAATAGGGAGGAGGGTGGCCCATGGGGGCATGGGATGAAGCCAAGCCAGGGGGCCTGCGCTCCGGCCTGGCCTGGCTGTCCCCAGCCCTGTGGTGTCGCTCCCCTGGGCTCTGGGGGTGCGAGTCCCGGCGGGCGCACACAGTGGGGTTTGGACGGGCTGGGGCTGCTCACCCCCCTGCGCAGGGTAAGCGCTGACCCCAGAGGCAGGGCCAGCGCGTCTCGGCAGGGAAGTGCTGGCAGCGCCGTGGGTTGGGGCGTTGGGAGCTGGGCTGGCTGCGTGTGGGGCGGCTCGGCCCGATCCATGGCCACGCTGGCTGCTCGGGGATAAGCCCTTGTCCCACTGGATTCAGGGAGAGGCTCCAACAGGATCAGGGGTGGCCCTGGCCCGCAGAGGGGGCCCAAAGCAATGGGTGTCAGGGCACCTGGGACTGAGCCTGCAGCTGTGCCAGGGGGTCCTGTGGGCTCCTCCCCAATGGGGTACAGGCCCCGTGGGGGGGCACTGTTACTACTGCAGGGGTCCTGCAGCCCAGGGGTCCTTCGTATGTCTTGGGGTGTCCTGTGTGTCAGGTGACATGCGCTCCCCAGCTCCTCGGCTCCCCTCCGGCCCCTCGCCTCGCCCAGCTCCCCGAGGCGCCCACAGTGAGAGGAGATTGAGAGAAATCAGACACATCAGGAGCCAAACGTGCCAACCTGCCCCACGGTTTCCTGTTACCCTCTCGCCTCTCCTCTCGCGTTGCCTCCTGGGGGGCGGCCGGTGGGGGACAAAGCGCTGCCCAGGGCTCCAATACACACTCCTGTCTCCCTCCGCGAAGCCCTCTGCCCCTCCAGAGTCCCTCTCTGCCCTGGCCGTGCGGGGGAGCAGAAGCAGAAGTGGGTGCCAGCCCCCTGCCCACATTTCATGCCAGCCTGTACACCCCCTGCTCGCTGTTCCCAAGTCCCAGACGGGCTGGTGAGAGTCTCTGGGCTAATGGGGCTGCTGTCCGTCAATCCTGCCCCGCAGCCCCCTGCCCTCCCACAAGTGGTGTGGGCATCTCCTGGGCAGGGGCTGCCAATCATGCCAAGCTGTGACGTGTCCAGCCGTCCAGTGAAGACTTCGCTGAGACCCGGCAAACTCATCTCACTGGTGAGCTGAGCTGAGCCCGCTGGGACGGGAACGGCTAATGTATGAACCCCTTGTGTGCCTGCAAGGCTCCCTTGGCCTGGGGGGAGCGGGGTGGTGGAGAAGGGGCAATGACAGGGAGTGGGAATAAATGCGGGGGGTGACAGACTGTGGGGGGCTGAGGCCCACATGGCAGGAAACCTCCTCCCAGTCCGGAAGCTGACAACGCCTGTGACCCTGGTAACCCCCCATTCAATCATTAGTCCGGGTCAGGATCAGCCCAGCCCTGCTGAGCAGAGGGCCATGGCCTTTGTCTCCGCTGGCTCCAGCTCCCCAGCCAGGGCGGCCCGGTGCCTCGTGTGCGGGAGCCTCGTCCCGCGCTGGCCCCGGGCCTTGGGGATTGCACCTGACCTGCAAAGGGCTCCGAACACGCCGGGCTCCTGCCTTTGGGTTGCTTCTTTCTGATGGGCAAAGAGGCCTGAAAAATGTGTGTGTTGGGGGGGGGGTCCCCTAGAAATATCAGGGCCACCCGCGATGCCCGTCTCTGCTGTGGCTGGCTCGCAGGGTGCGTGCTGGGAGCACTCGCGCTTTGCTGGGGGGCGAGGGGGGCTATGTCTTTCACTCTCCAAACTGCGCAGGAGAGACTCAAAATGCTAAGAGATGGGGCCAGCTGGACACAGCCGCCCAGTGCTCAGCCGCGGGCCCAGGCCACGTCCCCCCCCTCTGGTTCTCCAGAGGGTCTCCCACTCCAGCCGGGAGCTGAGCTAGGCAGAAAAGGAAGTGCAGGCCCAAGCCGGAGGGCTGTGGATCCCCCATTGGGCCTGGGTCCTTAGGAGAGCGCTGGGCATGATGGGCCGATTCCACTCCCCCTGATTGTCCTGCTGGCATAACACTGTTGCCTCGGCCCGTCGTGGCAGGGGGAGGGGAGGCAGAGCTTGGGGCAGGTGCTGGGGGCCAGTTCAGCTGTGCGTCCCAGGAGCACCCTAGAGGTTTGGAAGCATGACCTAGTGGTTAAAGCTCCTGGCTAAGTGTGGTGGGCTCTGGGTTCTAGCCCTGCCTCCGCTACTGATTTGCTGGGTGATTTTAGGCAAGTCCCGTCCCTGCTCTGTGCCTCAGTTTCCCCATCTATAAAATGGGGAGAAGGGTTCCAACCCACCCCAGGCTGGTGTCACGAGGCTTAAATCAAATCCACCACTGCACTCAGGGAAGGGGTGATAAGACACCATCTCAAGTGTCCAAACTCTCCCTTCCAGGTGGGTTTGCAGAACAGGCTGTGCTCCTTCTAGGATTCCCTGCTTCCCTCCTGGCTGGGACCCCCCAGCACTCGGCACCTCCCAGCACAGAGTGTGAGACGCTCGGCTGCTCCCGGCATCGCTCCCACGTGAGAAAGAACGTGTGCGAGGCCACACCTCCACTTGCCAGCCCACAAAGAGTTTGGGGCTGGGTTTGGAGCAAGGGCTCAGACGCGCTGGATCTCCCAGCCCAAGGCACCAGACCAGGCAGCGCGAGTGGCCGTGGGGGCTAGCAGACAGGGTGCTGGGATGGGACTCAGAAAACCTGGTTCTATTGCCGGCTCTGCCACCGAGCTGCTGGGTGACCTTGGGCAAGTCGCCGCGCTGCTCTGTGCCTCAGTTTCCCCTCCCGCCCATCTCTATTGCGATTTAAACTCTTTGGGGCAGGGTCTATTACTGTGAGTTTGTGCAGCTCCGAGCACAATGGGCCCTGATCCTGGCCGGGACCTCCAGTGCTGGGCCCCAAGCTGCAGGTGCTGAAGGGGAAGCTGTGCCACACTTGGAGAGGGGTCACGCCGCGGACCCCCTTGGGCTGCCCTAGCGACCGCTGCAGGCAGCAGGGAAGCCGAGGGACTCAGCCGCGCTCTGCTGGGTCGTCGGGCTCAGCTGGAGGGGCCGATTCCTTTGGGCCGGGCCCCGGGGAGCAGCTCCCTTGGTCTGGGCCCAGGCTCTGATTGCTCGGGCAGCCGCTGGCTGACGGGCGACTCGGGTTGCAGCGGGACCAAGAGGCAGCCATTGTTCCTGAAAATAGGTCCCGGGGATTGGTTGCCTAATAATTTTTTCATGCTTGAGTTCTCGCTTTCTTTGGCGGTTCCGCTTACAGCCGCCCGCGGCCAGCTCCTCGCCTGCCTGAAGCCAGGTGCACGTTACCTGAGCCGCACGGCCACGGGTTAGTGTCACGCCCGCTGGAAGGGAGGCGGTGCTGTAATGTATCCGCGGCAGGCAGGTTGTGTTTCCGGGCTGGGCTGGGGGCTGGCCAGCGCTGGATGGATTGCTGGCATGTTTGGAACTCAGCCGCACCAGTGTTTCACAGGGCCGACTGCTGCCCTCCAGCCCTGCTCCTCGGACACACCCGCCATCCACCCCAGCACGCCCCCCGGTTACGAGGGGGAGGGAATGAGCAGGGACCTGGGTGTCTGTTGGGCTCGGAGAGGCTAAAAGCACATGGGTCAAATTCAGCACCTGGAGCCAGTGGGGTTGCTGGGCTGGAGCGGAGGGCAGAATCCGACCGTGGGTAATCAGAGCCGCAGGAGAAACCAAGCTAGCGCTGTCCCTTGTAGCTGGGATCGCAGGGTGGGTGTGCATGGGTGTGAGCACACACGCCTGGGCGGGCACCTCAGCATGTCTGTCCACAGATGCCCGCTCCCTTCCCCCACCCACTGGGTACCTCTCAAGGATTGTTAGTGGGTGAAGACGTCTCTGCCACCTGCCCACTGGAAGGATGGCAAAAGGCACATTTCTGAGCCCCCGTCTGGACAGGAATAGGAGCGGGATCAGTTTAAAAAATCCCTCTTCCACCTCTTAGTTGATCCCATTTATAGCCAGCCTATAGTGGAGGGATCCAAACTGCCCCTGCAGTGTCTGATCCAGGGTTCATTTCCTGTCCTAAACTGTTGTGTTGTGTGGCTGTTAAATCGTTGCTGGGTTCTACCCCAGAAGTGGCTGCATTCCTGTGGCAGGTGAAGTGATTCCTGAGCTAACCATCTATAAACCATCTATAAAGTCTCCTGCATATGTGAATTATTGAAACCTCCCAGGCCAGAGAGCCTGAGACAAACCACACCCCCCAGCCCAACTCCAGAAGCAACAAGCTGAGAACTGAGCAACTCATCCCATGTCACTGGTTTGGAGCTAGGGTTGTTCCCGACGTGCCCTGCTCTTCCCCTTAATCCTGTTGTGTTCCCCTTTGCCCTGGCCTGGTGCCCTCCTCAGAGCTGGGCGCAGGTCACTGGCGCTCAGGCTGCAGGGATGTAGCAAGAGTTGCAAGAGTCCTCAGAACGAGGTCCCCCCCACGCCGTCCTGTATGTGCCACACGCTGCAGCAGGGGTGAGGCTGTCGGGCACCAGGCTGCGCTGTGTCAACCCAGGGACCCACCTGGTGGCTTCCACACGAAACTACAATGCCCTGGCCCCAGGCTCTGTGTGAGCAGAGAGGAGCTGAGCGGGGCGCAGATGGGGGTGCTGTCTGGGGAGCGCAGCGCTCTCCCGGAGAGAGGGGAGCTGAGCGGGGCGCGGATGGGGGCGCTGTCTGGGGAGCGCAGCGCTCTCCCGGAGAGAGGGGAGCTGAGCAGGGCGTGGATGGGGGCGCTGTCTGGGGAGCGGTGAGAACACCTCTAGTCTCGTCAGCCCCCAGTTTTAGGGAGCCATCTGTACCCGTGCAAAGGCAGCGTGAAACCAACCCAGAATCTTCCGTTCACTTTGTGCAAATGAGGCAAGGAGGCGTGGGGGCTCCCATCCATGCACGGAGCAGGCCCAGCCGCGCTCCGCTAGCGAGATCTCCCCCAAGCGCAGCCGGGGGTGGGGCGCACAGGCAGAATCAGGCTCTGGGGAAATCCTCCTGTCAGACCCTGCGCTGGCTGGGCCAATGGGGATGGGCTGGGGCGGGCTGGCCAGAAATGACGTAATGCACGAGGGGCTGGGTGGGCCCTTACTGGTGTGTGTGTTTCCGTGTTAACCGGGGTGGGTGGGTCCCGAAAATTACCAGCCCCTGGGGCCTGCAATTGATGGCCAGCAGCCCTTGGGGTGCCTGGGCTGCCAGAGGGTCTCTGCAAACGGGGGAGGGGGGCAGTGTCCTTAGATGGGGATGTGGCTTGGTCCTGGGGGTGCTGAGCACCTACAGCTCTGTGGGAGCTTGACCCCGCTCAGGGTGAGGCCTGGAGCTTCTCTCCTTATCCACTGTTTGGCTTCCGGATCCCGAATAAACAGCAACTCCAGAGGGGCTGGGGAGGGTCAGAAGCAAGGTATTAACCCTGCCTAGGCCATGGCCCCAGCCCCCCCCGGCCCCTGGGAAGTGGGCGGCTAACGCTTACCAGAGCGGCTGGGCTAGGCTCTGGGGTGGTTCAGACGTCATTTCTATCTGCACTTTCCTCAGGCAAACCCAGCCAGTGGGGACCTGACCCTGTACTGGGGCTGGGGGTGAATCAGGAGTGACTCTGCCGTCCCTGAACGCCGGCCTTAGTGAGGGCCCGCAGGCTGGCTCAGTGACCGGTGTCTGCTAGCTCTGTCCTAGCGCCAAGGAGCAACCCCAGGCCATCGGCACAGCTGGGCCGGGACAGAGCTGGGTGGGGGCCAACAGCAGAGCGGCACCTCCCTGCATTGGGTCTCTAGCCAGGGCTATCGATCTATCGGCACAAGACCGAGGTCAAGGGGTTTGCGGTGCCAGTAGCTGCATCACGATGAATAAGGCCTTTGGAAGAGGCCGCGTCAGCGGAGGCGTTCCTGGAAGTAAGATTCCCGGCTGCACAGAGGACCTCGGCTGTTACAATCTGATGCTTCTGCCAGGAAGACGCCGGAAAGCTGAAGGCAGCAGGCTGATAGCGTGGTGGGACTCGAGCGGCCCAGGCAGGAAATCAGTGCATTCTACACGCCGATCCCGCCCTCCCTCTAGCCCCACGGCTGAGAGCACATCTGGGCACTGCCCTAGAGACGAGAGGGTGGAGATTTTAATGTGGCAGCCTTTAGCCTCCACAGCCCAGTATCCAAAGCTGACGTGGGTCCCGTCCCAGGGGTCACCTGGTCCCAGGCAAAGAGCCATGGGCATGAACACCCACTCCAGACATTGCAGCCACCCGCTGCCCGCAGTGTGAAGAATAAAGCCAGGTGGAACTGCGTCCCCCAGCCAGGCTCACGTATGAGGGTACAGAGGGCTCCAGGCCCAGGCAGTGCAGACCAGGCCTTGCTGAACCCAGGACATGGGCTGCAAGGGTCAGTTCAGATGCTCCTTCCAACCACTTTAGTGCATCTGTCTGGCTTTCTTGTGAGCACCCAACACCTCCCGGGCTGGGATGCGGAGACTGGCAGAGACGCCACATGGGTGGGTATTGGGCTTTCGTCTTGCCAAAATTGGGGACGGGGGTTCTTTCTAAACACACTTGACAGCTGGCATCTGAGTTTGGGGTCCTGGCTCTGGGCTGGCAATGTTTGAGTTTGCTCTAGGCCAGGGGAAGGTTCAGGTCAGTTCTTCCATCCCAAGGACTTAACCCCGTCTTGACCCAACAGAATTTACACCCAAAGCGATTATCTTACAGGCTATTTCCACTCTTTATTAGTGACACCCAAGTTGTCCCAGGACAGGAGCCAGGGAGAGCGGCAGCCTGGCCTGGCCTGGCCTGGCTGGGACCCAGGGAAATCACTTGGATGGCACTTTGTAAACACTCATCTTGCTGGAAAAAACCAGGGCCGTCCATCGGATCTCTCGGCAGACGACTCTTCTCGCTGTCACCTGAGAAAAACCTCCCTCCTGAGGGTGGGAACCGGCCGTGGCTCGTTCCAGGGGGCATCCCCGGGCCTTTGGAGAGTGCCCTGCGTTCATGTCCACCCCCTGCCCATGTCTCTCCCTGGCTCCTGGGGTCTGAGCAGGGGAGGGAGCAAGAGAGGAGTGGCTTGCCCCGCCCCGCCTGGGAAACATGGAGACACAAAGCCCCTGTTCGTGGCAGGGAAAGCTGCTGGCGAGAAGACTGGGGCATGGTCTTTAAATAGATGGCTGCTCCGCCCAGCGGAGCCAAGGCCCAGGGAGACTCACTGAGGAGAACTGCCAGTGAAACCGCCAAAGGGGGGCAGGGGACGTGGTGGTGGGGCTGTCCTCAGCTCTTCCTTTAGTGGCACGACTTTGCCTGCCTGGGTCAGACCTGTCAGAGAGAAGTGACTTGCTGCTGTTCTGCATTTGCAGAACTGAAATATGCTGTTCGACGGGGGCAAAACCCAGCTCCCAGCACCTGTCTGAGGCACTGGGGATCCCCCGCCCCGATCCGCTCCAGTCTTCCTTTCCAACATGCCGCTCAGCATCGGGCCGGACTTGCCCCCGGGCAGCATCGCTGTGGCGGGCGACGGGTGCAGGCTCGTGCCAATTTGATGTACGATGCTGCTACAGCCAGGGGAGGCAGGGCCAGACCCCCTCCTCCCTGCTCAGCTGCAGCGCGGGGGAGAGCAGGGCCCCGCTGAGTCGAGGCTCAGCACAAAGCAAACTGTTCAGCCGAGTGAGTGGGGAATCCAGTGGGGCCGAACGGTCCCTCTTGCCCAGAGTCCTGCCGCTGGCTGCTGCAGAGGGAGGTGGAAAAACCCCAGCGTACAGCTGGGCTGAACATTTTGCCATGGCCTAATGCCACGTAAGGCCCCCTTGCTTAGGTGCCACACTGGGGGTTTGTGCCTGTGGTGGTGTAGCCATGGATGTGGGGTCGGGGAGTTTCCTCCTGACCCCAGCTACAGGCCCTGAAGCTGCAGATGACTCAACGCTGAAATGCTATTTGCTCAGCATGTGTCTTTAAGGTTCCTGCTCTCCAGGCAGCCTGGCCACTCCTCTGCAGCGAGATATCCCTGCTCAGAGTTGGGGGACGTGATCCTCTGCAGAGGGGGGCTCCTGACGGAGCTGGCATGCTAGACTCCACTTTGCACATCACAAGGGCTATGCAGTGCCCGCCGGGAGCCCGCCCGTCAGAGCCGTGGGCTGGTCAGCAAACCCTCCAGCTGCGCCCCTGGGGAGGGACTGGAGATCAGCACCAAGGCAGCCCAGCCCAGCACACGGGCAGCATGGGGCTCTGGCTCACTCCCAGCAAGCCCAGGTCTGGGACGGGGTGAGCAATCACAGGGCCCCAGGGAAGAGCAACCCAGCTCGGTTTCCCGTGTGTCCTGGGTGAGAGCCGGGGTCAGCACTCCCCTCCCTAGAGCTGGGCGGCAGAGCCGGAAGCAGGCAAGCCTGGGAGAGCAGACGGTGCCTCTGGGCAGGGTGGGCGCTGGGCAGGAAGCGCGCCAGGTGGCACGGGAGGCTGGCTGGGCGGGATCAGGTGACTTGGTGACACAGACACCAGGGGATGCGTGGCTCCGATGCTCCCACCATCACATGGCCACTTCCAGCAAAGAGAGTCCCCCAAACTGCTTGGGGCTGGCACCTGTCTGGGGGGGCGGGTGTCTTGTGAGGAACAAGAGATGCTCCTTTCCTCCAAAGTGCCAGCTGATCTGTCCCCAGGGGGGCCAGGCATCTGCTCAGGGCTCTGCTCCCTGCTCTGCACCGCCACTGAGGAACGCCCCTCCCAGCACTACAGAAACTGGCGTTCACAGACAAGGATCGCCTGCCCACAGGCTGCGCCCCAGGAAAGCTCACGGTGCGGCACGGTCTGGGGGAAAACAGGAAAGGACCAAATGGAAGAGACTCCCCCTGCCCCACACCGCAAACCTCTGACTACCTTCACCCCCAGATCTCCCCCCGCACCCTCAAACCTTGCCACCTGCCAAATCGCCCCTGGCCCTGTCCTGCCTCCCCCTCGCTCCCCACATCTCCTTCACCCCTAGATTTCCCCTGACTCCTGCCCACCCCCCGTCTCCTCCAGCTCCTGGTAGGGCAGAGGACATGGCCGGTGGGTGTGTCATGGTGACCCACGGGACCCTGAGGCTGTGGAGGGCAGAGATGTTGGGGGCAGCTGGGTGCCCTATTGCTCTCCCTGGGGAGTTGGCACCGGGGCTGTTCCCTATGGCACTGCTGGAATGACGCCTGCTTTAAGAATGCACCTATCTGCCCCCGATCTCTCCCCATCACCAGGCGGGGAGCGAAAGTCCAGCCCCGGAGCCAGACGGGTGTGTTTGCAAGGTGTGGGTGGTTCCCAGCTCACACAGGCCTGGCTCCCAGCCAGCAGCTTGAAATCACCAAATATAGACATGCCACAGGCTCTGTCCTGCCTCCTGGTGCCACCTGGGCAAGCTCCACCTGCTACCCACACCCACGAGGTTTCGATGCAGGCGGCTCCCTCTGCACGTCACGCTGCCGGCGAGTGACACATTCCGGGGGGAGCCTGGCTGGGGCGGGGACCTCACCAGCTGGGCACGGCACGGCAGAGCGAAACAGTGCAGGTTCCCTTTTACCGGCGGGATGGGGGGGGGGCTGTTCCCATACCCTGCTCCGGGGAGACCTGCCCCTCATACCCCACACCGGGTGGGGGGGGGATTCAGGCCCTGCCCCTCATACCTTACACCGGGGGGTTGGGGCTCTGCCCCCTATACCCCATACCATGGGGTGGGGCTGCCCCTCATACCCCACACCATGGTAGGTTGGAGGGTCAGGGCTCCACCCTTCCTGCCATACCCTGGGGGAGGAGGGACAGGGTGACCCAGTTCTGCCCCTGGGCCTGGGGCTCGGCCTCACTCAAGCCCCTGCTCCTCCCCTGCCCCCCATGCAGACCCCAGTGCTCTGCACCCCACCACAGGCCCCTGGCCCGGTACAGAGCCAGGGCTGCAGCGACCAGCGCGGAGCAGCTGTCAGGCAGCATTCGGGTCACGGGCACTGTGCCGGCGCTGGGATTGTGTCCCGTGCTGACTGAGGGGCTGCCTGGCCCTGGAGCTCCGGCTCAGCAGGGGCTGCACCCGCCTGGCCACTGTTTGGGACCTGGGGGTTCACAAATCCCCACTGGCTCCAAGCCTCAAGTGAGCTGTTCACCCTCCTTTAGTTCCGTGGGGTCGCTCACAAGCACCGTCCTGGGCACGGTTACGGTATTGGGGGGTTCTCTCTTATTGAGTGCCGGGCTGCTGGCATTGGTTCATTCTTTTGGGGGCGGGGGAACCAATGACGCGTTCGTTTTCAAAATAAAAACCTCTAAAAAATGGCAAGAAAATCTCCCAAAGTCGGTGCAGTGTCAGGCCTGCTGCCCCAGAAAGCAGTTCCCCTTTACCCTCGGGCAGCTTGAGCCTTCAAATGGCCAGAAAGGGACAAATATGCAGAAAAAACCCACGGCACCTGACAGACCCCAGCCGCACCCTCACTGTTCCCTGCAGGCTGAACCAGGCTGTCTGCCTGGCCACCTAGAAGTCACACATTTTGTTCGTATTGTTGCTAAATTTCTGGCCACTTGTTTCTTTTTTAAATAACTATGGCAGTCCCTGAAGGGAGAAAACAACAGTCCAGTAGGAGAAACCTTGACAAGGTCCTTTTAACACAGCTTGGGGTCGCTGGGTTTGATGCCCGGCAGAAATGACACACACAACCTTGAGCCAGACAGCGGGTTGTGGCGATATCCCCGCGGCAGCTTTGATGCCCATTTGCCCCCTGACTGCTCCAGCGGAAGGATGGGTACCACAGCCCGCCGAAGTGGGGAGGGTGGGAAGGAAGGAAGGTAGCCATATCCGAGGAGGACTGGATTTAAAGGATGGGAAGGTGGTATCCAAGTTGATCTGGGCAAAGGGGCAGCAGGTCAGACTGGTTATCTGAGCAGTTCTCTGTATGTCTAAAAGGCAGATTAGTTTTCTGCCCAGCAGTGGGTCATTCAGCAGTGCCCCTCCCAGGATCTGATATGGAGTTACTCAGATGCACTAACACTGACTACTTGGGGATTGGCGGGGCTGGCAATCTGCGTTCTAGTTTGGACAAGAGGAAGAGAAACAGGTTATTTGTCCGTGGGAGGGGACGAGTCACCAGGGCTGGTTAGCTGGCTGTGTGGGGAGAAAGTGGGGATGGGAAGGGCCCAGCAGTTTGCCTGGCTGGTGCTAGTGTTGCTTGTGTGCAACAGGCTATCCAGGCCCTTGTCTGCAAACAAGGTTTTGCAGGCCATTCAGCCTGGACAGGAGAACAATTAACAGCAGCAGCTGCCCCCTCCCTTGTTCTATCCCAACAGGCATAGCTGGTTTCCATCAGCACCTCTAGAGTATGGCTGTAAAAGCCTTTTAGTGCTGTGGCGATGAATAATGGCTGTTTCCTCTAACTAGGTGATTAACCCATTTTCCCCCCAAGGCCCAGGGGTCTGAGTGATGGAAGATGATGTGTTTTTCCTAGATGCACTGGAGGTGTCCTGGGCTGTAACAGGAAAGGAAAACAGCCTCTTCTATTGTTAGAGGGAACCCAACAGGACAGCCAGCCAAATGAGCTGGTTATTCATCACGCAATATCTAATATTAAAGAACACAACCCCCCGGCCCCCCATTTTGAAGATCTCATCCAAACTTCCAGCCCCACCCCAGATCCCTACATACCTGGTGCCAGGAACTTCTCTGAGCTCCGCCCCCTCTGAGATGATACTGTCGGCTCCTCGGTAGGTCATTACTCCACCTAATCCAGCCGTGTATTATTCCATTTGTATACACCGGCTTGCTATAATGAATCTTGCATTTCCTGCTTAAACACTAATGACAGGTATTTGTTGATGTAGCACCAACCTGTGTGTGCTCAGGGCTCGGGAGACAAGGAGACATGGTCCTTTCTCCACACGGGGGTTGAGTCTCCGCACTAAGAAAGGTGAGATTACAAATGCAGGGGACTGCCCCTCCAGAGCATTGACTCTGACCAGAGGATTGCAGTCCGCACACTGCCATGCCCGGAATCAGTTCAGAGTTTTCATTCAACAGCCCTGAAGGCAGAGCGGTGACTGCGGTAACTAGCCATCAGGCTCCAGCTCTGCTACTGACCTGCTGACCTTTGACCTTGGACAAAACGCTTCACCTTTCTCGGCCTCCATTTACCCAACTGTAAAGTGGGGATAAAGATACCGACTCACCCGGCCAATAGGCTAACAGGCAGAACAGCCCTGCAAAGAGTCACATTCCACGTTTCATTCTCTCTCCAGCCCCTGTACGCACGTCCCGCTGTCTATCTATTTGTATCCTATGGAGAGATTTCAATCGACAATTAGTAATCATCTCCCCAGCCTGATTGACCTAGATTCCTTGGAACCAAAGAAGCAGATCCCAGCAGGTCAGGCTAAACTCTTCCCATCCGTGTAGATATGCTGAGTACCGCGGCTTACTCTGGGAAGAGGCGTTAGAAGCTGAGCTCCGGCTGCAGGGACACATCCAAGACACTTTGTACCCTGATGTGCTTGGGCACAACGATGCTCTTTCTTGGGCCTGCTGGGTCACCCTTCACTCCAGAGGTGGCTGCATTTCACTGCTGCCTTTTGCATATTCAGTACAACCTTGCTTATCAAATCACATTTACGCAAAACTCCCTGTTCCACGTCCCCAGGTTTTTAATTACATTGACCATGTCCTCCATTATCCATATTTATTCAGTGTTCCCATAATCACTTAGCTGAGGGCCTACTGTACTCGAAAGCAGGGCTGGGCACTGAAGCCTGAATAAACCTGAGCAACTTGGTATTTGCTTTATCTTGCAACTGTGATGCACAAGAGGAGCCCCCTGCATGGTATTTCGTCCCCAGCAATGGCTCCCTGAGGCCCTCCAAGAGCCCATGAAAACAACCGAATCCAAACATGAATTAGTTCATGTTTGTAAAGCCCTTTGAAGAGGGCAATCAATATTAAACACAAGGCAAAGACTAGGCAACCCTCATCTAGAGACACCGGTCCCTCCTGTCAAGGGCTTTGGAATCCATCGGAAGGAAAGGCACTATAGGACTCTAATTGCCCTGAATTAAGCCATCAAGTTGCAGGGCCTGATTGCAGGGCTGTGGTGAGAATGTGGCGGCAGCACAGCTGAAGAGGCAGTGGGGGGTGGCTCTGGGCACAGGGGCAGGGGCACTGTCAGAGTGAGATGGGGCTCTGGGGGATTCGAGGATGGCGTTGTTGCTGGCACATGAGGGCAGCACCATTAGGATGAAGATGTGTGGTGGGGTCGTACTGCGACTGCAGTGTGTTGTGGGTGGGACATGCCAGGGCTGGAAAGGGGTGGGAGTGTCATTGGGATGTGCTGGCCGTGCCATTGGCACACAGTGTCACCACACCCAGTGCCTGGCACGGGGCAGTGATACCTTTGGGGCACCCAGTGCCTGCTATGGATGGTGGCGTCATTGCAGCACACGTCGCATGGCCTGGGGGTGTCATTCGGGCGCACGATGTGGGGTCTGGGGCTGCCATTGGGGCGCATGGCCCAGGGGTGCCATGAGGCGCATAGTGCAGGGCCTGGGGGTGCTATTGGGGCGCACGGTGCAGGATCTGGGGGTGCCATTGGGGCACATGGTGCAGGACCTGGGGGTGCTATTGGGGCACACGGTCTGGGGGTGCTATTGGGGCGCACGGTGCAGGACCCAGGGGTGCCATTGGGGCGCATGGGGCAGGATCTGCGGGTGCCATTGGGGCACATGGTGCAGGGTCTGGGGGTGCTATTGGGGTGCACAGGGCAGGATCTGGGGGTGCCATTGGGGTGCACGGTGCAGGACCCGGGGGTGCTATTGGGGCGCACGGTGCAGGATCTGGGGGTGCTATGGGGCGCACAGGGCAGGGTCTGGGAGTACTATTGGGGCGCACGGTGCAGGATCTGGGGGTGCTATTGGGGCGCACGGTGCAGGATCTGGGGGTGCTGGCAGTGGGCTGAGCTGTGACTGAGACGCCCAGCTCCGGCCGTGGCGGCTGCCGGGCTGCGCTGGGGCCGGGCAGGGCGCACCCCGCCGCGGCTGCCGGGGGAACGGGACCCCCGGGCCCCGCTGCACCCCCGGGCTCCCCTCCCCCGGCTCGTTTTCGATGCAGGTTCCGGGGCGCGCTGAGCAAGGGAGGCGGGGCCAGGCCTGCCAGCTGCCCCACGTGGCCTGGGCCGCGCCAGCCAATGGAAGCGCGTGTTTCTGAAAGATCTCCATATATGGCTATGTTCTCGACCGGCGAGGCGGGGCCGGCGCTCCCGGGTATAAAAGGGCGGGGCTGAGCGCCGGACGGTCTCACTCAGCCAGCGGCAGCGGACCTAGCAGCCTCGCATCTCCCAGCCCCGAGAGAAGCCGCCTCCACACAGGTACGGCCCGCTCCCCTGGGCCAGCGGGGCCTTGGGCCGGCCCGCCCGCGGGGCACCCGGCCTCCCTCGCCGCCCCGCCAGACTCGAGCCCCGGAGCCGCCCACTGCGGCCGCCTCGCCGGAGGGGGGCGAGCACGGGGTCCTCTCCTGGCCGGGCCGTGGGCAGCGCTTGCGCTCCTCCTCCCCCTCCCCCTGGGGTCCGGTTCGCGGTGGTATCGCCGGGCCAGCCGTTTGAATGGCGCGAGTCCGTGGGCGGGCCCTGGCCTGGCCGGGCCTGTGATTGGTCCTGTTGGCGGTGACGTCATAACGCGGGAGATTTGAATGGGGGCGGCTGCTGGGGAAAGCGCTGGGGCGGGGCTGGTCCTGGCCGGGCGCAGGAGAGGCTCCGTGGGGCGGGGCTGCCCGTGGCGCAGGGCGGGGCTGGGATGGCGGTTGTGGGAGGGGGCGCAGCGGGGCTGGGCAGCCACCAGTCTCCCCGTTGCCCTGGCAACGGGCCCCTGCGGCTCTGGGTGGGGGGCCCTGCAGTGGGGGGGTGGGGTTGCTGCCCTGGGCCCCAGCCATGACCCTGCTGCTGGGGGGCTGCTAGAGCCTGGCTTTGATTTGACCTGTCCTGGGTGGGGCCCTTCGTGTTCTGGAGGCTGCCAGCGCAGCCTCTCCTGGCCAGTAGCGTGGGTCTCTTGGGGGTGGGGCAGGCACTGCTGGGCAGGCTGCGTTATTTAGGAGTGCGGACTTTGAACCAGCCCAGCCCTCCTGGCCTGCTGGAGTGGAGTCCCGAGGTCAGCACTTGGGTGGGGGTCAGTGGCTAAGTAGGGGGGGGGTGTGTGTACTGGAGGAGCATTGGCGCTAAAGTCTTGCTGACCAACGGCTATCCTGTCCCAAGCAGATTCTCCAAGATGGAAGAAGAAATTGCAGCACTTGTCATTGACAATGGCTCTGGTATGTGCAAAGCTGGCTTTGCCGGAGATGATGCCCCTCGTGCTGTGTTCCCCTCCATTGTTGGACGCCCAAGACACCAGGTTAGTAGCCAAGCAGTGGAATGTGTTCTGTTTCAATGAGAGCACTCTGTAATATCTGGCAGTATTCTGCTAAAGGTGGGTCTCTGAAACTTACAGCTTGTCTTGTTGTGTTCAAGGGTGTCATGGTTGGCATGGGGCAAAAGGACAGCTATGTTGGTGACGAGGCCCAGAGCAAGAGAGGTATCCTGACTCTGAAGTACCCTATTGAACATGGCATTGTCACCAACTGGGATGACATGGAGAAAATCTGGCATCACACCTTCTACAATGAGCTTCGTGTGGCACCTGAGGAACATCCTGTTCTGCTAACAGAAGCTCCCCTGAATCCCAAGGCCAACAGAGAAAAGATGACACAGGTACACTTGCTGCAGTACAACCGTGGTCTACCCTCATCTGTTTTTCACAAACCATCTCTTTTGAGTTGACATCTTTTAAAAACCAAGTGTTCTTTCAATATTTTCAGGGTTCTGTACTCCTGGCATTTCCTTCCTGAAGTCTCAGGTTTCTTTTATTTGTCTATTTCTGCCTGCATTCTTTGCTTTTCCTTTCTCAACACATCAATTTTGGCATGCCAGCATGTTTTCTAACATTGGTTTGAGGGATTTTCATTTCTTGTAATGAAATACAACTTTTCTCTTTCTAGATCATGTTCGAGACCTTCAACACCCCAGCCATGTATGTTGCTATCCAGGCAGTGTTGTCCCTGTATGCCTCTGGTCGTACCACTGGTATTGTTATGGACTCTGGTGATGGTGTTACCCATACTGTGCCCATCTATGAAGGTTACGCTCTGCCCCACGCCATCCTGCGTCTGGACTTAGCTGGCCGAGACCTGACAGACTACCTCATGAAGATTCTGACAGAAAGAGGCTACAGCTTCACCACAACAGCTGAAAGGGAAATTGTACGTGACATAAAGGAAAAGCTGTGCTACGTTGCACTGGATTTCGAACAGGAGATGGCCACTGCTGCTTCATCTTCCTCCCTGGAGAAAAGCTACGAACTGCCCGATGGTCAGGTGATCACCATTGGCAATGAGAGGTTTAGGTGTCCAGAGGCCCTCTTCCAGCCATCCTTCTTGGGTAAGTATCTACCAAACCAGATTGAGGACCAATCCCACCTTGTCTGGAACACTGCTGACTGATGAAATCACTTAACTGCAAGTGCTAACTTTGCAGTGAGCCTGTGATTGCAACCTAAAGCTGGGGTTGGGATGGTGCTCTGTAGTTGGGTAACTACCTGTGTACTAAAGTCTGTCCATCCTGTCTCTAGGTATGGAATCCTGTGGCATTCACGAGACCACTTTCAACTCTATCATGAAGTGTGATGTAGATATTCGAAAGGACCTGTATGCCAACACAGTATTGTCTGGGGGTACCACAATGTACCCTGGAATTGCTGACCGAATGCAAAAGGAAATCACTGCTCTGGCACCCAGTACAATGAAAATTAAGGTAAATAAAACTCTGAAAGAATAGTCCCCCATCAATAACTCATTGGCTCTATCTAGAAAGGCAATGTTGGCAACTGACTAACTTCTCCTCTTGTTTACCTTTCAGATTATTGCTCCACCTGAACGTAAATACTCTGTTTGGATTGGTGGCTCCATCTTGGCTTCTCTCTCTACCTTCCAGCAGATGTGGATCAGCAAGCAGGAATATGATGAGTCTGGCCCATCCATTGTCCACCGTAAATGCTTCTAAATGGACTGCTAGCAGATGCACAGCATTTGCTGCATGAATTTTCACTAGTATACTTTTGCCTGGGCAAATTTATACACTTCATGCTAGCCTCATAAAACTGGAATTAAGCCTTCTTTCAAAAGAAACTTGCCCTTGGAAAGTCTGTATCTGAGACAAAGATCAGTGCTGGATTGAGCTGTCACTGATTTGACCCTGTATTCAAGCTAACTGTTCCCTTGGTGTATATTTTAGCATAATACCCTGTACATATCTGACCTAAACCTTGGTACAGGTGCCATCACTCCTGTGACCTAACTGCTAGGTTAACTTGTATTTGTGGAAGAGAATTGGCCTGTGACACTGTGTAGTTCAGGTAGCTGGCTAGTATTGACTAGTGACACCTTGTTTAAACTCTGCAGGGCTTGAGACAGATTTGTACAGGGTATCGGAGGTCAGACATCCAATACACAAAGCGCTAAGTATTCCAGATTTTTGTATAGAGGCTGGTAGGAGTTCATCAGAGAACTTACTTCTGTTGCTGCCGTTCTAGCAAGGCTGGAAAAGATTACATCCAAGCCTTATGAACCAGTTTTCATTTTCTTACCCCTCCTGTATTCCAGCAGAACGTCTTTGGGGCTAAAGTTACTCAACTTGAGTTGCTGAAACTTTGCATTTACACCTGTAAATTTTACACCAAGTTTAATTTATGTAAGATTTTTGTATGTTGCCTTAATGTTCTCACATGACAGTAGAAAACCAAAATTTGTAAGTCATCCTGAAGTTGAGAAATTGTAATGCCCAACACATCATTGTGTAAGGAAAAATAAAGCGCTGCAGTAAACTACTCCATGGGTGTCTTCTCTTCAGAAGGGGTGAAGGATCTGGGATTCCCAAGTACCGGGTTAGATTTAAATAGTGTGCAAGGTTTGTTAAACATGTACTGTGACAATCTTCCCTGAATGCTCAATTTGTCAAGCTAACCCTGGCTTCCTTGGCCTAATCTGGCTCTAAAGCCAAACCTCTCCTTTCCTCCCTTAATTGCCAGTTTTTGTGCAGACAGTGACTTGATCCTCTTGAATCTTATTTGCAGGAGCCTACTAGAGATCTAAAAATGGAATTTCCTTTCCAAGAAAAATCTAATTAGGCAATGTCTCAGGCCTCCCTTGGTCTAGATGGACAGGCTTCAGAATAATTAAGTTCTTAGTCTCTCCCTTTTCCCTAGTGCAGGTAGGAGAAACATCCCCTGGCTTCTGTGGTCTAGTGCCACTAAATGACACCACCAGCATAATTGATCAACATTGATCAGACCCTACTGGCTTACGCAGTGGGCAAGGGCAACTGAATGTCCATTATGGCTTCTGACTGCTGTTGAGCCAGCTTGAATTTTGCATAAAGAGCAAAGCAGGGTGAATAGGCCTCTAGGCTACATAAGACCTTCAGCGCTGTACCTAACACCAGTTGGTGGTTCTTGAAGAAAGGAGTGGAGGCCAGCAAGCCTGCCTGAGCTCACTAACTCCTCCTCAAAGCTAATAGAGGGGCAAGAAAGCATCTAGGACAGCCCTTCCTCCCTACTAACCCGTTCCTAAACTTAGTGGGAAAGGGGGTGATCAGTCACAGCAGGATCCCCATGAATAATGGTGTGAAAAGGGGCACCATAACAGAACCACACTCCTTGGAGCTTGGCTGGAGGGCTGATCCAACTCCCTAGCAGTGCTGACTCAACTCTTCCCTGTAATGACTCAAGCTGCTGCCATATTGGTGCCCAGAGCAATAACTAGATGCCTGATTATTCTCCTCCTACATCAGGAAACTCATCAGCTGCTGGTCTTGGGGAGCATCACTCAGCTTTCACCTTGTGTCTTGAATGAGACACCAAACTGTCCATTTAAGTAGTATAAACATGTTAATGTGTCACTGCCTGGAATTTCTGAACCTTCCTTTTACTGCATGTGTAACGGTTGCAATAGCTAGGGGCCTTGATGCCCCATGCATGGGTCTTGGCCCTAGAAATGCTAGTAACTTCTGGCCTGTGTTCAGGTGGGATCCTGCAAACAACTCATTTCAGTTTGTACGTGGCTCAAACTTCAATTGCTCTTTGGCAGGATCGTTGGAAGTTGATAAATTCAAAGAGTTTGGGCCTAGTTTTGACCAGCATAAATAAGGATGGAAGTTCTGATGGATTGAACCCTATAGGGTTTGAAATATGCAGCTCACTTCTAGGGCTTAGCATTAGTGAGTTTCCTGTTGGCAGGCAGTTGCCTTGTTGCAAAAGAGATGAGTTTTCAGCCATATGCAGAGGCGCCATGTAGAAAACTGGATGGTTTCCATAACATGGAGCATTCGACAGAGGGCTGTAAATTTCCATGTGCTGCACAAACAGCAGTAACTCATACAAAATCTCTGCATGGTAAGTATTTGTTCTCAACTTGAACTGGGGAGAAGAAGAGATGCTAATTAATTGAAATACTGAAGGTCATGCAGTGAGTCAGTGGCAGAGCTGCAATTAGGTTCTTGCATTTGCTTCTCTAATTACTGCTGTACCACTGTTCAAAACCTTGCAGTTAAATGTTCAACAGTGGGGCTGCTGTGTTAAAGCACCATGGCAACTGGGCTTACAGTCTAGCATAACTTCCCTTGTCACACACAAGCTGCTGTGGCAAATCAGCGTTGCAGTTGGGGTTTGTACGATAGCACTTGAATGAACTGCCTGCTTCTCAGCCACTTAGTCTCTCTTTGCAAATAGAAATAAGGTGGGGATCAGCCACCCCTGGGGCATGTAGCATGTGGGGTAACGAGTATGGTGGGGCTGGGGCAGAGAGGGCAATAAGCGCAGGGTATTGGGGAGGTTGTGGGGGTAGCGGGCTGGGCTATTTTGAAGTCCTAGGCTAAGGAGAAGACTGAAATCACATGATTTGAAAAGCAGAACTCAACGAGGTTGCTTGGCCCAGATCCACAGAGGTATTTAGGCTCCTCCTTTCCATTGGTCATCTGGGCCCTTGTCACTCACTGCTAGCCAGAACCTGGGTGCTGTTTGGGAGGGTCTCCAGGGCCTCTAATTTCCTTAGATTTTTTTTATTCTCCCTTTCCAAGGCCTCCTGCCTAGGTCTTTTCTGCATTTGCCTTTCCCAGCATTACAGAGATTCTTACAGGCCCTTAGCAACAGTGAGAGGGGTTAATGCTTTGTGAAGCCCCAGCTGTAATGATGTGCCCTGGAGTTCATCGCTTCCATGAGGCAAGGGGCTCCCCGCTGACCTGGAGAGGCTGAGGACCCTGCTGGTCTTGACTCATGATGGCAGCTGGGTACAAATACCAATGTTAATTAAAAACTTCACTTCCAGGCCCGTCTCCCTGATGGGGGTGGGGGTGCTGAGAGCTTCCAACCAACCAAGCTTTTAGATCTCCGGGCTGAACAAAACTCTACAGGAGGGGCAGCTTCTTTTTAACAAAAAGTATTTCCATGCAAGATCCTACCTTAAACAAGCATGTCTTGGTCCGTCGCTGTTGTAGAAATGGCCAGATGGGATCAGACTTGAGGTCCCTCTAGCCCAGTGTTTTGTCTCTGACAGTGGCTGGCACCAGATGCTTCAGAGGAAGAAACCCTGCATGAGGCAACCTGCCCCCAGGGAAAGTTTCTTCCTGACTCTCACTAGCTAGAGCTCAGCTGGGCCCTGGAGCATGAGGTGAGCCAGAGCCGGAGCTCTTCGGCCTGGTCCACACTAAAACGTTATGTCACTCGGGTGTGAAAAATTCACAGCCCTGTGTGACATAGTTAAGCCGATTAATCCCGGGTGCAGACGACGAATTCTGTCAGCCTAGCTGCCGCCTCTCGGGGAGGGGGAGTACCTATGCCTCCAGGAGAACCCCTCCTGTCGACGAAGGGAGCAGTCCTGCACTTTTGACTCCTCTTACACACCTGGTCTCCGTTCTAACTTGTGGCAGTGAGTTCTCGCATACCTGTTAAGAGAAACCAGTTGTTTCTGGTGGGTAAAAGTAACGAAGAACATGCACTGGGCTGTGTGCTGAGTCCCACTGGAGGGCTTGGGGCAAGTGCCTTGTGTCTGGTGCATTAGGCATTTCCACTGGCACAGCCGACTAGCTTTTCACTGTGGGGGTGGATTTGAAAAAGACTAGGTGGCAATTTTTGCCAAGCTGTTTGGTGCCATAATAGAGTCATAACCTGTCTCACGTTGGCTTTTTGCTGTGTGATTTGCCAGGGAGCTGGGGGGGAGGGGGGGAAGAGTCAAGGTGTTTTGTTCATCCATAAATATCCTTAAAAATGAACAAGAGGGATGGTTAACGCCCAACCAGAGTGGAAGGCTGGGTTTGGATTCTGTGGGGCAGGAAGATTTCCTCTGCCGTGGAAAAACAATTCAGGCTTCAGAGATGCCGTTTGGGATGCCTAACAGATGTCAAGCTAAATAAGTGGAATCTGTCTGTTAGAGAAATTTTAGTTGGCAGCCGCTTGCTTCTATGTATTCACAAAGGCCTTAGCTCTAAATCCCCTTTCAAGTGTTCGCATATTACAGGATATGATGTAGTGTTCTTAACCTCCTAGGTAGAATGTTTGCACATTAATCACTCCAGGAAAAGAAAGAAGGAAAGAAAGACTGCAGGGGAATATGCAGTGGGAGCGGAAGGATGTGGCTGCTTACTCAGGGCAGCCGGTACTCTGCATCCCAGAGCAGTGAGCGGTGAGCTCATCCTGCACCTTCGAATTAGAGCTGCAGGCGTTCCGGCCAAGGGCGGCTTTCTCACGTCGCTTTCCGCACCCCGTCGGTCTCTTGCTGGACATATATGGCAATGCCACGGGGGTGAGGCGCACAGGGCCTCCCAAGGCACCTTGGGTTTGCATGGCAAGGGGGCGGGGAGGGAAGGGATACGCTGAGCCAGCCCTTGGAACGACGTGGGGGGGTTGCAGTTTCTTAACTCCTGTGGGACAGCTGCTCCATCGGTTGACTTGCATGGCTTCGTAGAGCTACACCCATTTACGCCAGCTGAGGATCTGGCCCTATGCTGGGATTTCTTAGTGATCCCAATCCTGAATTAACACAAGTGTGTGACGGCTCTCTGGCTCCTGCAGAGAAAGGGGGGTTGTGCTGTTTGCTTCTCTCTGCATTAGGTGGGCGTTCCCCTGTCGAAGGGCCAGACCCAGGCACTATGCCCTAGAGCGGGGGTTCTCAAACTGGGGGTCGGGACCCAGCAGAGGGTCGCAAGGTTATTACATGGGGGGTCATGAGCTGCCAGCCTCCACCCCAAACCCCGCTTTGCTTCCAGCATTTATAATGGGGTTAAATATACAAAAAAGTGTTTTTAATGTATAAGGGGGTCACACTCAGAGGCTGGCTGTGTGAAAGGGGTCACCAGTACAAACGTTGGAGAACTACTGCCCTAGAGACCCTTTCTCTTGGTCTTAAACAGAACGGTCCAAGGATTAGGGCATTAGCCTGGGACTCAGGAGACCTGGGTTCTGTTCCCGGCGGCGGCGCAGCCACTGACTGGAAGCAATTGCTTGTCCTCCTGGCTTTGGCCAGTTAGCTTGTAAGCGCTTGTGGGCAGGGACTGTCTCACGCTACTTGCAGGTCCCTGTTCTCAGTTGGCTCCTTTAGGCACTGCAGTGAGATGCACAAATAATGCTCTGTACTAGCCTGAGCCATGTCAGTGTACTTGTGTTAATTGGGTTACCATAGCACCTAGGAGCGCCCGTCATGGGCCAGGCCCCTATCATGCTCGGCCCTGTACAAACCCAGAACAAAGAGCTGACAATCTAAGTACAAATACTAGAAACCAGAATGTGCATCAAGCAGCTAAAACCCCTGCCAGGAATTGGGGCTAGACTGGGTCTGAGGGGGTAGCTGTCCTGGGGAGAGGTTAAGCGGAGTCAGGAGACCTGGCCCCATGCACGCTGGGTCGGCTGGGCAGAGTGGAATGACCCGACTTTGGACAACCTTGTGTTCCTACATTCCAAGGCCAGACGGGGCCGATGTGATCACCTCGTCTGACTTCCTGGGTAACACGGGCCAGACTCAGAGACCTGCCCCACACAATCCCTAGGGCAGAGCTTATAGCAAAACACCCAGTCTTGATTTAAAAATTGCCCGTGATGGCGAATCCACCAGGCCCCTTGGGGAATTGTTCCAGTGGTTAGTTACCCTCAGTGTTAAAAATGTCCACCTTATTCCCAGGCTGACTGGGTCTAACTTCAGCGTCCAGCCGCTGGATGGTGTGAGACCTTCCCCTGCTAGACTGAAGAGCCTGTTATTTGTGCATCCCACGATCCCATCGGCGCTTTTGGCCAGTGTTGCACCCGGAGCTCACGTTCGACTGATTCCCCCCCTAAAAAAAATCTTTTATAGAGTCGCTGCTCCCCCGGGCAGAGCCCCCCAGCCTGGCAGCATGGCCAGCGCTCTGTTCCCAGATGTGTAGTTCCATGTAGCTGTATTAAAACACCCATTGTTTGCTTGCACCTAGGTTACCAAGCGATACCAGCTGGCTCTGGCTCAGTGACCTGGCCTCTGCATTATTTCCCACTCCCCAGTTTTTGTGTCATCGGTAAACTTTCTCCCTGATGAGTTTCTGTTTTCTCTCAGGTCATTGGTAAAAATGTTAAGTAGCAAAGAGCCAAGAACCGCTCCCTGTGGGACCCCGCTGGTAACACGCCCGCTCCATGGCGATTCCCCGGTTACCAGTACATGTTCAGACTTATCAGTTGTCCAGTTTTTAATCCATTTTGTGTGTTTCGGGTTAATTTTATATCAGGAGAACACGGCCCCGTGTGCCGAGGGGGACGCCCAGGGCTGTGGGAGGAATAGGCCAGGCCTGAGGCCGTGGCCCGGCATTTGTTGAAGGCTCGACAGCTGCCGCAGGGGATGAAGAGGCTCAAGGGGCCGGCGAGAGCAGAGGGCCCCTCTGTAAGGCACTGGGTGGGGGCCGGCGCTCTCTCCCAGTGGCTGCCAAGGGCTGATCCCCCACGAGGGGTTTCACAGAACATGAGGCGAGCACCCAGCTCAGCAGCAGTTCCACTGAAAAAGAGCCCGGTACAAGGAGAATCCTGCCGGGACGTGTAGTGGCCGCCATTAACTGCAGGGACCTATTACATCAACCAGATGTGATAAATGAAGCATGGGGCGGGGGAAGAGCTTCCTTTTATGAACACCAGCCAGCCCTCTTGGTAGCTGTTCTCTACTTGCTTTACCTGTAAAGGGTTAAAAAGTCCCCCGGGTAAAGGGGGGGAAAAGTGGGCACCTGACCAAAAGAGCCAGTGGGAAGACAGAACTTTTTTAAATGGGGAAAGAAACTTTCCCTTTGTTGCTGTCTGGGAAAGAGGGGAACAGAGGGCAGCAGGAATGCTGTGTAAAGTGTAAGCCAGGTATGATCATAAATCATCAGATCATGCCTAGAACTACTGATCTGAACTGCTAATGTGTAAGTGGATCAGAAGGTTTAGCTAGACCCGATCAGGTTTATTTCTGTTTGTTGTTTAAGGCTTGTGGATCTCTGTGCTAACCCCCGATGCCTTTGTTGGCTTGTAACCTTTTTGTAATTGTTTCTTTTAAGATCTAGCAAAAAGCCCGAGTTCCACATGTATTTTTTCCCTTTTTGTTTTTAATAAAATTTACCTTTTTTAAGAACAGGATTGGATGTTTGGTGTCTTAAGAGGTTTGTGCATGTTGTTGGATTAGCTGATACCCGCAGCTAACTTCCTTTGTTTTCTTTGTCAGCTCTTCCCGGGGTGTGTGTAAGGACTCGAGGGTACCCCACAAGGAGGAATTCCCAAGTGCTCCTTCCTGGCTTCAAAGAGGTTTTTGCATTTGGGTGGTGGCAGGGTTTACCAAGCCAGGGTCAGAGAGAAGCTGTAACCTTGGGAGTGTAATACAAGCCCAGAGTGGCCAGTATTAATTTTTAAAATCCTTGCAGGACCCCACCTTCTGCACTCGGAGTGACAGAGTGGGGATTCAGCCTTGACACCCGGTAAGGGTCAAACACTAATTTGTGGGCTCCCTGCCCTGCCCTGCCAGGGCTTCGGCGGGAACGGAGCGACTCGTCTTCCCCGGTCCTGAGAGAAGCAAAATGCATCAATATCGCAGCTGCTGCTGCTGTGTGGGCATGTTGGGGGTGGGGAGAAGGATTAGGGGCAAGGATGGGGAGTAGAGGGAGTGGGGGAGGGTGGAGAGTGGGGAAAGGTTAAGGGAGTGAGTGGAGGGGTGGGTTAGGGCAGTGGAGGAAGAGGGAAGATGGAGGCAGGCGTGAGGAGGGGAAGGGAGAGAAGGCAGGATTGGGGGAGGGTGGAATGGGAAGGGGTGGGGTGAGAAATGGGACTAGGGAGAGAGGGGAGGGGTGGAGATGAGGTGACTGGTGTTAAAGGTTCTCCTGCAGGCTAATTTGGTGCTTAGGGAAATGAGGTGAGTGAAGACAAACGAATCCAACAAGTGTGAGAATGGCAGCTGGCTAGCGACAGCGTGGACCTGTTACTCCTTGGGTGAGTTTCAGCCCGTGAAAATCGTCCCACTGACAACGACAGGGCTGCCTGCGCAAATCAATTCTACAGCCTGGGAATAAGGCCCGCGGCCGCTGCACCGGAGCTAGGCCTGGGTCTAAATGGGCCGTGAGCGTGAGGACTGGCTCAGCGTGTTACACATCTCAGGGATGCTGATGCAGATCAGAGGTAATGAGGGCCAGGTCTGGAGGTGTTACTCAGTCGTTCGTGTTACGAGTAGCCGGGAGCCCATCATTCACAAAGTCAAAATGGCAAAGGCCTTAAATCGTTCTGATTCCTTTTCTTTTTTTTTTTTTTTTTTTTTTTGGGGTTTCATCAAAAAACGAAAAATTGTGGTTCTGAAGCCAAATCGCAGGGTGGGAACGGAGTTTGTTGACAAACATGGACATTTTTTCACTGACATTTCTGTTCAGACGTAACCCCTGGGCTCTGGGCAGTCTGGCCCCTGCTGTCGCTGCCGGGGGTGGAGCACTTGACCCATCTGGGCAAAGTGACTTGGCTGGGGTCACCGAGTGAGTCTGTGGCGAAGCTGGGAGTTGAGCTTGGCTCTCCTGAGATGCCACACCGGCCATAAGCACTAGGCCGCGCTTCCTCTTGCAGTTGGTGCTCAGCCCCTCCCTCCCCAGAGTCACTGGGAGTTCTGCTTGAGCAAAGACTGGGCCAAAATAGCATCAGCACCTTGGATCTGACCTTCCTAAGTCCTTGGCGCTGCTGCCCAGGTACTGCATGGCTCTCCCTCCTGCGGGCGGTCCCAGGGGCTCTGGGCCAAGCCCTGCTGT
Source organism: Terrapene triunguis (assembly GCF_002925995.2). Taxonomy (NCBI): domain Eukaryota; kingdom Metazoa; phylum Chordata; order Testudines; family Emydidae; genus Terrapene; species Terrapene triunguis. The sequence continues at coordinate 2,873,890 of NW_020664543.1, read as the reverse complement.
TGTCACGGCAGGGGACAGCAGCTGCGCCATGGCCGTTCTCCGTCTCCCTCCGAGCTCCGGTGCCCGAGGACGTTCCGGAGCCAACGGTGACTCTGCAGAGATGTGGCATTCTTCTCCTCCTCCTCTCTTCATATTAACCATTCGCCTGACGGGAAGATTTAAAGAAAAGAAAAAAATCAGTGACCCCACTCTGCCGAAGAGTCCCCGGGCGTTCTCAGTGGGGCTTTGAGAGCCTGCGCTGTCATTTCACCAGACGGGGCTCGGGTCAGCGCTGGGCTCGTTCTGGTAGCGAATCCCCGGAGCAGAGTTGGCTTCATGAAAATTCTCCTAGCACCTTTTCCTCGCCGCAGCCTGGCAGCAGCGTGCCGCTGGATGAGCCGGGGCGCGTGTGCGGGCGGGAGAGCAGGGTCGGTGGCGACGGCTGCCTGGCCGAGGGGCCGAGCTGTGTGCGAGAAGCCGGTGGGTAATGTGATTAGAGTGGCTGCAGAGAGCCCGACATTGTGTTCCGGCCTCCCGTTGCTCTCTCGATTCCGGGCTCTTTCTGTTCCCAACTCTCCGGGCCTGACAGGGTCCCCACGGCGCCGGCATTCCCTGCCTGGCCTCTCTTTTGTCTCGGGATAAAGGGCCCGTCCTCTCAGAGAATTCAGCAGCCAGATGTCCCATGTGGAGCCCCAGAGTGGTCTGTCTAATAAATTCTGCTCTCCCCTTTTATAGGGAAATATCGATTCTCTTCTGCTAATGAGGCTGCTTCGGCCCAGCAAATGCCCGCGGTGCCAGGTCCTGGTGGGTGGGGGAGGTGGGCGGGGGGGGGCTGCGCCAAGGGGCCAGTTGGCCACCGATGGACATTAAGGGCCAATGTCTGCTTAACGTGCTCAAAATGTGCAGCCTTGGTAAAGGGAGATGGTCCAGGTGGCGTCTCATTGCACCAGCCGGGCATGTGGTGGGCTCCAGCCGGGACGCTGGCTCCGGTCACAGGGACGGCGCAGATGTGCCAGGAGAGGTGCGGTGCCCCCCTGCACTGCCCTTGGGAGCGATTCTCCTGCCACAGCCTGGCCTCCTACCCTTCCCAGGCCCTGCCCTGCTCTGGGTAAGAGGCACAGAGCCCTGCGTACCAAAGGCCAATCGCCTGCAGCTTCCCCCCTGTCCTGTGCTCCGTTCCCACAGTCAGGGGGCTGGAGCCTGCTCTGCGGGTTTGCAGCTCGGCAGCCTGGTGAATGGGCCGGCCCTGCCTCTGTCTGTAGGGATCCCAGTGTGCCCCCCAGGGAGAGTCGCTGCGGCTTTTGGGGGATGTACCCCCACACGCGGCTCCAGGGAGCAGTTTTAGTCTGTTGTTGTTTTTTTTTCTCGCTTTTCAAAGATTTTGAAGGGGTAACTTAGAAGAGACCAGGGACCATTTCCCACTCGGTTCCCTGGGAGCTACTGGCCACAGGGAGCCAGCAGCTGCTGCGTCCCATCTGGTCCAATGTCTGTCTGTCTGGCCAGTCATTTATTTGCTAGGACAGGGGTAGGCAACCTATGGCACGCGTGCCGAAGGCGGCACGCGAGCTGATTCTCAGTGGCACTCACACTGCCTGGTCCTGGCCACCGTCCGGGGAGCTCTGCATTTTAATTTAATTTTAAATAAAGCTTCTTAAACATTTTAAAAACCTTATTTACTTTACATACAACAATAGTTTAGTTATATATTATAGACTTCTAGAAAGAGACCTTCTAAAAACGTTAAAATGTATGACTGGCACGCGAAACCTTAAATTAGAGTGAATAAATGAAGACTCGGCACAGCACTTCTGAAAGGTTGCCAACCCCTGTGCTAGGAACAGAAAAATCTCTGCGGGGCTGTCAGAGTTCAACACAGCCAGCAACTCAAACGCCACCCTCACCTGGATCAGCTCCTAAGAGCTCCAGCCAGGGAGGGGCAGGAAGAATTTCCGACATCAGACTCCCATTAGCCAGGTAAGGCTGCCGTATTGCTGGTTTGTTCTTTATCTGTACCAGTGCAGTGCCGAGGAACCCCAGCATGGCCCAGGACCCTGCGGTGCTAGGCACTGTACAAACAACACAGAGACAGTCCCTGCCCCAAAGAGACGATCCAATAATCAGACGAGATACCAGCTGGAGACAGACAGACTGACGGGGGAGCACAAGTGTCACTTTCTGGTTCTGGTCGATTTCACAGCTCATCCCCTGGGACCATCCTGCCAGAGATCCCACCAGTGCTTCCTGCCTTGAGCCCAGTAGCCGGTGGGTGAACTAGAACCCAGTTCTCAGATAGAGGTGGCCACTTTCCACGTGAGGCCTCGCGTCCCAGAAACTCCCCGGTGTCCCTTGGTAAGTTCTTCCCAGAGTCACCATTATGGGCACGCCTTATGGCCAGTTTGCATTTCCTCGCTTCAGCTGCCACCAACTGGGTTTTGCTGCACCCTGGGTTGCGTGTGATATTAAAGAGCCCTCCTGCACCAGCACTGAGTTGCAACGTTTGATTCCTCCCCCCCACCCCCCCGCCAGCATTTTGGGTGAAAGTTTAAACTTTTTTAAAAAATTGGTTTAAACAGAAATTAACAAAATTATTCATGAAACCATTTCCATTCTGGCTGGAGGGGGGGTTGTTTATTTTTAAGCCGCACTTCTAGTGCAATCAAATCGAAATTGGGGTCTAACACTAGCGAAAAATAGCTCCCTGTTTTGTTGAAGTAACTTGGAGCAGAACATAGCCCTAGGGAGGAAGCCCCTAGTATTTTTTGTTCAGTTTTTTAACAAACTATGGGGCGCTTTCCTGTCCTCTTCCCCCAGAGCTCCTCCAGTTAAGTGTATTTCAATGGGAGTAAAGGAGTTGTTAGATTTCTCCCCTAATGTCCCTGATCTATCCATCTGTCCGCCCCATCCCATCCCCATCTGCCCGCCTGTCTGTGGAGGCTGCCGAGACAGAAGCAGTCTCTCTGTCCCTGGCTGATGTGTCTAGCCTCACTTCTACAGCTGTGTGTGTCAGTTTTCCCCAGGCGGGTGTAACCGTAGTGGCTGGGTTCGCTCGTGTACATATCCTTGGAGGCTGGGCCAATAAAAGCTATTACCTCACACACACACACCCCGGTCTCGCTAATTTCCTGGGGCCAACACCGCTCCACCAGGCCTGCAAACAGCTTGGCGGGTTTGTGTGTTTGGCTCCCTGCTCTGTTTGCAGCCAAGTGTAGAACATGGGCCGGAGGCAGGTGGCGGGGCAGCGTTTCCTGCCAGAGAGGGCCCGGGAGTGTTTTGATCCCCATGCCACTAGCAATTTGAACCCAACGCTGATGAGTTTCCGCTCCAAATCCAGTCTGTCATCCCCAGGGTGCGCACAAGAGGGCAGTGCAGCACTGCTCCAGCCGGCCAGGCGTTTGGGGGTGCCATGTGGGAGATGGATCTCTGGGTTCTCCTCGGACTTTAGCCAGTGGAGCGATGGGGAGGGGGGGTGCACGGACATGTGCCTATGGTTTCAACTTCTCCCAGCTGGCAGGCCTCGTCAGGCTGGTCGTTATTGTTATGGTAGTGCCTGCGGGCCCCAGCGGGCCGGGTGCTGCGCAGAGTGGGAGATGGTCCCTGGCCGGAAGAGCTCACTGCCAGCTGCTGCGCTCATGCAGTTGGCAAAGACGGTGGCTGCCTCCCTGCTGAGCCATGCGGAGCCTGGTGCCCGGCAGTTGCTGGCGCTGGCCCAAGCCAGGGTCTCTGCTCTGCCAGCATGGCCGAAACGGCCCCCTCTCTCCTGGCCCTGATTGACGTCCTGGCTGGCAGCCTCAGCGGGGGGGTGAAAATCCCCTCTCTGCCCTAGGGCTGGTCCCTCAAGGGCAGGCTGGAGTGGGGGTTGGGGGCAGGAGGCCTTGAACATAACTGAGCAGGGACAGTCAGCCAGCATCTCCGGCTCCTAGCACTGGGCCAGCATTAACCCATTGGGCCCCACAGCCCTCTATGTTTTAGATCAGTCTCCTTGGGGGAAACTGAGTCACGCAACAATCTAGGCCCACATGTCCAGCGAGTTTGGGTGCCCAGGCTGTGGGCTGGTTTTCAGGGGGTGCTGAGCCCCCACCTGCTGCCAAAGAGCGCTGAATACCGCCCGCCTCCTTCAGTAATCAGCCCTGCACACTGGCGGATGCGCACCCAGCCGCTCCTGGCTCCCAGGCCCATGCTCCAGCCTCAGCCTACGCTGCCTGTGTTGAGGGGCACTGACGGAGCTCTGTGGGTGTGGAGGTGGGAGCCCAGAGCTGGGCTGCCTGGGGTGCTCCTGGTGGGGTGCTGAGTTCCAGTCAGTGTGCAGGGGCCCCACTCACTTGCTGGGAAGGTCCTGTCAGGGGTTTTGGGTCCTGTCAGGGCACTGGGGATTTGGGGGTCCCACCGGGGT
>NW_020664543.1:2861966-2869511 GCF_002925995.2 Terrapene triunguis | reverse complement strand
CAGGGTTTTTGGGTCCTGTCAGGGCACTGGGGATTTGGGGGCCCCACTGGGGTGCTGGGAAGGTCCTGTCAGGGATTTTGGGTCCTGCCAGGGCACTGGAGATTTGGGGGCCCCACCGGGATGCTGGGAAGACCTTGTCAGGGTTTAAGTGTGCTGTGATGGTGCTGGGAACGCCCCTTTGGTGCGCTGGGATCCAGTCAAGGTTAGGGGGACTCGTCGGGGTGCTAGGACATTGCTTGGAGCCTTTTCATGGAAGAAGGAAAAATCTGCAGAGGGGGTGCCTGGGGTGGCACAGTGGGTGCTCAGGGCTGTCCCAGGGCCCCATTGGGGCACCGCGCCCTGGCAATTGCAGCAGGCACAGGGCACAGCAGCGCTCTCTGCCCGTTGCTGTGACACCGGGTGCGGGGGTTACGTGGGTAAGGGCAGGGAGTGGGGTGACGAGATGACCCCTCCCCCACCTTCTGCAATCCCCCCTTGGCCGTGAGCCGCCGTGAGCCCGGCGGCTTCACCATCCATGCAGGGTTTGGACTCTCAGCCCGTGGGGGCATGGGGATCCCAGCAAGGCAGTTCAAGGAAGTGGGGGAGTCAGCCAAGCCCTCGCTGTTCCTTGGACAGACGCTGTCACTTCCTGCTTCCTCCTTGTCCCCCAGAGACCCCCCTCCCTTGGGTTCTCCTGCTCCAGGCAGCGCTCGGAGTGGCGTCAGGCCAGCACCAGCTTTGGCATACGCCGTTGGGCTAGAGAGCCCTTGCTGCCTTAGGCCTACGGGGGGCGCTGGAGTCCCCACACCTCCGAGCTCTGATAATGGCTCTACCCACTGAGAGCCAGCTCCCCAGCCCTTCCATCCAGCCGGCTGCTGCCCATCAGCACCAACCCCGGGCTTGTGCGTGGCACCAGCTCCCTTCACATTCTGCCTGGTGTCCAGTCTCGGCCCCAGCTGCCTCGGCCCTAGTGGGTGACTAGATACATCTGTGCACTCACCTGCCTGCGCATCCAATCCGGCTGCAGTCTGGCCCCGGGGCCACGGGCCGGGCCTGTTTCACTTTTTTCAGCTCTAGCCAGATAGAATTTATAGCTGCTTCTTGGCAAAGTCCTGAGCTGCACCAACCCCAATGTGGTTTGCATTATTAATATTGACCGTTGTCTGATACCGCAGCACGAGTGTTGTTGATAATGGGCTGGGCACTCGCTATCCCGCAGGCAGGACAGGCTACTGCAGCTAGGCAGGCATGCCAAACACTGGCACAGACACTTACAAGGAAATAGCCGATGTCCAGGAGCAAATTTCATTTGTCAAAGAAATCACCTGTGCCAACAATGCAGAGCCCCAGTCCGGGTTGGGCTCATCCCCCCTCAGCCTATTCTCCGAAGAAAGAAGCAGCAAAATGCATTTGCATTATGAACAACAACCCTACATAGTAAAAAAACAGCCACCCATGACTGGCTTGAAAATCATTTTATTTTGTAATGAAGTTTGGGTCCTGGTTTGTTTCCTTCTGGTTCCAGAGCCTGTTGGTTACACCCAAATCACAATTTCAGGTTTTTCTCCAGTCACAAGGGCTAGAAACTTTCTGATTTTTTTTTCAATGAAAGCCAAGATTCTCAGTGACTCACAGGACTCCAGGAGCTGGGGCTTTATGAAGACCATCATCAAATTACAAGCGCTGGCTGCACTGCGTTTGTGTCCAAATTGCTCCTGCCTTGTGCTCATCTCAAACAGGTTTCAAACCAGAGGGAGAGGGCCTCACATTGGTGCAACCATGCGCCCCACTTTCAGTGGGCCTGCTTCACTGCTAGGCTACGCCTTGGATCAGCACTTACTCCAGTGCAAAGCAAGGGTCTGATTTCCCCCCTTACTGCGGCAGAAGGGCCCAGATACCTCGGTGATGGGCACAGGACGGCTGGCTGGATAGACAGACATTTCAATGCAGGAGGCCTCTGTGCAAGTTTCGCACCATTTATTCATGGAACCAGCATCAGCAGAAGTTATGGTGAGCTCAGCAAACTGCCCAAGGGGCTGGCAGCTGTGAAAGGGAGAACGGAGCCCCCCCAGCTCATCCCAGCTGGCGCTGTGGTGGGGATCATCCTGCCCTTCCCCCTTCCCCCCCATTTCAGAGCCGGCGTTTCTCCGCGCTGCCACCATCCTGCGTCAGTTACGGGGAGATGCCGACACTGGTGTGTCTGGGGGTGATAGCCGTGTCCACGGGGCTCTGGGCTCCCCGTCCGGTTCCACGGGCTGGTCACAGGCTGGCCATGGAGGGATGTTTGCCCAGATCTGAGGGGACCTGCTTGCTCGCTGGCTGCTGCTGAGCAGGGGTCAGTCTCTCTAGCCCGCCTGCAAGGATCTGAGTCCCAAGGCCCAGCTCTCCCCTGGCACGAGTGGGCACAGGGCAGCCACCTCTCCCTTCGCTCCTCGGGAGCCGCTGGAGGAGCTCAGGACAAACCACAGAAGCTGTGATCCAGGCAGACTCCGAGAGGTGTCGGCTCCGGGCCCTGGTGGTTCTGCGGCATCTCCCCATGCAGGCCAGGGCATGAGGGACGCCTCCACTCTTGCAGGGTAAATGCCGAGCTCAGGGCTTGTTGAGGGGGCGAGCGGCAGCTGCTCTTTGCCTGCACTCTGGGCCCCCTCCAGCTCCCCGGGGGAGCCTGGCCTGCAGGGCTCAGGCCCTGGGCCTGACACTGGCTGGGGGAGAGATCCCTGGCTCGTGCCCCTCAGGCCTGCTGCACGGAGAGCAGGGGACGGTGCATGCCAATGGCAATCTCCACGAGGGGAGTGGGGCGCCTGCCACTCTGTCACCATGGCCACGGCATGCCCCCACCCCACCCAGAACGGGGGCTCTCCCTCGCACCCTGATAGAGACGGGCTGCGGGGAGACAGGCTCCTGGGAGCAGGACAGGCTGGGAGACCCACCTAGATCCAGCGGGGGCAGCCTCAGGAGGGGGGTTGTGGCTGTGTGGCATTGGGAACCAGACTGGGTGGTGCCCACCCCGCAGTTCTTCGAGATTCTCTCTTGCTCTTGGCAGATGGCGGCACTTGTAGCTCCCTCGGGCGTGAGGCGGGTAGGTCAGCAGGGTGCATGGAACTAGCTGAGTGGGAACGGGTGATCCACAGGGACAGCTTTCCCCGCAACACCACTCCCTATATAAGGAGGAGCGGGAGCTATGCCCGTCCTTTAGCTCCCAGGGTAGGGAGCAGCTGTGTTGATCCCAGGGCAGGTAAGGGGCTGATTTCAGGGTGGGGGCTTGGTGTCTGGAATCTGGCTCCTAACAGGTTTGTCCATGCACTCTGTAAGGAGCCTGCCTGGATGGAGAGGATCAGGGATCCGGGACCATCGCCAGCTCCAGGTAGGTGCATCTGATCGGGGAACAGGGCTGAGGACGTGGCGGTCCCTAGAGAGAGGGACAGTGTCCTTTTCTGTGATGCCCCCTGCTGGCTGCACCCCCTGAGAGCTGGGCTGCTGGCAAGGGGCGTTTACCGCATCACGGCGCATGCGGTAATGGCCTTTCCGGATGGGGCGCAGTGCCATGCAGCCCATCCAGAAGGGCCACACAGAAAAGGGCAGCCCTGGCGCAGTACCGGAGGTACGCGTTGGGGCGGGGGAAAGGAGGGAAGCTGGGGAGGGATGCCGGCTGCTGGGTCTGTCAAGGCCCCCCTGTTCCTGCCCTGGCCCTGCTCTGCACGCCGTGCCTCGCGCCCGGCTGGCTGGGCAGTAGCGATCTCGCCGCAGCCTTTGCTTGTCTCTCAATTGGCATTCGTCACGGCTTCGCTGTAGCCAAGTTGGCTGCGGTTGATTGTTCACTTGTTAACTTGCTTAGTCGGTGACTTTTTATACCGTGGTGTTGGAAGGAATTCCCGGCCTGCCTCCCTGTGCCATGCGGGGGCGGGGGTCCCAGTGGCTGCTGAGTGATGGGTGGAGGGCTTAACCCTTCGTCGGCCAGCTGCCAAACCCAAGGGCTGGTGCTGCAGCAAATGCAGAGCTCAAGGGCCGTCTGCTCCCTGCCTTGGGGACGGAGCATCTCTCCCCTGCCCAAGGAGCGGCTGCTGTGTGTGGGGCTCTTATTCCTTCCCCACAAAGATGTAATGTGTTGTGGGGCAGGTGCACACAGCCCTTCTCCTGGGCCCAGCCGGCCTGCCCTGCTCTGGCACATCACAGCCTGCCCGCCCCTGTGGGGCTCCAGGACTCTCAGTCTCAGCCACCCCACACCCAGCTGCCCCTGCCCTTGGCCATGGCCTGCTGGGGTGCCACCTAGTGGCGGAAAGTGGGATAGACTCATGTGGCTCAGCCTGGGGGTTCAGGAGAGAGGCCCTGGCGGGTGGACGAGGGGCTTCCTGTGCAGCCTCGCAGGCTTATGGACCAGGGGTTATGCACCCATGATGCTGAGCGGGTGCCATCTAGGCTCAGGCTTCCTGCGCAGAACCCAAGTGGCCCGTTGCATGCCCAGTGCAGCGCCTGGTAGCCCCCAAAGATGAAGCTGCCGGCTGTGCCAATGCCCAGATCCATCCCCCTCACCGTCCTGCCTAGCTTCCCCAGCCGGCACAGAGCCAGGCAAATGGCACTGCTACGTGGGGCAGCCAGAGCTCTGCTGTCGGGGCAGTGGGGAGAGCCATTAACAGCCCCAGCGTCCCAGCGGGGCCTAAGGAATGTTGGGCTCACCTGCCCCAGTGTGTGGTACTGTCCTGAGTGCAGAGGAGCTGGCTCTGCTCGTGCAGACGGTTTAATTCCCCTGGCCTGGGGGCTGGTCCCCACCTCCCGCTCCCATGGCCCCGGTCTGTGCACACAGAGCAGGGATTCCGGCCGAGAGCCATGCCTGCCCGCTGGGAATGGGTCCGATGGGAAGGGCTTGCATGGCAGGGCACCACGGGCAGTGGGGAGGGTGGGGTTCATTGTGGCTGTGCCGCAGTGCGCTGCGGTCACACTAGTGAGGTGTGTGACCCCCACAAAGCTCCCGTAATGGTTTCCCCCACACATCTGCCTGATCTGGGTGCTTCCTGGGCTGCATATTTGCCCTGGTGGGGAGGAAGTGAAGGGCATTATGGGGGTCCTGTTGAGTACGCCCCATTGCACCTCCGCCCTGTGCACCACTGAGCCGCCTGCAGAGCACGCACCCCTGCCAGCAGGGGGGACTGTGGGGGAAGGGCATCTGCAGAGCGTCCTCCTCCTAGCTAGGAAGCTGAGGGCATTGTGCCCAGCTGGCAGGTCTCCCACTTCCCAGCTTGTTACCCTTGTGAGTGACGCTGGCTCTGTCCTGCTAGGAGCTCTTTGGCTTGTGCTGGCTTTCTGGGGGGCTCTGTCTGGGCGAAGGACGTGCTGCCGCCCATAGGCCCAGGTGCTGGCTGAGTCCTGGGTCACGGCTTGCCCCCGTGAGTCTCCCTGATCTGTGGCACTGAGGGGTGGGTGAAGGGCCCCTCGCAGGCTCCTAGGGGGTCTCTGTGCCATCTGCCTGTGGGACCTGGCCCGTCTCCACCTGCCCCCATTGCTCCCCCTGGAGCACCCTGCTGATTCCCCAGCTCTGGGAGCAGCGCCTGGACCCCTGGCAATGCCCTGCCCTGCGGGGGGCTGGTGCCCTCACCCCAGGAGCACGTGTTAGTCCCGGGGCTCCCTGGCACTGCCAGCGCCCCCTGGAGGCCAGCGGCTCCCCCGGACCAACCTGCGGGGAGGGAAGGGTTAACTGCACCAGGGTGGCGAGAACAAAAGGGAGCCCCGCTGGCCAATGGGCGCGCAGAGCTGCGTTTTGACACTCTCGGGTTGGCTGCCGCGGGGCCAATGGCAGGCGGGCGCTGGCCGCCCGTCCTGCCCCACGTGGGGGAAGGAGCCGCGAGTCGGGTCTCCATTGGCTGGCTGGGGGCCCGTCCATCGCTCAGCCCTGCGCACGTCACCCCGCGTCAATGAGCCGCGTGCGCGCGCGGCCGGCGTGGGGGCTGGAGGGACCCCGTGGGCGGGGCCTCGCGCTCCTCCCTCTCGGAGGCGGGGGCCGGCGCGCGGCGCGGGGCCCGATGCCCCGGGGATGGGCGCGGCGGGGCCGGGCGGTCGGTCCCCTGCCGGGCTCGGGGCGGGCTCCCCGTAGCGCTGCGGGCGCGGGATCCCCGCTCCCCCAATGCACAGGTGGGGAAACTGAGGCAGAGAAGGGCCGCGGTTTGCCCCAGGCCAGGGAGCTCGTGGCCCCGTGCTGGGGGTGGGTGCGAGGTCGGGATGAGGCGGGTTCCTCCCTGGGGAGTGTCCGGCTTCCCCAGCCTGGCAGGGGCATTCCCGGCTCAGCGCCTCCTGCTGGTGGGAACGGGGAGATACGGGCTGTTCTGCAGCGGGATCCGGGGTGCACAGGCCGGCCTCCCTTGGCCTCTCGGGGCTTGTTGAACCCCTCGGCTGCTGGAGGAGGGCGTGTCTCCAGGGCCGGGCTGCACTCACCTTTCCTCCTCCCTGGGCCTCCGAGGGAGCCCCGGACATGTGCCCCCAGTGCATGTGCCTGGGCTTGGTGCTGTATGTGGGGGGTGGCTGCAGCCTCGCTTGTGGGGTTCTGGGGGATACGCCCTGGTGCTCTGCCCCGGCCCGAGCCAGCCGCTCACGGGGTGTGCAGCGTCTGCCCTGGCCCCATCTCCCAGCTGCTCGGAGGCCTGCAACTAAACGTGCTTTAGAAACTCTTCCCTGCGCTGGTGTTCGGCTCCTCTGGCCCCTGCACCTGGGGGTCTGCAGGCCCCGGCTTGCCTCAGCCCCTCAGCGCAGCATGGCAAAGCTGGCACTGCCAGGCCCTGGGGATGGCGTGCTGATTGTGGGTCTGTCCCTTGGGCTTTCCTCTCGCCCTCGGTCGGCTCCAAAGCCTGGTCCTCAAGCTGTACCCCCACCGCTGGGGGGCTGTGCTTTCCCTGACCCTCACCCTGGCCCGCCGGGACCCCCTCCCCAGCTCAACCCATGGGGCCCCCGCCCTGGCGGCTGCACTAATAGCAGCTGTGGGGTAGCCCGCTGAGCAGGGGCCCCGAGCTCCGGGGACGGGGGATCTGTGGGTTCCTGGTTCAGGAGTCTTCTCCCCCCCCCCGCCCCAGCGGGGCTCAGCCTGGTGAATTCCTCACCCCTCTGAGGCCTGGTGAGCTCTTCATCTGAGCGCAGACACGAGGCTCTGGGAGGCTCTTTAATCTAAAATCCCCTGTAGCTTCTCGCTGCCTTCACTTTTGATCCTATAAGCGAAACCAGCCTGGATCTGCTCTCCAGGCCCCACGAAGCTGCTGGCAGCTCCCCCTCCCCTCCCCCCTGGTTGGAGGGGGGCTTTGTAGGGGTCATTTCCCGCTCTTGCTGGCCCCTGACCCAGCTTCTCAGATGGCTCCGTGGTCAGCCCCTGAAGGCCGCACTTCTCCCTGGTCTGCAAGCTGGCCTTCCTAGCGCAGGCTGGAGCAACCCCCCCCCCCCCCCCCCCCCCCCCACCTTGTGCCATTGGGTCATTACTGACTCGAGGAAGGCGACACTGGGGGGCTGCGGGTCGGGATTATGGGGCACTGTCAGAGCTGTGGGAAGGGGGGAGCCCGGGGCTGGGCTGGCAGAGGGCTGCGGGTCGGGATT
>NW_020664543.1:2835427-2861956 GCF_002925995.2 Terrapene triunguis | reverse complement strand
GCTGGGCTAGCAGGGGGCTGCGGGTCGGGATTGAGGGGCACTGGCAGGCTTGTTGGAGTTAAACGCGCACAGCGATGCTGGACTAACCCCTTGCTCGGCGCCCCAGGCCGTTCTCTGCCGGTTGGGGCAGGGTCCCAGCTGCCTGGATTCACCCAGCTCTGTGTCCCGCTGAAGGAGCAGGGGGAGGCGAAGGGCCAAGGCTGGAGTTTGCTGTGGTTCCCCTCCCCTCCCTCCTCGAGTGGGTTCCTGGGGGTGCCTGTGACCCCAGAGCCATGCCTGTGGGGGGGGGGAAGGGGTCTGGGTGCCCGGGGGGGGGGGAGGAGTGAGGCTGGCATCACAGTGCTGTCCCCAGAGCCATGCCTGCCCAGGCACCCTGGGGGGAAGGGGGCTGGCATCCCAGCGCTGCCCAGGACCAGCCCTTGGCCATAGCTTGCGGTGCCAACACTCCAGCATGTTTAAGGGCCACGGTGGGGAGCCCAGCCCTGACCATTCCAGGGGAGCCCAGCCAGACCCATGAGGGAGGGGTGGGGGAGCCGGGCTATTTTGTTGGCAGGTTCCGGGGCCGGTTTGGCATCCCTGCTCTGTGCCGGGGCGGCTTGGCTGAGCTCCACGGCGGGACGTGCCATGCCAAGGGCTCTTCTCCTGCAGTGCTCAACTCGGCTCGCCAAACAGGTGGGGAGCCCTCGGGCCAGGCAGTGCCGGGGGGCAGTGGCCGTGTGTGTGTGTGTGTGTGGATGATCTGACACCCCTCAGAGTAAGCCCCCCATGGGGGTGGACAGGGAGATGTTCAGGGCTGACTCGTTCCTTTCCAGGTCCCAGCTGCCCACCCCGGGGAGCGAGACCCCAGGCCTTTCTCTCTCTGGTTTGCAGCAGCCTTCTCCAGCCCTCCCCAGAGCAGAGGGGCCCTGGCCGGTCTCTGCCTGAGCCCCTCTGTGGGTAGGCGGGAGATGGATCAGAGTCTCCCAGGAAAAGGGGTTTTGGGCCTCAGGCCTTATCCCAGCTCCAAGCTGTTGGCTGGGGCTCTGTTTGCAGCACCCCCTGTCCCTGTGTGGGCACCCGGGGCATTGTGCACCAGAGCTTGCCCAGCGTGGAGCCCCATTAATGGGTGAGGGAATGGCAAAGGCTCCCTCTGCCCTGCCTGGCACGGCGGGCGCAGCCTAGTTCCTCCAGCAGCCCTGGCCTACCAATAGCTGCCATGCCGCCAGCCAGCCCTGCTGTGACTGATTCAGTGTTATGGGGCACAAATGAGAAATCCACTGGGGCTGAGGCAGGCTGGGGAGCTGCAGTGGGACCTGGCCAAGCCAGTCTCCCTGGGGGTCCTGTGTAGAGAGCTCCCAGTGATGCAGCCCCTTGATCTTACCTGCTGTCAGGAGCCTTCCCCAGCCACCGCCAAGCAGTCTGTGTGCAGACACCAGAGCCAGCGGCTGGCCTGTGCCCGTTTGGGTGAGCCGCTCAGTGACGGGGAAGCTAGGCCGGGACCCAGAGACATCTGCCCTCTGCTGATACAGGCAGGGTTGTCTGTGTCTGTCTCCAGCTGTAGCCTGTACCCCTACTTGGGGGGCAGAGAGGGTACAGGCTCTCTGGGCCGTGCAGAGAACAGGAGCTGGACCATAGCATGTGGTCAGCCCAGCCCGTGGGGTGAGGAGCAACCGCTCTCATGGGCCCCATGAGAAAGTGGGCATTTTCTGTAATATTTTTAATCCCGTGTGCCTCAGTTTCCCCTGTGCTGTATTGTTACCCAGTGGGCTGTTTGCTCTGATGTGGCCTCAGACCTGAGATCAATGGAGCATCTGTGAAGACCGCAGCAAAGCCAGTCACCAGGATGTGGACACCTACCAGCTGATGCCCTGAGGGAGCTGGATTTCCCTGCGTCTGCTTAAGGGAGCTGAGCGAGGATCCCCCACTCGAGCGCAAAGGACGGAGGGGACGAGACCTGGCTGCTGGAAGGAGTCGGGGTCTCACCTGGGGTCTAGCCAGGTCGAGTCAGAGCCAGAACACAGGTTCACTGCAGCTTAGTCGGGCTCTGGGCTGAGCAGGAGGGTCTGGGCTTTCACTGTTCTCTGCCACCCTGGGGGTTTCCTGGGCGGTGCTGGGTGACTAATAAACTGCCAACGCCGTGTGTCGCTGTTACGGGCGAGGGGCGTTAATCCTGCAGAGGGGCCAGATCTCACCCGGGGCCTGCACTCGCTGCAGGGAGCGCACGGGGGACAGCAGGTCCCGAGGTGCAGTCTGAGGAGTGAGACCCAGAGGGGCTCTGGCCCACGAAAAGGCTCCTCCTAGAGACTGTTCCAAAGCTGGGTCCATCGCCCCGCACCGGTCCCTAAACAGCCCCATCCTGCCGGGCCCTGGCGTCCGGGCTCACGTCAATGGGGAGTGATAGCGCAGGCCGGAGCGATGCCCCTCAATCCTGACCCGCAGCCCCCTGCTAGCCCAGCCCTTTGAGAGGTGGCTTGGCTAGTCCCTGTGGAGCTGCTGTTCCAGCTCCCGCCATCCTGCGCTGCTGCTCCTTGGCGGCCCCAGTGTGGGAGGCGCAGCCCCTCAAACTGCTCGCTGGGTCTTTCCTGTAGAGCTCTGCTGCCGCTGCCTCCAGCCGACCCACCGGCGCTGTGCCCGGGAGGTGCCTGCAGGGACTGTCGAGCCAGCCAGCCTTTGCCCTGACTCCCCTGGCCACGGCCGGCGGCCCTTCCCCTTCGGCTCCTGCCCTGGTGCGGCCCTTCAGGGCCCTCTGCTTGTTGGCCTGGCTCGTGGGGCCTCTGGCAGGGTCTCCTGGGCAACTGGCTCGGGTGTGGTGCCAGGGCGTGGTCACAGGGAGCTGCTACCCCGGGGGCTTGGGATCACAGCCCAGTGCTGACCCTGCTCCCAGGAGTGTCCCCTACCCTGAGCTGGCTGCATGGGGCCTGCTCCCAGTTGAACGGGAAGCCTGGCCTGGTCTCCAGCCAGAAGTGCCTGCGGGGCTCCCCTCTGAGCTGGCAGCAGGGGTGGGAGCCTGGGGCTATCCGTGGGTCTGAGTGGATCGTGCCCCCTTCCCGGGAGCTTCCCCAGCCTGGCCTAGAGAAATGGGTGAGGAATATGGCGGCAGTCCCCAGGCCAGGAGCGGCCCCATGGGCGTGCTGGGCTCTGCAGGGCATTGCTCACCTTGGTTCTAGAGGGGGCATCACCTCGCGTGGGGCACCCGGTGCGCTGTGGGCAGCTGAGGGTGGAAGCCAGGAATCCCGGCTCCCTGCCCCAAGCCCCGTGGCTGCAGCAGGGCCTTTCCTGGAGTGACAGGGCTGCCCCCCACTCTGGCCTCAGAGCTCCTTGGGGCAGGGACCCCCGCTCTGCCTGGCAGCACCCTGCACGGGCTCACTGCACCGGTGGAACAAGATGCCCTCTGGGGGCCAGGCTGCCCAAGGGAGTTAGGGGCCTAAAGGCACAGACAGGCAGCAAGGGTGATTTTCAAATGTGCCTGGCATTCTCTGTATCTTGGGGGCCTAATTCCCTTGGACAATCCAGCCCCTGCTGGGTGCAGGGGCTGTGCTGGGACTTTCAGGCTCTTTCTGTCTCCAGAATAAAACAGCGCTCTGCTCTCTCCATCCCACCCTCTGTGCCCCCCCCCCCCCGGCTAGGCTTCGCAGCGCCCCACAATCCCCACCTGACCAGGAGGAAGGGTGGAAGCTGCAGGGGGCTAGTCTGGGCAGGGCCAGCCTGGGGCGGGGCAGGGGGTTGGGCCCATCGCCTTTGCACCTGTGGGATCGGCCCGGGAAGGGGCCTCTTGCCCTGGGGTTGCAGGAGCTGCGATGGAGGTTGTGGGGAGCTGGGGCGGCAGCTGGCACGTGACAAGAGGGTCTGGGTGCCTGGGTCTGCTGGCCCCAGAACAGGATTAACGCCGGCCCTGCCATCCCGAGGGGACTGGGGGCAGAGAGGTGTGAGCGGCTTGACCAGCCTGTGCTCCTGTGACGAACTGGGACTGTTCTTAATGTGGCCTTTGAATGCTGAGTGGGGAGTGTTGGCTGGGACGGTCTGCATTAGGGGATGGGAGACTGGCCTTGAGGGAGGATACCTGAGCATGTAAGGTGAGAACCCAGGAAGGGGGTTGGAGCCAGGTGACACCTCTGCCCGGGAAACTGGACAAAGGCTGGGGGAGGAGGGGTGAGAGAGGCTGGAGGGAGTTGAGGTTGGTCAGGAGCTGGCTGGTAATGGAGGAGAGCCCAGATGGGGCTCTGACCCCCCCCCCAACGGGGCTGTGGTGCCCCTGGGACCCCAAGATGGACCTAACTGAGGGGGTCCTGTTGTCTGTGCCTGCAAGACAGGTCTTGGACTGTGTTCCTATCATCTAATAAACCTGCTTTACTGGCTGGCTGAGAGTCATGGTGAATCGCAGGAAGCCGGGGGTGCAGGGTCTTGTGTCCCCCCACACTCCGTGACAGCTCATCATGGGCTGGTGGGTCGGCTCATGCCCGGCGGGTGAGAGGTGCCAGCTGCATGGGGGCAGGAGGCTGCCCATGTGGCGCTTGGGAGGGGGAGGAGTCTGGGAAAGCTCCTCCTGCAGCGTCTCTCCCCTCCCCACTCACCTGTCTCTGCTTCACCCTCGACCGGGCAAAGTGCCCATTTATGCTGGCAAGGCTGGGCGGGCACCCGGCCTGGTGATGCTGTGCCCTGCGGTGCCCATTAGCTCCCCTGGGAGAATCTGTCCATCAGCCAAGATGCCTCCCAGGGGATCCTCAGACCACCAGCCCTGGCATCCCTGTGTGCCCCCCTCCCGTGGCTGTGGGGCACCAGCCAGGGGTGCCTGCTGCTCTCTGGCCCAGCCCCCACCCATGCAGCTCTGTAGGAGGCGAGGCTGGTGCTTGGTGGATGAATAATTAACGTGCCCTCGTCCCCAACTGGTTTGTGGTATTAAAAACTAATTGCGATCGGCCCTGCTTGTCATCTCTACCTGCGCCAGCGTCACGTGTATTGATCAAAGTCACCCGGTGCCACCATTTATCTTGCTGTGGCGGGTCCCATAGCGCCTCATTTGTCTTGGTCACAAGCCAGGCGCGCCGGTTTTAACCCTGTGTGTTCTGGGCGCTGCCCCCCGACACAGCACGGGCCCTGCTCCGGGGGCCTTCCAGTGGGGCGGGCACAGTGGAGACAGGAGTGGGGCAGAAAGGTGGGGGTGGGGGGTTTTCACCTGGCCATGGCCTCGGCGGGTGGGGAAAGGAATTTGCTCCTGTGGTACCTGGGACGGGGAAGTAGGGCTGGAGACCTCAAGCCCTGCCCCCAGGGGGCTGTCGGCCCTGGCTGGGATGGGGGTGCATGGGAGAGGGGACGCGGTCCCTGGAGCTTGCCGGCCCCTCTGCCTGCTCCAGGCTGGTGAGTCAGGGGGGTGCCCGCCTGTGATGGGAGCGGCTGGCCCCATGGGGCCTGTCCCATTGTAACAACCCAACAGTCAGCGCTCCCTGGCGCCCACCCCCAGCCTGGGATGGGGTAGAGCCGGGCGTGTGGCTGCCTGCTCCGCGCCAGGTTTGCTGGGGTCCGGGCCAGCTCCTGTTTAATTTCGTCTCTCTTCGGCTGGGCAGAATTAAGCCGAGCCCGCTGTCAGGGCGAAGGGGCTGGCGTGGCCTGGGCAGCAGTGCTGGGCTGAAAGCCGACTCCCCGGCCTGGGCGGTGACCTCCCCTTGGGCAGGATCCCTTTCCGCACAGCGCGGAGAGACACGAAGCACCAACGTGGAGCAGCTGGGCCGGTGGGTGTGGGGGAAGGGGAGGGGGAAGGCATTTGGGGCGCTCTGGCTGCCTGCGAGAGGAGACAGAACATTGGACCCCAGCAACATGCCCCCACTTCTGGGGGGGAGCCTGGTCTCCGGTACCTCTCTGCTGAGCCGGGCAGCGCCCGCGGCCAGTGCTGAGAACACCGCGGGGGGGCCCGTGACGGCCGCGGGATCCAACTGGCGCTGAAAGGCCAGCGTTCCCATGGCTAAGAGCCCCCAAGCCAGTCACCGCAGGGCTGCTGGCCTCAGCCCCCCAGCCTAGGGCCTCTGGCCCCGTGGGATGCCTAGCTCCTGGTGCTGTCTCTGCCCTCCCCTTTTTGGCTGGAATCTGCCCAGCTCCCAGACGGGGGCTTTCACGCCCCTGCCCGTCGATGCTTGTGGGGAGCCGCAGTTGCCCCCATCCTGGTGTCTCGCTACTGGGGTTAGCTCTGCCCTGCCTGGGTCCCAGTGATGCGCTCCGGCCACAGCAGCCCCAAAGCCCCATGCAGTGGGGCTGGCTCTCCATAGGCACGGTCCCTGCAGAGGCCTGGCAAAGGGCTTGCATGGGGAAGCAGCCGGGCAGCATCCCTGGCATGGGAGGGGGCTGGGTGAGGACAGCCCAGAGAGGAGCTGGGTGGCGCTTGCTGCCCTGGGGAATGGTCGTGCTGGGGCCTGGGGGACAGCCAGGGCTGGCTGTGGGGTTGAGTGTGGGGCTGGCAGATAGGGCTCCTAGGGCTGTAACTCGTCTGCCACTGAAGTGTGACCATGGGAAGTCAGGTCCCAGCTACATGCCTCAGTTTCCCTGTCTGGAGAATGGGGGTTGGAACTGAGAGCACCCCAACATTTCACCAGTGCCCCCCTGTGCCTGTCATCAGTGCACCCATTAATCTCACTGCGCCAGCCAGTGTCTCCATTTATCCCACCCCCGTGTCTGTTTATCGAGCCGGGGGGAGCAGATGTGTTTGCCCTGGCTGCTGCAGGAGGACTAGGGCCAGCAAGACCCTGCTCGCCCTGGGCCTCCGGACCACCCTGTGCCAGCAGCCGCTCCAGCTCCCTTCCTGAGCGTGGCGCTGGAGCCGGGCCCGGCGGGCACGGGGCGGGCGGTAATTCCATTGGCTGCTAATTACACCTCTCTGTCTCTGCGCTTGGGAAGAGGGCAATAAAATTGTGAATTAAGATATAAAACCAAGTCATTAGCCAGCAGCTGCGGGGGGCCGCGGTGGGATTTACAGCCTCTGTGCTGCGAGTGGCTCGGCTGGGAGGGGGCCTGGCCCGCAGTCAGGCCATGGGGTGACCCTGACCCCACACTGCTGGAGAAGGGGTGGGCTGCACCAGGCCAGCCAGGGTGAGCACTCAGCCTTCCTGGCTCTGCCAAGGATCTCAAAGCACGTCCCAGCGTGAGTCCCAGACTCTCCCCTGGGGAGGCCACTGAGACCCCTCAGGCAGAAGGGGAAACTGAGGCACAGAGCCACCCACCCCTCCACAAGGGACTTGTCTGTAGCCGCAGAGGGCGTTAGTGGCAGAACTGGGGACTAGAACCTGTGTTCTGTCGGCCTGTTCTGAGCAGTGCTAAGGCAAAGCGGGTCACATGGAGCCAGGGCCTGGCACCCAGGTTTCCCCAGTGCCACACTTGGCCCTTGGGTGTCATTGTAACTGATGTGTCGCCCGGCCCATGTTACTGATGCCCCTTGGCATGGCCCCCCCAGTGCACGCCCCCCCCCCCCAATCCTCCCCGAGCCTCATCCCAACACCCCTCAAAGGCAGGGCACCCCCAATCCTCCCCACTCCTGATCTGTTCCCCTGGCACCCCCAGTACATAGGTTAGAGCCCTGCCCCGGTGCCCAGTGCCTGTCTGCCCGTGGGGCTGGTTCCACGAGGGATTGAACACCCGCTGCCCAGCAAGGTTTCATATATTTATTCATAAGCCAAGTTATCGATAGAAAAGTTCCATACTAAAAGGCCTTTACATCGTCTGCTGTTCAGAAAACCGGGGTCTTTGCCCCCTTTTTTTGTTGTAGTTTTTTTAGTGTTTACATTGAAAAAAAACCCCTCCCCTCGGCGCAGAACGGCCCTTTACACATTTACAGCATAGCCACAGGGAGGGGGGCACGGCCGCTGGGGGGGGGTCCGGGGGGGCGTCTCACGCACTCATCAGGAATCTGGGTTACTCTGAGACCACCGGGGGGAGGGGAGGCTCCTTTCTCTTCTATCTGGAGCTTAAGGGGGGGCTGGGACGGGCCAGCGTCCCCCTGCCCCATTGAGGGCGTGGGTCCTGACTGGAGTGGGCAGAAACCACAGACAGCAAAGTATTGGGAGTGTGGGGGCTGCGGGGGCACCTCCGAACACATTACATCAGCCCCCGCTGTGGCCCTGGGGCCGCATGGGGTCTTGGGGACGTCTGGTCCTTGGTTGGAGGTGCCCGCTCAGTGGGGCCATGCTACCCCGAGCTGGCATGGGCCACACAGAGTCCAGCATTGTGTCCAGCGGGTGCCACCTCCCTGTAGGGCAGGGCTGCCATGGGGGGAGTGGGAAGCTGTGGCAGACATGCTGGCAGCCGCTGGGTGGGAGAGCGGGGGTGTCTGCACATGGGCCGGCAAAGGCAGGGGCCTGCTCCCGCATGTCCCTGCCGGGCTCCCAGCGCAGCCCCTGGGGGGAGGGGGTGAGCCGGGGGGGGGGTGCTTTGGTTTGTCTGCAGGAAGCCACCACTGCCCCTCTGGATCACTCGCCATGCCAGGGCAATGGGCTCTAAGCAGGGCGCGATATCCGTTCCCGGCTGGCTCAGCCCCACCACCCCGGGCACCTTCTCACTGGGTTCTTCTGCTTTCAGAAAAGCCCCAATTCCCCCGGGGGGGGCAGCCCGGCCGTGAGCCCCACTGCCAGAGCTGCAGGCCTGAGGGCACTCCAAGAGCAGAGACATCTCGGCTCCAGCTGGGCCCCAGCCCAGGGCATCGGGGCAGCCACGTCCCATGGGCAGTGCTGGCTCCAGCCGGGCCCCTGCGTCTTCTCCTGAGAGGGTCTGGGTTAGTTTGGTTTAATGGATTAATGGGATTCAGAAAAGAGGGTTGGGGCTGCCTGGCCCCAGCTGGGAGGGGGTGCGGTGCTGTCGGGCACCCCTGCACTTTGTCCTTTCAGCGCCTGTGCACCCCTCCGCGTACCCACCCCCTGCGTGCCCACTCCTCCACGTGTCCACGTCCACATGCGAATGCCCCCCCTCTTCCCCCATCTGCACACATCCACCCATGTCCTTTACCCGGGGTCCTGGCATGGCTGGGAGCCACAGGGAGACGCCCAGCCCGGCCCTGTCTCCTGCTTGTGCGGGGCGTGGGTGCATGCAGGAGCGGCAGGTCTGTGCGTGGCGGGCGTGTTTGGTTCCCGAGGGAAGTTGGCTCTGGCTGTGTGCTCCCTGCCCTAGTTTATAATAATATATATACTCTCTCTCTGTTCCCGCCCCAGGGCACGTGCCCCCCGACAGAGAGCCGGGGTCACTAGCATCAGAATAATAATAATAATAATACACCGAAGGACCGAGGGAGCGCGCCCCGGGGGGTCTATATTACACAGCCGGCCAGGCGGGTGCGGTCCCGTCAGCGGGGTGAGCACGCCAGGGGCCCTCCCTGCTCCCTCCCTATGTACAGAAAACCCCAGCTGTCCTCAGCCTCAGCCAGGCTGAGGGCAAACAGTGCATTGCAACACCCGCCCCCCCCGTTTGTCTGTCGGTTTCTCTGTTTCCATAAAACTTCCCGGAAGAAATACAATATTTACATGAGAAATAAATAGAATAATACACCTGATTTCTGCTTTACCTGCTGGCAAACAGTCCGAGGTACTAGGGACAGTATGGCTTGAATTCAAATCTCTCCGCGCCTGCCAACGGGAAGGAGAGCTCTGTGTGCGAGTCTCCGGCAAGCCAGGCTGGCTCTGCCCCGCGGCCGGGATCCGGGCCGCTGCTCCATGGGAGCCGCCGGGGTTGTGCGGCTGGGCGGGGTTTGCATAATTACCGGGCCTGGCTCCAACGGGCAGAGGTGGTGCTGCTGGGGGAGCTCCCCCGATGTCAGCGCAGCCCTTCGTTGGCCAGCCCACCCAGAAAGGGGGGCAAAAGGCCCCAGGGTGCTCGGCCATTCCTGGCCCCGGTTCCCGGCTCCTTTCCCCTGCGTGTTTGCCGGTGGGTGGCCGGGGGGTGGTTGGCTCGCCCCTGGCGGGGTCAGCACAGGATGGGGACGCCGTCGGCAGTCACCAGCCGGCCCGTCGTGGGGTCGTAGGTCCCCGCTAGGTAATAGAGGTCCTGGCGGTCCTGGTACTTCTTGCTCCTGGTCAGTTGCTCGTAGTGCTCCCGCCCCACCACCTGGCACTTGTGCGAGATGGTCTGCACGTCGTTCTCGTCCTCGTGGCACGACTGGTACAGCGCGTTCTGTGGGCAGAGGGCAAGGTGAGGGTCCCCTGCAGGCCCCAGGGGCTTCAGCCACTGGACCCTGCCCGGCATGCTGGCAGCTCCGTGGCCATCCTGTTCTGAGCGCAGCCCTTGGGTTCTCCCGGGGGGCTTGGGAAAGGGGCCATCTCGTGCCTGGCTGCCCAGTGCCCCGTCCTGTGCCTGTCCGCCCAGCAACCCCCATTTTGTGTCCGTCTGCCCAGTGCCCCATCCCACGCCCGGCAGCCCAATGCACCGTCCCGTGCCCAGCTGCCCAGTACCCCCATCTTGTGCCCCTCCACCCAGTGCCCCCATCCTGTGCCCATCTGCCTAGCAACCCCCATCTCACGCCTGTCACCCCCATCCCAGGTCTGTCCACTCAGCGCCCCATCCCATGCTCATCCGCCCAGCCACCCCTGTCCCGCACCCGTCTGCCCCCATCCACGGTCCGTGCCCAGTCGCCCACCCCCTCACCTTGCCGTCGCTCTGCCGCTTGCCCAGCTTGGTCTCCTCGGGGTGGTAGAACCACTTCACCTTCACCACCATGTTGCTGCCCCACGACTCCCACATGCTCTCGATGCGCCCGATGTAGGGCAGGTTGGGCCGGCCGGCCGAGAGGAACACGGCGCAGTCGCCAATGCGCAGCGTCTCCTTGCCCCGCACGATGGCTTTGTAGAACAGCTTCCGGGCCTTGCCCTTCATGCCCCTTCTCTGCGGGGGGTGGAGACGCAGTCAGGCCCCAGCTCGCGACCCTCCCGCCCCACACTGGCATCCCGGGCACTGGGATGAGGTGCCAATAACAGCAGCACGGCTGCCCTGGTGGGATTGGGGGGCTGGTAGCGATGCAGCGGCTCCAGGCCCCCTCAGTGAGTCCATGGGCTCCCAGAAGGACAGGGGGTGGGGAGGTTCTGCCTGGATCGGAGCTAATGGGGGGACCAAGAACTGCAAACCATGGAGGGAATGGGCTGGGGGAGACGCCTCGGTGTGCCAAGCCGGTGCCCCCTCGGGCAGTGACTGCGCCTCCATGGCAGGGGTCTGCTGGTGGAGGTGCCAGCCTGTTCCAGCAGCTCCCCGACCCAAGACATCCCTGTTAGGGGCGCGCCCTGCCCCTCATCCCATCTGCTGGCAGTGCCCAACAGCCTCCCCTCCGCACCAAGCTAACAAGCCAGGGACAATCACATGGGAGGCCTCAACCGGCCCTGCCCTTGAGACTCCCCCGGGGGCGGAGCCAGATGCTTCCAGGGGTGGGGCCAGATGTACTGGGAGGGGGAGGCAGATATAGCCAGGGGCGTGGCCAGATGTACCCGGGGGCAGGGCCACATGTACCTGGGGGCGTGGCCAGATGTACCCAGGGGCGGGGCTGGACGTACCTGCGTGGGGTTCCCCGACCACTTCCAGAGCTGCCGCGCTGGCAGGAAAGCGGAGATCTTTGGCCGATTTTCCACCGACGGCAGCCGCTGCCTCCGGGAGAACTCTTTGGCTTTGGAGAAGCTCAGGGCCTCCTTGCGCTTCAGCTTGGCCTTGGCGCTGGCGGCGGCGGCCTTGGCGATGTAGCACCTCTGCGGGGCGCTGTTCTTGGAGCGCAGGGCCTGGGACTGTGCCAGCAGGGTGGGCACGGGGTGGGTGAGGCAGGTCTGCAGCAGCAGGGTGGAGTCCTCGTCGTCGGAGCTGTAGGAGGAGTCCTCGTTGTCCGAGGAGCACAGGCTGGAGGTGGAGATGGAGCCGGAGGAGGAGGAGGTGGAGGAGCCGGAGGAGGAGGAGGAGACCGAGAGGCGCGTCATGAAGCGCGAGGGCACGTTGGCGCCTAGCCCACCAGTCTCCTCGTCCTCGTCGGAGTAGGAGCTGTGGCAGTCGCTGTCACAGTTCAAGGCGTAGTCGGCCTGGCCCGAGTACTTGCGCAGCGCCAGCCCCATGGGCAGCTGGTGTATGGGGGCCCGCCCCTTTTTGTCCTTGCCCACCAGAGCTGGGTGGGCGTAGCCATGGCTGGGCAGGGGCCTCTCCAGCTTGGGCCCAAAGCCCTTGTCGCTCATCAGCAGGGCCTTGCAGTTCTTGTTCTTGGGGGACGTCACGCCCTCGTGGTCCAGCTTGACCAGGTACTCGCTGCCCGACTTCCTCCTGCCCCCCTTGCCCACCTCCGCCTCCAGCCTCTCCACCTTCTTGGCCCGCAGGAGCTTCTGGGTGCCGGGCAGCACCAGGCCGGCGCCGGCGCCGAAGGAGGCGTAGGAGCTGGCGATCCTGCTGAAGGAGTCGGCACCGAAGCCGTTGCCGAAGATGGGGGCGGCCACGCTGTGCACGGGGAAGAGCGCCTCTTTGGCCCGCAGTTTCTTGCTGCTGCCGTTGAGCTGGAAGAGGTTCTGCAGCACGGCTGGGTTCTTGCTGGCCGCCTTCCGCTTGGTCTGGGCCACCGCCGACCAGCTCAGCAGGGGGCTGCCACGCCGGCCCAGGAAGTGATCAGCCGGCGGCAGCGCCTTGGCACCCAGGGCCAGCACATCGGCTTTACCTGTCAGGGAGGGAAACAGCCGGGTCAGGCCAATGGCTGTGGGTGAGAACAGCTCCGGGCTCTGCCAGGCTCCTGATCCACAGCCAGAGCGTCCCAACCGTGCCCCGCACACACGGGTCCCCAGGCCTGGCTGTGCCAATTCAGCTCTCAAGTCGGGGACAAATGCGCTGGCTGGAGAGGAGCATGAGGCCAGCCCTGGGCTCCACCACCCCAGCTCTGCTGGTGCCCCTCCCTCCCGACCCACAGCTCCCTGCTAGGCCAGTCGCAGCCCCCTATGGAGTTTTCCCAGGGAAGGGCCTAGCTCTGCTGGCTGGCTGTAGCGGAGCAGGTGAGGGACCCTTGCCTATTGGGAGGCTCATTCCCAGCCCCTGGCTCTACCTACCGGCTTTCTCTTTGCTAGTGGCCTTCTTGCTGGCGTTCTTGGCTGGCTCGGCACTGTCACGCCCATCCACACACAGGCTGGGGACCGCCTCGCTGGGCGGGGGGGCGTCGCTGGAGGACCGCTTCGTCCGCCGGCATGTGCTGGATACCAGCAGGGCAGGGGAGGGCTCCGTGCCTGTAACCACAGCGAGCGTCAGGGCTCGAGAGGAGACTCGTGCCCGTAGCCAGATGGGCCGGCCCAGGCCCCAGGGGCAGGGAGACCTGGCTGAGTCCCTGCCCAGCCCCCTGGCAGTGCGAGGCCAGTACTCTGGCCCCTGGCCCTGCACACACAACCTGTGCCTCTCTGCGGGGCTCCCCACGGCCCCCCGCCCCCCCCGGGGCCCAGCCGGGCGGCTCACACTGGATCTGGTAGTCCGGGGGCAGCAGGCGGATGTTGGATACCGAGATGTGGCCTGTGTCCCCGTCGTCAAACTCCACCACCACTGAGTCCAGGTCCTCCTCCTCCTCCTCCTCGTCGCTGGAGGGCCCTGGGGGGACGTGCTGTCAGTGCGCGCAGAGGGGAGAGGGAGCCCCAGCGCTGGGCGAGTGAGGGGGCCACCCCACTGCCAGCGCAGTGCGTCCCTGAGGACAAGGCCCTGAGCAGGTGAGGCTGCGCCAGAGCCAGCACGCCGGGGCAGGGACACGCTGATGGCAGGGGCATCTCTGGGCCACAGTCACATGCGCATGCGGCAGAATGAGAGTCCTCCTCCAGCCAGGCCCATCCCCAGCTCCTCCCGCCCTGCACTCACTCTGTGCGCCCCTCCGTACAGCCCCAGTCTGCCCAGGCCTCTCAGCAGGGCCGTGTCCCGGGCAGATCTGAGCTCCCAGCTGTGTGCCAGGGAGGTGCCAGCCCTGCTACCCTCTCCTCTCGCTGCCCCTGCCTGGGGACCCCTGCCTGGCACCTGAGCACCAGCCTCAGTTCTGCAGCCCAACGGTGCTCGCGCTGCCCCGTGGCCCGAATCACCCGAACGGCTCCTACCCCGGCCTGCACCCTGCAGGCTCCTCACCTCGCACCACGTTCCCCGGGTAGAGGCAGCGGGATTTCTGGCTCCAGTACGCGCACACCCTGGCGCCTGGCGGGAGGTGGTGGCTGGACTGGGGTCTGATGTCTAGCACCTGGAAGGAGACAAGAGCATGGGTCACCAGAGGCTCCTCGGCAGGGCTGGGGCCTCTGCCTGGGGACAACCTCCCCCCCCGCCAAAGGATGGGGGGTGTCTGTCGCACCCACGTGGGGGAGCTCTGCCTGGGAAGTGCACACAGGGCGGGGAACCAGTGGGGTTCTGGTGTGCTCCAGCCGCTGCCCGGGGTGCTGTGAAGCTGGCCTGGCCTGGCTCCCGTCCCCAAGCTGGCCCCAGCACATTGTGCGCGCTTGCCCTTGTTTGCCTTGGCTGGGCGCTTGCCAACCCCTCCCTTCCTGCCCGCGCTTTGAAGGCTGCCCTGCCCGCCCTGCACAGATGGCCGGGACCTTCCGATTGTCTGAGGCAGGTTGTTTCCCTCCCCGGGGCTCCGGGCCAAGCTCTGTGTTTACCCAGGGTGAGCAGAGCACTCACGGCTTCCTGCAGGAGCTGCTCCAGGGAGTAGATCCGCTGGCGGTTCCCTCTCTCCCCCTCGATCACAACGCTGTAGCTGCAGGGGGGAGTCAGCGAACAAAGGGGTCAGGCCAGCGCAGCAGGAGGAAGAGGCTCGCCTCTGCTTTCGGAGTTCGCCCAGAAGGGGGAAGGTGGGACGTCCGGCCCGAGAGGCCCAGAGCCCAGTGCATGGCTCTGCAGGGCCAGCCTGGTAACCCCAGGGCCCGCAGCCCAGCGCTGCCGTGAGGGGGGAGGGCAAGGGTGCAGGGGGATGGGTAGAGACAGGACACATTTCGCATCCCAAGAGCGTTCCCAGAGAACCATCACTTTCACTGGCCTCTCCGGGGGAGAACGGCTGGGAAAATCCAAAGGGGCCTAGAGGGTGACCCACCCTGGCGGGCGAGGGGCATCACGGTAGCCCCTCCCGTGCAGGGGTTGTCTGTCCATCTGTCCGTCTCCTTCTTTGTGGGTCCCCCCGGCCCCCCCGTCTCTCCCCCACACCAGCGTGGCCCTTACATGTCCGGAGGCTGCAGGGTCTTGACGCTGCCGGCGTACAGCAGACTGTCCTCCTTGGGGATGAGCACGCGCAGGCCGTCCCGCAGGTCCTCCTTGCGGATAGTACAGGAGTGCGCTGGGGGAGAAGACGGGGCATGAGTCCCCCAGGGGCCAGCGCCTGCCCCCCTGCCCATACTGTGCCCGCAAGGCAAGCCGCACCACAGGGCACTCGCATGCCTCACAGCCCCTCCCGTGGCTTCGGGATCCGGAGCCTGCTCACTGGCTTCTGGGGGCTGCATAGGGGATGCTGGCTCTTGTTACAGAGCGCTGAAAGGAGCCGTGGGGTGCGCTGTGCCCCCCGGGATCCCGCCCCGCCACTCTGTGGCCCCACCTCGCTCCAGGGATCCCAGAGCGCTGCAAGACGTGACTGGATTGAGCCCCACAGCCCCACTCTGGAGAGCCCCCTGGGGAAGCTGAGGCACAGAACGGGGCAGTCACACACAAAGCCAGGCGTGGACCCAGGAGTCCTGACTCGGGTGCCTTAGCACCAACTCCTCTGCCCTAGACCCCCCTGAGCTGTGTCCATTCGTCCCATCCCCCAGAGGCCTGGCAGCCCTGGGCTCTGCCCGGGGGGCAGAGCTCACCGTGGGCTGTGCCCTGCTCAGCCCCCAGCCGAGGGCTCTCCTCCTCTTCTGAGAAGCTGCTGTTGTCATCAAACTCGAAGTCGTCCTCCACGGTGAAGCTCTCCAGCAGCTTGCTGACCGCCCGCCCCTTGCACTGTGGGGACAGAGTGCGGGGGGCAGTGAGCAGCCACCCCCCTGTGGTCCGGGGGCCGCCAGGGAGCCCCTCACCCAGCCCTCAGCCGCTGGCCAGGCCTTGAACCTGGGTCTCTCCCGACAGCACCAGCGGGGAGGTCGGCTCTGCCTGCAGCCCGGCCAGCCTGGGGGAGCGAACCTCTCGGGGGCCCGGGGGAAGCCTGGGAGCGTCTGGAGGGAGGAATGGCCCCAAGGGGCTTCCCCCTGCCCCGCCACGGATAGATTCCTGCTACTCCTCCCAACCCCCAGTCCCCCCGAAGGGCCACAGACAGCCCTGGCCAGGATTCCAGCCCCCCGTGCGCGGCCTTGGTCTCTCCAGACGGCTCTCCGCCCACAGGTCTCTGAGCAGCCCCTTATCTGTGGACCGGTGGCTGGTGATTAGTCAGGGGGCCGCAGGCCGATGTGCTCGGGAGCTGGCAGCTGGCCTCAGCGTCTCTTCCCAACCGTGGCAGGTTGGGCAGGATGTGGTCCAGGGCTGGGCTCCAATGGCACAGACTAGGGGCCATGCGTGGAGGGGGCACAGATGGCAGAGGTGGGGGAGGGGTTGCCGAAGTGGGGGCGGGGGCAGGGCTGGCAGAGGTGGGGGAGGGGTTGCTGCAGCAGGGGCGGGGGCAGGGCTGCAAGGCTACCTTACCTGTTTGGTGGCCACCTTGCTCTTCACCTTGCCCAGCTTCTTGCCTTTGCTGAGGATGGTTTTGGCATTCCTGGGCGAGAGGGCCAGGGCCAGCGCCCCGTTCTTCCGCTGTCGGGGGGGGGGGGGGGGGAGACGACAGGGGTTAGCACACTGACAGTGCATGGCTGTGGCCCAGAGACCCCCAAGCACACCCACAGCCCTCTGCCCTGCACCATGCAACACGCCCCCAACCTGTGCGCCCCCTGCCTCTCCACACTCAGCACCCCCGGCCCCCCCACCTACAGGAGCCCCTGCCCCCCAGCACTCACCCGCAGGGCCGACTGCAGCACCTTGCTCTTGCGCGTGGCTTTCTTCAGGCGCTCGCTGGAAATCTTGGCCCCATCCTCCCTGGGTGTGAACTGCCTGGCGTCGGTGCCGGGGAAGGGGCTGTTGCTGGCTGCCAGGCTGCCCGCGCCGGATTGCACCAGCTGCCGCAGGCTCTCCTTGGGATTCCCCTTCAGCTTCTTCTTGGCGGTCCCCTCGCAGGCCCCCGTCTTCCGCTTGGCGGGCACTTTCTCCAGCTTCCCTGCGCCAGGCTTCCCCGGGCGCCGCTTGATCTTGACTTCGCCCTCTGGGCTGGAGATTCGACAAGGCCCTGCAGGGAGAGAGGGGAGGGACGGGCTGCTTAGGCCAGGGGTCCTGGCGACTGCCAGCCTGTGCCCGTCCTGAGCCCGCCAAGGAGCAGGGGCCCCGTGCTGGCATGTGGGCCAGCGTCCTGGGGCACCGGCAGGGGGTGCTCTCCCTGCACTGACTCTGAACCATGGCCAGCTGGCCACAAGTTTCCATCAGGGCACCCGCTGAGCAAAGCATCTGGCTTCGCTCGCTGCCTCTCGAGGTGGGCCGACGGGGCCGGCGCTGGGTAGAGCTGGACTGTGCCAGCGTGAGCCCCTCCAGCGTGCTGCCCCAGCTCCGGGCAAAGGGAGCTCTGCCTCCATGGCCTGCCCCCTGCTCAGGGGGGTCTGTGCCAGGGGCCCCCTGCCCTGTGCTGGCACCTGCCAATCCCCGGTACCCCCGGCCTGCCTTTCCCGTTACCTAGCAACCCCTGCCTTTCCTTTTTCTTCTTCGCCTTCTGATTGGCCTCCATCTTCACCACCGAGGATGGGGAGGGCCCGACCACGGCCGGGGGCAGGGTCTCGTCAGGCGACAGGGCGGCACCGTCCTCGCTCTCGTAGTCTGCGTCTGCAGGGGGAGG
The DNA here is from genome assembly GCF_002925995.2 of Terrapene triunguis. Taxonomy (NCBI): domain Eukaryota; kingdom Metazoa; phylum Chordata; order Testudines; family Emydidae; genus Terrapene; species Terrapene triunguis. The sequence goes on along the minus strand of NW_020664543.1, from coordinate 2,844,180 downwards.
CCAGGCCGGGAGGGGTGAGGAAGAGATGGGGGAGGTGGGGCTGCAATGGCGGGTGTGAGGCTGAGCGCCGGCCGGAGAGCACATGGGTGCAGGGGGGCCCGTACTTACCCAGCCCCCTCTCCCCACACTGCCCTGCCCGGCCCTGGGATCAGGGAGGGACCCGCTGGGCAGCAGCAGGGGACTCAGCATGTCCCCATGTCATAGCCCGAGAGTGGCTGGGGGGGGTCTCTGGAAGCCATCCTGGGGCTCGCCTGGGGATACCCCCAGAAGGGTAGGGTGCAGGGCTGGGATCCCCTTTCTCTGGCCCCAGCCCGGTGGCCAGTCGGCAGGCAGGACCCCTCCCGCCAGGAGCAGAGCCATGCTGGGCAGGGCTGGGCACCCGGGAGAGGTTTGCTGAAGCCAGACACCACCAGGGCCGGCACAAAGAGCCTTGGATTTCCTCGTCTTATCTGCCCTTCCCACTTCTCTGCCCTTCACCCGGGGCACGGGGAGGGCGCTCCCTGGGGATGGCACCTCCTGCTCCTTCGCAGCAAGCGCTTCCTGCTCCGGCTTCCTCCTTCCTGCATCCTGCCCAGCGGGCCCCTCTCTTTGTTCTGCCGGACCAAAGGGCTTTTGGGGAGAGGAAGCTGAGGCTTTTTCCCAGTCTTGTGTGTCAGGGCCTGGCTGCCCGATAACCCTGCCCGGCAGCTGCGGGGTCGCCCCCGGGGCCTCGGGAACCAGCCCTGGGCCAGGCAGACAGAGCTATTTTTAAATTCCTCGTCCCACAGAGCTTTCTCCATCTGTCGGCCTCCCTTCCTCTCCCCCAGTAGCTGCAGATAGCACTCATCCCTGTGCACGGCCCCCAGCCCCAGGGAGCCCCCTGCCCCTCAATCAGAGCCGGCACCTCTCGCTGCCAAGGCAGCCCTGCCCTGCCAGCTGCCCTGTGCCCAGGGACAGATGCCCCTTCCCTCCCCTGTGGAGCGGAGAGTCGTGCCCAGGGCCTCCCTGCAGCAGTATGAAGGGGGGGCAGCCCTAGGGCCGGCTGCCAGTGGGACCTGATTGGGCTGTGGCCCCGAACCCTTGGCCCGTGCCCTCTCCCACTCCCGTACCTGCGCCGGCTGCCCCCGGGCTGGGCGTGGCTTTGAAGTGAGAAGTCTCCCGGCTGGCCGGGTCCGGCTGCGGGTACTTGGTGGAGGCCGCGGCTTTGGTGCTCTTGGCCCTGGAGAGTTTCTTCTGGATCCGGCTGCCGGGGCTGGGTTCTTTCCTGCGGAAGGGGCTGATGCCGGCCGGGAGCCCTTTGCTCTTCACTTTCTGCTTCAGCTGGGAGACCTTGTGAGCCGCCTTGGCAGCGCTTTTCTTGCACCGCACCTTGTCCTGTGTGGGCCGGAGACAGCACAGCCCTGAGCAGCCACCCAGCGCGCTCTGCCCTGCCACCCGGCCCCACAGCAATGGCTTCGCCCATCCCCCATTGCCAGAAGAGGAGCTGGGCTTCCCAGCAGTGCTGCTGAGTTCATTACGACCCGCATCCCCGCTCCTCCCGGCTGGGGCTGTCGGGGAATGGGGCCGCCCATGTGTGGAACAGCCAAGACCCCCCAGAGACCCCTGGGCACCGTGCCCAGCGCCCTCACCCAGTGTCCAGCCTCCCCCAGCCAACCCAGCGGGGCCATTCCCGGCACGGGCACTCACCTGGGCGCCCTTGAGGCTGCTGTAGGCCGCCTCGGCAATCCTGCTCCGCTTCTTCTTGGGCTCGCCGTCGCTCCGCAGCTCCGCGCACAGGAGGGACAGGCTGGTCTTCACGGCCCTATGAGCGGGGGATAGCGGCCTTCAGTGCACCGGGCATGCAGAGCCGCGGAGACGCGGGCCTTGTCCCGGGGTGCCGGGAATCCAGTCCTGCCACCAGCCTGCCCGCCCCGCCATCAGCCCCAGCCTGCCAGGAACCCCGCCCCGCCATCAGCCCCACCCCTCCACCAGCCCCACCCCAGGAACCCCGACCCGCCGTCAGCCCCACCCCACCACCAGCCCCACCCCAGGAGCCCTGTCCTGCTGCCTACCCGGCTGCCCCAGGAATCCCAGCCTGCTGCCAGCCTCCACCCTGATGTCAGCCCCACTGCCAGAGCCTGACCCCCCCCAGCCAAGCACTCTCCCAAGCACTCCCCCATAGCCACTGAGCCCGGGGCCCTGTGAACTGCACCTGGCACCGGGCAGCCTAGGGGGGCTGGGAAGGGATCTTGCCCCCACCCGGCCCCTTTGCCCAGAGCCATGTTCTATGGAGCCAAGGCTCGTGACAAACAGGTGGGCATGAGCCAGGTCCATGCTGGAGCAGAGAACCAGAGCGGCTCCGAACTCCCACCCCAGCCTGGCGCTGGGTTCTTGTCCCAGCGACATGACTGGGGGCAAGTCGCCAGATCGCCCTGTGCCTCAGTTTCCCACTGTATAAAATGGGGGCATTGAGACTTCTCTGCACCCCTAGAGGGGAACTGGGAGGCAAAAATCCATTGTGGTGCTTTGAGATCCTTGGGGGTAGAGGCTGCACAGACAATGCCTCCCTGACACCAGCCTTGCGCCCCCTTCCTTCCCTGGCAGGTGTATTATGGGGGGGATGGGCTGCATTGGGATCTCCCCACCCAACAATGAACACAATGAGGCCACAGCTGGGGCAGGCCAGATCCACCCCCCACACCCGGCATCTGCTCCCTTGTGGGGACGGGGCGGGGGGGGGTCCTCTCCCTGGGACATTCCTGGGCTTTCTGTGCCTTCCTGCCACATTCCTCCAGAGAGCCCGCGAGGCGGCTGCTGCTGGAGCTAATTAATACGGGGGGGGGGGGGGGGGGGGACGGACCCGCTCCACGGACAATCGCCTCTTTCACCAAAAATGAATCGCCATCCCCAGCTGTCAGGGCGCTTTATGGGCACGGGGCTGGCAGGGGAAAGGCAGCTCCCACGTGGGGCTGGCCTGTCCCGTCCGAGAGGATGTCAGTGCTGCCACTGGTGAGTGGGGGAGATGGGGAGACACCCCCCCCCCCCGACTGTGGGAGATGCACAGGTGCTGCCCTCCTGGGGCTGGGGGCATTTATTACTGACTAATTGCTTTAGTCATTAGAGTGCAGAAAAAACCAGGCAGGGCCTGGGAGCGGCAGCTGGGCCCAAGGGGGTGGGGGATGGGAGAGGGGGGTCCCCCACCCCAGCACTCAGATCACAGCACCTCGGGGAGCGGCGCACAGAGACGCTGTGGGTCAGAGTGCCAGAACCAGCCACGGCCCCCATCCCCACTGTGCAATCAGCGGGACACAACACCAGCGCCCGCCCTGCCAGTTCCACCGCCCTGCCTGCGGCTCTGCGGGCACTGCCCGTGCATCTGGGCGCTCGCTGGAGCAGCCACCCCACAGGGAGAATGCCCCCCCCACCCCGGGCTCCCTGAAGGGGGCTCATTTACCCTCCCTGTTCATTCCTTCCCAGCGCTGCTGCCCACCCCGAACCAGGGCATCTCGCTGCCCCAAGGCCTGGCGCCCGGAGCCCCTCCGTGTCAGGAGCGGGGCTGAGCCCCAAGCTCCAGGGAAGCTGACTTTGCTCCCCTGCCCTGGCGCTCCAGGCTGGGGTCCGTGGCTGTCCCCCGGCCCCGCACCTGCAAGGCAGCTCCTGTTCACACCCCTCTGGCAGGGCCTGATGCTTTCACTCGACCTTTCGACCCGGTGCCCTTGGGCGACCCTGGCACCCAGTGTCAGCTCCGGGCGGCAGGGAGGGAATCCCCGGCTAACCAGAGAGCCAGGAGGGGAGGCAGGGAGGTTCCCAGCTCTCCAAGTCACTGGCCGGGGCCCTTGGGCCAGCCAGGGAGGAACGGGGCCCTGCGAGGAGATTCCACGGCTCAAGGCCACAGCTTTGCTCCAGGGGAGTGTCCGGCTTTGGGAGGCGTCTCCGCTCAGCCAGCTCCGTGCACTTGGAGAGCTTGAGGAGGCAGGAATGTTAGTGATAGGATGGCGGCCAAAGGGCCGGAGCTGCAGCTGCTGGAGGAGCCTTTGCCGCATGGCTGTGGCCAAGATGCCGCATGTGGCGCACGGGGAGGGGCAGGGCCTGCGTGTGGGGCTGCAGGCTCACAGCCTGCAGAGGCAGCTTTCCTGGGGTGCGGGGCCAGGGCTTGTGCAAAGACGTGCGTGCGCACAGGGTCACAAGCAGCGTGTGTGTCAGCACGATGGGTGCAGGGGTGTGAGCACAGGGAGCTCGCCGCAAGGCCATGTGTGGGTGCACGAACGTGGGGCGAGGCTGTGTGCAGTGGGCGGGTCAGGCCAAGTGGAGGGCTGTGTGATTGTGCATTTGTGTGTGTACTGGAGCACAGACGTGTCCGTGCGAGGATGAGTGTGTGCATGGGTATGCATTGGCGCACACGTACGTGAGTGTGCCGGTCTGTGTGGCTGCATCTGTGGAGGAAAGTATGTGCATGAGCACACGCGTGCTCGAGTGTGGCTGCATGATTGCATGTGCACACAAACAGCAGGAACACGCCTTAGTCTGGCCACTGCCCAGGTAAATGGCACGGATCCATCTGAGGTTCTTGTTGGGTCCTTTATCAGCAACGCCAGGGACGCAGACGCTCCAGTGACTCTGGCCCATGCACCAGGGGAGGGAAGTGGCCAGATCTGGAGTGGGGAAGGAATTTCCAGGTATGCCAGTCCCCTGGCCTGGGCCCCACCAGGGCATTTTCTGCCCCTCCTTCCCCACCAGAGAGCTGGCAGCTCGGGCAGCCCTGGCAGGAGGGCGGTCGTGCTCAGCCCAGGCGTCTGTGGAGGAGCCCGGAAGCCCTTTTCTCCAGTCACTAGAGGAGACAGACCTGCTACGGGCAGTGGAGGGCAGTGCGGGGTGTCTCGTCACAGGGAGCCGGCCCTGTATTCAGCGGGCTGCTTTGCGGATGGGGGTGGGGGAGGTTTCTCCTCTTTCCCCTGGACTGGGGGGAGGGAGCAAAACCAGTTGTCCCAATAGCCCAGGAGAATTCCCACCAGCCATATGGTCGAGCCACGTTGCAACCCTAAGCCAACACTAACTGCTTTTTTTTTTTTTTTTAACTCTAACCTTCACTCCATTTGCTAATGTTTTGTGACATAAAACCTCGAGATTAATTTTTTCCCTCTGTCTTAATTGAAGGAACCATTTAGTACAGATTTAACTATTATTACCAAATCATCAGGATTGATGCACTGCGCACACACACTCCAATCATGTTTGGACTAGCTCGGAGGATTTATGCAAATGGGCCTGCCGGGAGAGGCAATTTGTAGCAGAGAAGGACAATTATACAGGGCCCGTGAGTGCGAGAATGACTGCGCCGGGCGGCTAATGGATAATAATAAAGCGCCAGCAGCAATGAACAGCACTGCAGCGTGACCAATGACTTTATACAGCACAGATAAAGAGGCTTTTATGCAACGCTGCCTTCCCCTTTGGGGGGGGGGCTCCCCGGAACAGTGCAGGCACGTCGGAACCGCTCCGCTCGGCGATGGGCTGGGGAGGGAGCGCAAGGAGGAAGCCAGCCTTGCAGCCAGCCAGCCCTTTCTCCAGCCCCATTTCCATCCGATTGCACACACGGTGACTGCGTCTCCTGCCCCCGAAATGCTGCCGGTTCTGGGGCAGAGGAGCCGTGAGGCGGGCAGTGCCACGCAGAAGCAGGAAGGAGAGGAAGGACACCAGGACACGCTCCTGTAATCGGCCAGCCAAGTGCAGGGGGCTGCAGGTTTACAGTCCCAGCGCTCGGCGTGCCACTCTGCCCTGTGGGCTTGAGCCTGGGGCTCGCTAAGAGTCACATCTACCACACCGGGGATGGGGAATGAGCCCCCACCCTCCCATGCCACAAGGCAATGCATGCAGCACACCCCCTGGAGCCAGAGCACGGGGCTTCCTGGGGCCAAGCGACCCCCAGAGACAGGGGCCCCAGCTGCTGGCATATCCCCACAATGCACCACACGCAGCGTCACTCACTTGACTTTCCTGCCGTCAGCCCTGCTGAGCGCGTTGTTCTGCCGCAGGGTGCCGAGCATGCTGGAGTGCTTCCGTTTCCTCGGCCGCCCCGGGCCGCGCCGCGCCGGACTCCGCGAGCTCTCGTCGTGCCTGCGGGCACCAGCCACAACAAAACCAGAGTGACGCCAGGAACTCGCCCCCCACCTGCCCTCTGCTCTGGGCTCCTGCGTCTTCTCCGCTGACTGGCTCATTGCGTGAACTAGGCTGAGAACGGCCTCAGACTCATCACACCAGTGACTTTTCACCTGCCTTGTTTTTCTGCTGCTATTACAGGTTCTCCCTGGGGCTCTGACACCTCCTGGGACACTGGGCAGAGACCTCGGGGGGCTCCCTCCTCTTTCCTTTGCGGCAGTTCCCCCCCACCCACCCCCCACTCCATCCCTCCCTCCCCTGCCCCTTTCACAGACTGGGTGCCTGCCCCATGCCCTGTGTGTGTGGGGGGCTCCGAAAGGCCAGTGGGCAGGGGTGCGTCGAGGGTGACGTACTCATGGTCATGCCGTCGCTGCAGTTTCACCAGCTCCCGCTGCTTCTCCTTGTAGCGGCGCTGCAGCTCCGCCAGCCGCAGCCGCATCTCCACCTCCTGCGTGTCCAGCTGCTCAATGGCGGCCTTCAGGGGGCAGACCTGGGGGGGCAAGCCCAGGGTCAGCGTGAGGGAGGAGAGCCAAGGGCCTGCAGGCTGGGCGGCTGAGCACCGTGTCCTCAGCTGCTCCCTTCGTTGGCATCACCAGTCTGGCCCCCCATCTCTGCCTGAACCGGCCTTTGGAGCCCAGCAAAGGGCCAAGGCCAGAGGCAGCTTCGACTGCCTGGGGAGAGGAGCCCGGGCGCATGCCCCTTTCTCCAAGATCCCAGGTGCAATGGGGGATCCATCTGTCGGGAACAGGCCACCCCACCCAGCCACCAGGTCCCCACGGCTCCAGTTCCCATCGTCCCAACAGGCATCCGGGCCCCTCGGGGAGCTGCCCGATGGGTGACCCTGGCGAGACGGGAGCGCCCTGGAGTCCCCATGTGCCAGGGAATGCGCTTAGCTCTGGGGTGTGGCAGGAGCCAGGCAGGGCCCTGGGCAACCCACAGACTAAACATGGGGTGGGCCCTTCGACTGTTGGTGGGCCCAGGGCTCCAAGGACAAAGGGAGACTGCGGGGGAGAGCACGGGGCTCCCAGGAGTGGCGAGAGATGCCGCCATGGGGCCCTGGGACCTTTCCCTGGGGGTTGCCGGTTGGAATCCAGGCCGGCGGGTGGCTCGGGTGGGCCCTGACATGTGCTGCGGAGGCTGGGGGACCGCGCAGGCAGGGCGGCGAGGCTGGCACTCACGGGTTTGGTTTTGGGGGTCCAGGTGTATTTCCGTCGCAGGCCCCGTGCGCGGGGGGCCAGGGGGGCCGCCAGGGGGCTGAGGCAGGGTGGGGTGCTCTCCTCGCCGGCCGCCTCCACCAGGGCAGCGATGGTCGCCAGGCTCCGAAGGTTAACAGCCACCAAGTCTTCATCCTCCGCTGTGGGGAGCAGAGAGGTCAGGGGAGGCAGAGCTGCCCCCAGCCCCGCAGCGGGGTCAGCCCCCCCCCATCTCAGAGGCACTCAGCTCATTAGCTAACGACCCCCCAGCCCTGTCTCACGGCACCAAGCGGGGAAGGAGCACAGACGGGGGGGCCAGCCCCCGAGGGCCTTTTGCAGCCCTGAATGCCAGCACCCCCTGGCAGGCCCAGCCAGTTGGTATAGATGGGCCCTGGGCCCGGGCACCAGAACCTCTGCCGTGGGCATCGGCTTCCTCCCCGCCCACAGCTGCCCCCTGCCTAGCTCCCTGCCCCAGGCCAGGCCCGGCACTCTGCGCCTGTTTATTTCTGGCATACCGAGCAGCAACCCAGCCGGAGGGGAACTTACAGGGACACCAAATACCTTGGCCTGAGGGTCCTGGCAGCAAACTGGGGGGGGGGGGGAGGGGGCTTTCCCAGGCCAAAGGTCTTGTGATGGCAGGCAGGGGTCAGGGCTGGCTATGGGAGGGAGAGGGCAGGGAGAGGGGGAGGCAGAATGGGGGGAGAGCTTGGACGTGGGGGGCAGCCAGCCCAGGCCTCATCCAGGACGGGCTCCAGGGGGCAGGATCCCATGGGTGTGGCTGGGGAGGCTCAGGGGCCCATGGGTGTGGCAGAGGGCCCGTGCACACGTGTGCAGGCGTTTGCTGGCCTGGCACGCTGGGCGTGCGATGGCGTGGGCTTGTCGGGGGAGGGCGCGTGTGCATGGCGTGGCAGTGGCGGCGGGCAGGAATGCCTGCGTGTGGTTTCCGTTTCGTTGCGGGTTCTGGGAACAGTAACCGTCTGAGCAGAGATGGAAGGAACAGACTTTGCTTGGGGGAAGGACTGCGGGGGCAGAACCGTCAGGGCGCAGCAGGGGGTTGTTTATAGCCCTGCAGTGAGGGCGGGTGAGGAGGGCCCGTGGCGTCTGAACGGGACGACGGGGCCAGGCTGGCTGGGGGCCATGTCAAGGTGTGGAGCCCCCAGTGACCTCAGCCGCTAGTGGCGGCCAAAGCCCTGGGGTGGGGATCTGGTGACCCAGGCCTGGCCCACCTGTGCTCTCCAGGAATCCTGTATGGACCAGGGCCGGGCCGGGCCAGGCACAGCTGGGGGGGGGAGGGGGCAGGGGAAGTGGGGGTGATGCCGGGTGGTTTGGCTCCGCTTGGTGCAGGAATAAATGAGTTGGGGGATTTTCTGCCTCTAGAATTTAAGGAAATAAACAACTCGATCCCAGAGACAAAGTCCCGGCAAGCTCCCGGCACCCTGAGCGCTG
>NW_020664543.1:2804536-2815427 GCF_002925995.2 Terrapene triunguis | reverse complement strand
GCCCGGCGCATCCGGGGACACGTGGCCCAGGGGCAGGCAGACAGCTCGCTGCCATTGTTTCACTGCCATGAGGAGCAATGAGCCGAGGCTGGGCAGCTATGGGGCTCCTTGCGTCCCTACTGTCTCCCTAGCCCCGCTCCCTCCCCAGTTCCCCCGCGGCGCTCCGGGCCCCGAGCCCTTACCTTCGTGGGAGTGCGAGAACCAGATCTGGGAGGTGCCGGAGTGTGGGCCCCGGTAGGCCGGCTCCGAAGGGGACGAGGCGGGGCCCGTGGGGTGCGTGGGGGCGGCTGAGCCCAGGCTGCTGGTGAGGAAGCTGCCCATGAAGGACGAGGCGGGCGTGTTCCCCATCAATCCACTCCCTGCTGTGAACACAACAAAGGACCATCAGTTCCACCGGAGCCAGGGCCACCCGCATAGGCACCCACACAGCAGCACCCGGGCACCCACGTGCTCTGAGCCCTGTTCACGCCCCCACACGAAATGAGTGCCCACAGGGAGCAGCCCAGCGCCGGCACCTCCATGGGCTGGGCCCAGCACCAAAGGCAGAGAGGCTGTATAGGTGCATGCTAGCGAGTGCGTCAGCCGGGCGCGAGCATGCGTGGGCCACGGGGCAGCCTGTGCACACGAGCGCAGCCCCGTCCAGGCCGCTCAGACCCTCCTGCATCCAGTTCTGGATTAGGAGTGGGCAGTGCCCCAGGGCAGAGCAGGTGTCCAGCCCCACTGGCCCCCAGCCCATGAGACACCAGGTGCTGTTGGGGTGGGGCAGGGAGCAGGCGCAGCGCCCCTCCAAGCCCAGCCACACCCACCCTACAGCAGGCAGTTGTCTCCTGTAGCACACACAGCCCCCACGCCTCAGGGCCTGGCCGGGGGCTGGCAGCCCCAACGCCTCAGCAGAGACCACTTGCCCCATGCTAGGTGCTCACCCCGACCGGCCTGCAGGCACCCAGCTGGGCAGGAGAGCGGCTGGGGCTGGGGAGGTGCGGGCTGGGGGGAGGAGGCAAGCGTGGAAGACCGGCCTGTGAGATCATGTTGGAAACATCGCAGCCGGTAGCCAAGGGCCGGGCGGGCTGGCCCCGGTCCTCTCCCCGCCCCAGCACATGTGTTCGCAGCCGGGGGCGCGGCCGAGGAGCGGGTCATTCCCTGATGGGAAGCTGAGCGGGGCCGGCGGAGCCTGGCCGGACGCCCACACGGGGAGGAAGTGAGCTCTGCTCTCTAAGCCGGCCCACGCTCCCGAGCTAATCCCCAGCATGCCTCGGGGATGAGTGTCGGGATGTGGTTACACTCGCCCCGGCCTTCCTGCTCGCAGAGCCAGGGGCTGGGGCTGGGCACCGCAGAGCAGGCGGGCCGAGGCCGCGCCCAGCAGCTGGGCCGGGGGCGGGCGCCCGGACCGCTGCTCAGTGCGTATCTCCGGGGGAGCCCAGCAGCCAGCGGGGCCGGGACGCCAGGGCCCGGCGCCAAGGAGGAGAAGGATTTTCCAGGCTGCGGCTCTGAGAACAGGGAGCCTGGGCCCTCCCACACGCAGCGATGGGGGATTCCCAGCGGAGCAGGGGGGCCTGGGAACAAGGGGAGGCCAGACCCCAAGCTAAGGAGCTGGGAGCCCAGGACCCCAGAGCCTGCGGTGGCAACCGCGGGGCAGGCGATGGCCTCAAGGCAGGGCCCACCCCCCCACCTCACAGCCCCTGGCCCCCCCAGAGCAGTGTTCGGCCCCCATGGACGATGGGGGGCTCGACCCACGTTGCCAAGGAGCGCCCGCCCACAGCTGCAATGAGGCAGGGATGGGATGGCAAAGACAGGCTCCCCTGTGCCTGCAGCCAGCCCAGCTCTGGGGGCCAAACCTGCCGCGAACCCTGGGAGCCGCCCCCCCTGCCTGGCAGGAGCCATCCATGTGAGCGCAGAAGGGGCTGGCGCCCCTGAGCCCTTGGCACTCACCAGCCCCGGGGACCTCACCAGGCAGCTGCCCCCTATGGCCGCCCCCAGCTCAACCCTCTGTCCCCAGCTGGCAGGGCCGGGCTCAGCTCCCTGCTCTCCATCCCCCCCAGCCCATGCGCCAGCTTGGAGCATTTGGGCATCTCTTGGGGCACCCACAGCTAGGCCTAGAACAGAGCAAAACCAGCGGGAAATAACCTCCCTCCCGAAGCCCCGCTGCTCCCCTCGGGATTCCCCGCCCCCGGAAATCTCCCTTCTCCCCTCCCCCACATCTAGCTACACCAATACCCCGCAGTCCCGACCCACAGCCCCCAGTGCTGGGCCCGCTCGCCTCTCTGTTAGCCAGGGCTCCAGCCCAGAGGCCGTGGGTTCACACACGGGTTGGCTGGGCCGGGGAAGCAGCCAGCAGGGGTGGGGTGTTTCCAAACTCCCGGCCTTTTAGAATTAAGTGTCACTGGCTCCTGATTTTCACCCGAACCGCCCCGGAGTGGCACGCGGCCCCCTGGCTCCGGCTGGGACCCCGCTGCACCCGCCAAACCATTTCCCATCCCCCGGCCGTCACAGAGCCACACAATGACTTTTCCTGCTCCATTTGGGGCCGGAGACTCTGGCGTTCGCTCCCCTGTTCCCCAGCCCAGCCCCACGCTCAGTGCCAGCGAAGAGAGAGGAGTGTTGCAGGCCAAGGGCACCCCATGCCAGCTCACCGTGGGAGGGGGAGGCCAAGGGGCTAGGCTGGGCGGGCTGGAAGCCGGGAAGTGGAAGTGGGGGAGACAGACCATGGGAGAAGAGATCTCAGCTAATGAAGAGATGGAGCTCGGCTGATGCTCCCAGCCCTGGGTCTCTGCCTCACCCTCCCTTTCACTCCCCACCTCTCCCCAGTTCCAACATGCTCTTGTTCTGCAAACATCTCTCCTGCCCCCCGGCCTAGCCCCAGCAAAGCCCCCCTGGCTCTTCATGGTTCAAGACGGAGGTTCTAATGGCCAGTCTCCCATCCTTGGCCCACCAGCCCTCCCCCCAAACAGCCGCCCCCCCAGCACTCACTGAGCCCTGGCAAACCGCACCTGAACACACGCTGCCCGCCAGCACTCACCCCCAATGTCTGCCCCATCCCTCCCCGAGTGCTAGGCGAGTCCCCGTGAGCCCCCATGCCCGGGAAAGCCCAGCCTGGTTAGACGCACTCTCAGCTTGATTTAAATCAGATGCGATGAGGCAAAGTGTTTCCATACAAACGCGGCTCCAGCCAGGAGCCAGGCCGCATGATAGGGCCCAGGCAAGCAGACAGCTCGGGAGAGGCAGCGAGGGGCTGGATTCCAAACCCAGGAATCACTGAGTCACCGAGAGGGGAGGGGGAGTGCTCTGCGCTCAGGGGAGAGGTGCCAGCCGGGCCCCCCAGAGTCAGATGTGCCCCCTCTCCAGAGCAGGTGCCAGGCGGGCACTGCCACCCCACCCTGCCATGTACCCCATTCACCGTGCCCCCCACGAAGCTCACACCAGGGGGGCCGTGGTGTCCTGGGGTGGGAGAGCAGCATCTCAGGGGGGCTGAGAGAGTGGTGCAGCATCTTGGGGTGGGCAGAGTGGGGGTGCGGTGTCCCAGAGAGGGGGATGCAGGGGGTATGATGTCCCAGGCAGGAGGAGAGGAGGGATGTGGGTGTCCTGGGGCGGGAGCAGAGCGGGGGGCGGGAGGAGAGGTGGGTGTGGCATCCTGGGGGGGGGGAGAGGGGGAGTGGCATCCCAGGCGGGGGGGGGGGAGGTGTGGCGCCCCGGGGATGGGGTGAGAGGGGGGTGAAAGGTGACAGGGGGGTGTGGCGTCCCGGGGGCGTGTGCGTCCCAGAGCAGGAGCAGAGAGGGGTTGTGACAAAGTGGGAATGTTCTTAATGTTTTCTTTGACTCCTGGGTGGAGGCCTGTGACACAGCAGGGAGTGGGGAGTGTTGACCTGGGAAGTTTGCAGGGGAGGTTGGCTGGGACTGTCTGCATTGGGGATGGGAAACTTTCCTTGAGGGAGGATACCTGAGCAGGTAACATGAGATCCAGGAGGGGGGTGGGGCCAGGTGACACCTCTGCCCGGGAAACTGGACAAAGGCTGGAGGAGGAGCCGGGGGGAGGCTGAGTGAGACTGGAGGGAGTTTCAGTTTGGAGCTGGCTGGGAAAATGGAGGGAGGGCCCAGATGTGGCTCTGGTCTTCCTGCCTCCCCAAGATGGGCCTGACTTAGGGGTCCTGTTTCCTGTACCTACAAGCTCTGTTTTAGACCATGCTCCACGTCTAATAAACCTCTGTTTTACTGGCTGGCTGAGAGTCACGTCTGACTGCGAAGTGGGGGGTGCAGAACCCTCTGGCTTCCCCAGGACCCCGCCTGGGCGGACTCGCTGTGGGAAGCGCATGGAGGGGCATATGCTGAATGCTCCGAGGCCAGACACAGGAAGGTGAAGCCGTGTGAAGCTTCTTGCCCTGGAGACAGTCTGCTCCGAGAGAGGAGGCTCCCCAGAGTCCTGCCTGGCTTCGTGGGGAGCAGTTCCAGAGCATCGCCCAGGGACTCCAGGACAGGGGCCAACGCATCAAGCTCTGGCCAAGGCTCATGGCCAAACGGCCCCATCCCAGTGCCCCGGGACGCTCCATGCCCTGAGCCGCGCCCTCGGGGCGAACAAGGGTTCTCTAACAGAGCAATCTGCCTGGCTGAGCCAGGTTCAGAGTCTAACTTTCCCCCCAGTCTAGCTCCTCAGTGGGGGTGTGGGGGGGGCATTTACCCACCTCCCCCCAGGGAGCATCGGGGCCGGGCAGCAGGGCCAGAGCTGCCATGTGCTCGGCACGGCAGGGCGAGGTTCCAGGCCCAGCCTGTTCTGGAGGCTGGGAAGCAGCCGGCAAAGCAACCCAGGCTCTGCGCTGGCTGGCTCGGGGCTCCCTGAGAACAGGGCCCCCCCGGCCGCTCTCACACTCCCCCCCACATTTCCGACCAGCTGACTCACAGGCCGCTGGCACCAGCTCTGCTCCCCAGGCTCCGGGTCTGGCTGCCGAGCCCTGCGGCCAGGCCTGCGCCAGGTTCCCACCCCCCTCCTTTCACACACTCCCAAGCAATCCCCCCGCTCCCGCCCTCCCCGCCAGAGCTCTCTGCTCCCACAGCCCTGCCAAGTGCTGAGGAGACGCACGTTTCCCTCATCCCCAGTCCCCGGCCCCGCTCTGCAGAGCAAAAATATCAACCCCTCAAAGAAACCGGAACCGTCAGAGAGAGCCCCAGGCGCGGCCCCGGGCGGGGAGAGAGAGCCCCAGGCGCGGCCCCGGGCGGGGAGAGAGGGCCCCAGGCGCGGCCCGGGGGAGCGGGAGAGAGGGCCCCAGGCGCGGCTCCAGGCAGGGAGAGAGGGTCCCAGGCGCGGCCCCGGGCGTGGGGAGAGAGACCAACGCGCGGCCCCGGGCGGGGAGAGAGAGCCCCAGGCGCGGCCCCGGGCGGGGGGAGAGGGCCCCAGGCGCGGCCCCGGGCGGGGGGAGAGGGCCCCAGGCGCAGGCCCAGGCGGGGAGAGAGAGCCCCAGGCGCGGCCCCGGGCGGGGAGAGCCCTGTGCAGTGAGAGCTCAGGACAGACAGAGTGTGGTAATGGACGGACCGACATCAATGTACAATCCAACCCTGGGAAGGTCAAACCCCACAGAGCAGCAGGAAACAAACATTTCCACCTTAAACACTTTTCCCTTTCCCCAGTTCAAAGGTGATGGTAAAAAAATCCACCTTACATCTCCTGTCCACACTCAGAGCCCCAGGAGAACGGAGCAGGGCTGGGGGGAGGGGAGGTGCTGCTCCCATCTCGCCAGCCGGGCACAGCGCATCAGCCGGGCAGGGGCTGGCGTGGGGCTGTCACAGCCCCCTGCCCCCGGTACGTTGCTGGCTGATGAGTTCCCATCCCAGCACCAGATTGCAGCTGGCTGGGGTATCCTCCCCAGGACTCCTGGATCCTTAGAGGAAAGCCCCAGAACAGCGGGGAGGGTGTGTCCTTCCCACGGCCCGGGGCCTGGCTCCAGCTCTCCCACCGAGTCTGCAGCTGGTTCTCACTGGCTGCTGGATCCACAGTGCAGCTATGCTGGCCCTCGGGGGCTCCTGCAGGGCAGGGGCACGGCCACACCCCCGCGTGGCTACTGACTGCAAAGGGCTGGCCACTGAGTCCTCCCACCACCAGCATGTCTAGGGGCCGCCCGCAAGCGCCGGACCTGCCCCGGGGGGAGCAAGGGGCTGACAGGCTGGGGGACCCGTGCGCTCATGGAAAGAGCACTCACCAGAACCAAAGCATCTCCCCTGCAACCTCCCCAGCTTTGCCCGTGCCCCTCAATCCCGACCCGCAGCCCCCTGCCAGCCCAGCCCCAGGCTCCCCCCCCCCCCCAGCTCTGCCAGTGCCCCTGAATCCCAACCCGCAGCCCCCTGATTCTCTGTTGCACCAAAGTCACCAGGAATGAGTTGGTTTTTTGATGTGGAGAACCTAGACCGAGTCACTTTCCCTTGAGAGAAGAGGCTGGCTTTGAATTCGGGGCGGCTGATGGAGCAGCTCCCAACCCTGCACACACGGTCACAAGCCATCGGCTCCCATGAGTTGGCCTTGATCCAGCACAACTCAAGAGAGGCTTCCCCGGAGCCTCCCCCCGTGACGAGATCCCCCAGCTCCCCGCCTGCCCCCAAAGCAGAGATCCGAACACACTCCCTGCCCCTGCAATGGAGAAAGTCTCCCCCCGGGGCTGCAGAGAGTCCACAAGTCGGACTGAGCAGCACCCAGTGCCCCGTCCCCCCCCACGAAACAGCCCCTTTTATCCACCCCTGTGACACCAGCGATATCGAGCAGCCCCCACCCCAGTCAGCTGATCGCCAGCCCGGCTGCTCTGCCCTCGTCCGTGTGTCCCAAGCCTGCCTGCTGCGAGACGCACGGATAGAGATGCAGAGCCACAGGGGAGGGGCTGCTCCCCAAGCCCCGTTCCCCCCCTCCCAGGCTGTTGCTCTGGGGGGTCCCGGTACATGCGAGGGGGGCTGAGAGCAGCCAGAGCATGGCCCAGAGAGCGAGACCCGAGTGAGGGGCGCCCGCTCTGCCCAGCTCGGGTTCTTCTCCATGCTAGGCCTGTAGGCGGCCCAGACGGGCCGAGGGAGCCCAGCAGATGGAAGCCCCTACCCAGGGCCGGATCACACGAAGTTCGGCCCCATCTGCCCGGCAGCCTCACCCTAGGCAGTGCGGTGACTGAGGAGCGTAGTGGTTGGGACACAGGCTTGGATGTCTCCGCAGATGGGCCTCAGGCTCCCCCGTCAGGCCCTGATGGCGCCATTCCCACCCCATCAGGTCCTTGGCCGGCCGACGTGCCCAGACGAGGGCGAGCCAGGGCCACGCGGGTGAGTGGCCAGAGCCTGGCAGATCCGGGCCATTTGCAGGTGCGTTATCCAGGAGCCGCTCGGGGCTGGCTGCTCCCAGCGCTGGGCGGGGTGGGGGACCCGCTGCCTGGTCTCAGCAGCAACCTGCCAGGTTTGTCCTCCCCTTGGAGAGTGCCTGGCCCCGGCCTGGCTGCAGGGCAGCGCCCCACAGTCTGGGGGCCACTCCGTACCCCCCGGGAGCTGCTGCCCGCATGCTCTGACCCTGGGTGAGACCCACCAGCAGCCCTCTCCTCCCACATCTCTGCCGTCCCATACCCAGCCACAGCCGGCCCCCCCATGGCTGGGCCCGGCCCCCCGGCTCCCGGCAGCGAGGGTGAGTAGCCGGAAGGCTGTGCGGATGGATGGGGAAGCGGCCCCGTGCAGAGGGGCATGGCTGGGCTGGTGATGGCTGCAGGGAGCGAGCTGTTCCCCTGTCTGCCGCGTGACTGTCCCAGCCAGTCTCAGCTGGAAGCAGGGAGCCAGATAGTGCAGGGCACCCCCCATGGGCCCTGACTCTCCCTTCCCACAAACCAGCCAGCGAGCCCAGCCCACCCGGGGCTCCTCTCCCCGGCAGGGAAAGTGCTTGGGAACAAGGCGGCCGGCCGAGAGCCCTGCAGTCCCATGTGCTTCCCATTAGCGTCCGAGGGGGCCAGCCGGGCGGGGCTCTCTCCTCCTGCCTCTGAGAGCCGGGCTTGCTCTGGGGGGCTCCCAAAGCATTGGGGGAGGGCCAGGCTGCCCCGGCCCCTCGCCTGCCAGTCCTTCCCCACCTGAGAGCCGCAAGAAGCACTCGGCCTTGCCCCCAAACTGGCAGGTGCCACCAGCCGAAGCAGCCCAGCCCCTCGCCCGTGTCACCCACCCCAAACCCACCGTGCCGCAGAAAGTGGGTCGGGCGCTCAGAGGGGCAGAGAGCAGGCGGGAACCACCAGCAACCCAGAGGAGAGACCCGGGAGGATGGGACCCACCAGGGTTGGGTGCCAGGGACAGGGGTGTGGCATGGAGAGCAGTGCCCAGAGGGGCTGATGGTCTCAGGGCAAAGCGGGGTTTGGGGCGGAGGTTGACAGCTCGCGACCCCCCATGTAATAACCTCGCGACCCCCTGAGGGTCCCGACCCCCTGGACACTGGCAAACCCTATGAGATCTTACAGGAGGCTGGGGGCCTCGGCCAGACCCCAACCACCCCCCGACGGGCAGTAACCAACCACCCCATTGGGTCGGGCTGGCCCCCTGGCAGACGGGCAATGCTGGCTCGAGAGAGGAGCTCGGTCCTTGGCCCGTGCAGCCCTCGGCCTCTGTTCCAGCTGCCACCAGTCCCCCTCCCAGCCCCTCTCCTCACGCAGGGCTGGGCTGGCCTTGGGGCTGGGGCTGCACATCCCACCCCCACATCTCAGTCACAGCCTCCACTCTCTGTGCTGTCCATCGCGCCCCCCCATGGCTCTCCCGGCTCAGGGCTCCTCCCCGACTGCGGCCTGGCCGCCGAGGTCCCTGGAACGGCTCCCTGAGCGGACGCCTGAGGCTGTGTAAAACAGGACAGCCAGCCCCAAGTGCTCTCCTCCTGGGAGAACCGGGCCTCTGTGCTATGGGGCAGCCCCCTTCCAGGATGGGGGCCAGGGTTGGCCCCACCAGCTTCAGGGGCCCGGAGCGAACCCCCTCCCCATCCCGGCACCGCACGTCTCGCTGAGCTGAGGGACAAGAGCCGCAAGGACAAGGCAGCCCCAAGCAATCCCCCCTTGTTCAGGGGCCCGGCCACGTTTGAGTGGCAGCGACGCTCGGTTTCGTTAACACGGGCTGGCGTCCCTCCTCGCACTAGCTAATCTCCTTAAGATGTCAGTCACCATGAACCTCAGTAGCTAAGCCGTGCCCGACCCTGCGCCCAGCCTGGGAACGGCCCAGCGTAGCGGGGAGCCGGGCAGCGCAGGACGCCGGGGGGCGGGAGGGGCAGCAGGGACCCCACCCGGGCTCGGGGTCGCTGGGTGAGTCACACCAGGGTCCCCAGGCTGCAGCCAAGCTGGGAGCTCCCCCGTACAGCTCCCTGGGCTCCTGTCTGCGCAGGATGTTCCCTTTATCCCAGCCCAGGCTGCAGCTCATGGGGGGCCCTCTCCACCCCACCCCCACGCACGGCATACACTGCCCAGCCTCCCCCAAGGCCTGCTAGGGTCCTGGCTACGCAGGCCCGAGCCTGGCCAGCCGCTCTGGGCCACTTGGCTTGGGCACGAGCCACGCCGGAGCCACAGCAGAACTGGAGCAGAACCACCTGGAGCCAGAGCCAAACCAGCATGAGGCAAACCCAAATCCCCTGGGACTGACCGAGCGCCCCCCCAGCCCCACACACAGCACAAGCAGAGCGGGCCACAGCCACGCCTCCTGCTCGCGGGCCCTGACTTGGGCAGGGCCGTTCCTGGGGCACGAGGCAGCACCAATGGCCTCCTGCGTCTCCGGAGATTCATGCCCAAGGCCACAAACCTCCCTGAGTCCTCCCCATGAGACTCCCCCCCAGGACGCTGGGGCACTGGGACTGAGCTCGGGGGCATTTCTGACTCACATGCATGGGGGGCTCTGATCTCGTTTAATTTATCCACAAGTCACCGACCAGGGTCCCACCCCCTCCCCTGCCAGAACTAGCCCCGGATCCAAGACACTCACATGCAGAGATGCATTATAATGATTTTTTGCAGTGCCATCTCCAGCCCCCCAGTGCAGAAGCACAGAGAGCCCCTTCCCCAGTGAGTTCACAATTGAACCAGGCAGACAAAGGCTGGGAGGGGAAACTGAGGCACCAAGTGGGGGAGTGACTTGTCCATGGTCACCCAGCAGCTCAGTGGCAGGGCTGGGAATGGAACCAGGAGCCGCTCCTCTATGGCGGCCTCATGCCAGCAGAGGAAACCTCCGCGCAGCTCGATTCAGGGGACTGAGCTGCAACGGTGGCGTTAGTCTAAGTTTGCACTTGTCCTGGGCTGGCTGTGCACACATTCTCACACGCACACGTTCTCACACGCACGTGTAAACATGCACACGTATGTGTAAACACGCACATGTTCTCTCACGCACATGTTCTCTCACGCACATACACACATTCTCACGCACACACGTACATACGCACATGTTCTCACACACACACGTACACATGCACATACACACGCACACGTTCACACACACACACGTTCTCACACGCACACGTGTACATGCACACGCACACAAATTGACTTCAGAACTTTTTAGAGGAAACACATGAAACACTGGGTGCAGGAAAGGGTTAAAACAAAACCTTGGGAACCAAGTTTAGACTCATTCTTCTCACCTGCCAAGAATGTGGGGGAGGGGCAGGGGGGCTGGGAAGCCTTGGGGGAGGCTTGGGGGCTTTTCGCTTGGCAGACCCTTGTGAAGCGAGCCCGGCAGATCTCAGCTCAGTCCCCTCAGGGGGGCATCAGTCAACACCGTAAACACGACTGACCAGCGCAGCTGAGCCTGGCCCTGAGAAATGGAACAGCATTAAAGGGCTGGGGAGCCCAGGGCTGGCAAAGCGGGGGGCTACGGGTCAGGAGTGAGGGGCACCAGCAGGGCTGGGGAGCCCAGGGCTGGCAAAGCGGGGGGCTACGGGTCG
>NW_020664543.1:2719098-2804526 GCF_002925995.2 Terrapene triunguis | reverse complement strand
GCAGGGCTGGGGAGCCCAGGGCTGGCAAAGCGGGGGGCTACGGGTCGGGAGTGAGGGGCACCGGCAGGGCTGGGGAGCCCAGGGCTGGCAAAGCGGGGGGCTACGGGTCGGGAGTGAGGGGCACTGGCAGGGCTGTGGCCTGGGGAAGTTTGTACCATGCCTTCCTGCATCCTCAGTAGGGTTATCTCCTCCCTTTTGAGAGCACCGAATTCTCACACTCACACAAATGCGCTGGACGGATGGAAAGTTTTGCTCGTCCATTCAGCTGGGCTGGGGCTGCGGGTCAGGGCTCGGCCTCTCCTCCAAACCCCCTGGCTGGGGAGGCCTCGCCCTGGCCGCAGACCCCGGGGGCCACACGGGAAATATGGAGGCAACATCTGTTTTGCGACTAAGCAGGTTTCTGGCCAGTGGCTGAGAGCCTCCAAGTTCCAGTGGCGCGATTGGAGCCAAACCAGCGCTGCCAGGAAAGGACGGGGGCACGGAGCCCAGCTCTGAAATAACCTTCCTCTCCGGGCAGAGCCCACCCCTGCACTCGTAACTAACCACCCCGGGTCCCCACTTCGTCCCACACGCCCCCTCTCCCCCCCCCGTGCAGGTCAGACGCGGGGCAGCTCCAGCCTCGCTGACCCCCCCCTCGGCAGCTTTTGCCCCTCCCTCCCAGAGAGCAGTGTCCTGATCGGACCCCCCGGGGAGCAGACACCGCATGAGGCCAGCGACCCTGTGGGGAGGGGTTCACAGTGCGGGGCGGCCGGGGAGCAGCCCCCTGCCCCCTTGCTCGGGTGGCTGATGGGGATAGGGTCACGGCAGCAGAGCACAAGAGCGGACCAGCCCCCCAGGTGGGAGACGAGCAGCGCCAGGCTCTTCCCAGTGTTTCACTCCCTTCTACAGGCAGGGCAGGCTGGGAGCTGGCTGGGCGCCGGGTGCCCAGACTCACAAGCCTCCTGGCCAGCTGGCAAGGCCACAGCCCCTCCTCCACACCAGCTCCTTCGCTGCCCCGGGGTCTCAGCTCGCACCAGGGCAGAGGCTGTCGCACCAGCCGGCGCCCATGAGAAACGCAGGCGTTTGGGAGGCCGTCCCCCCGTCATGCATCGGGGTGGAAGAGTTGATTAGTTTCTTATTGATACTGCTTAGCACAGCCTTTCGCAAACAACTCCTGAGAGGAGCTGGCATCCCTAACTCCCTGCAACAGGAAAGGGAAACCGAGGCAAAAGGCAGGGAAGGGACTTGCCCAAGGAGGCCCCACCAGCCAGTGGCAGAGCCAGGATTAGGCCTCGGGAATGTCTGGCTCCCAGTCCTATGTGCGGCCTGCTGGCTGACACCTCCCTGCCGGGGACTATCTGGCTGGGTCGCTGCCCTAGAGAAATGCCAGAGCGTGACTCAAACCCCAGCAGAGAAGCCGGGGGAGCAGCCAGGCTGGGGGTGAGTTACTCATTTGTCTATTTCAGGTTTAGAACATTCTGAGCAGGGACAGGGTCCCCGGAGCCGACAGGGAGCAGTGTGCCGCCTGCCGGAAGACTTTGGGTAACGCCAGCCTGTCCAATGCTAGCCAGTGCTCTCAGGCCCTCGCGCTCTGCCCCACCCCAATAAACCCCCCAAATAGTCTACGGCCCCAATCCTGCCCTTCGGTGCTGCGTGCACCCACTGGGATCCCATGCTTGGGTGTGATACTGACGCATCTGGGCACACACGCGTAGATACAAACATACTGATGTGCCTGTGTGCACGCACACGCACGGATACGAACGAGATACTGATGTGTGTGAGAACATACGAACATGCACTGGCATATCACTGATGTGTGTGAACGGTGCATTCCTGCTGCTAACGTGTGGGTCTATGCACGTGTGAACACGTGCTAACCTCAGACCAACAGGCATGTGCATATGAACACATGTTGACACAACACTGATTGTTCCCGCATTACTTCTCCCCACCAGGCCCTGTCTCCTTTGCAGATGCCCCAGGCTCTGGATTCCCCGGTAGGAGGCGTTTCCTCGCTAAAACCCACAGCTGACCCACAGCCCCAGCCAAAAGGCAGCGGGAGGAGAGAGCAAGGCGCAAACACAAAAGAAAAGAGCCTTAAACTGGCCTGAATGCCAGGTAATTATCTGTAATGGGCTAGAAGCACTCCTTGGATCCGTGTACGCTGGCCAAATGCCTGCGTTAGATTTCGCCGGGTACATTGCAGAATTCCTCCCAGCCACATCAAGAGTCTTGAAGACAAGGCCCAGCGTGCGGCCTGGCCCTTTCCCCTCCTACCGTAATAAATCCCACCCCCGGAGAACGCACTCCCGTTCGCCCCCAAAGCCACTCACCCTGGGGAGCTGGGCTGGCCCCTACCAGCCCCTGTCCTCCTGGAGAGCGTCCGCCCCACGACCCTTCCATCCTGCCCCTTCACCGCGGGGGCGAGCCTGGCCTTGATACCATCCCCTCCCGAGCACCAGCCATGGCGTAGGCCCTGCACCTCGACCCTCCTCCCATCCTGTCCCTCCTTGCTGCCCACCCCCCGCCCCAGCAACACCTCCCACCTTCTGCCCCCAGCACAGGCACAATCCCCTGGTGCCCAGCGGTCCCCCACCTGACTCTAGCGCTCTGTCTGCCCCCAGCCGGAGCAGCTCCCCAGCACCACAGGGGAGGCGGGTGGGGGCGAAGCCGTAACCCGCTCCAGGAGGATGGGGAGGGAACGTTGGGGCAGGCTGCTGGCCGGGGTCTCGCCTGGTTCTTCCCAGATCGCCTCAGCTACCTGCTGCAGGAGCGGGGCCGGCGCCAGCTCGGAGCTGAAGCGTTGGCCGGCTGGAGAAAGGTTCCATAGGCGGAGGGGGCTGACTTCTCTTGGCCGGGCGGGCCAGGGCAGGCAGCCCCCAGGTGCTCCCCCTAGTCTTCAGGTCCCCCCGTAGAACTCCCGTGTGCCACCTACCCACAGAACCCACGGCCACAGGGTGGTTGCTGGCACTGCCCGTGACACTGCCAGCTCTGTCCTACTGTCTCCTTGGGCTCCCTCGTCTGCCCCCAGCTTGTCTCCTGTCCTATATGTAGCGCATCAGCTCGCTGAGGCAGGGACTGACTCCGCTCAGGGTTTGTCCAGCACCTTGCACACCGGGGTCCTGCTCTGTGCCTGGGGCTCCCATGCTAATACAGATGCTAGCTCTGGGGGGTGAAGAAGGGACCTACAGAACAGGCAGCCCGCGTGGGCCCCACTGTCCTCTTCACAGTTGTCCCCGTGCTCAGCGCCCTCGGCTCCGCCGCGGTGGGGCCCGGCTATGGGGCAGAGATGGAGTCCAGTTGGTGTGCACCATCTCCTGCTCCCCAACACGCCCCTGGTTTTCATACCACACAACTGGACTGAGCAAAGCGGGACAGCTGGGCAGGCAGGTCAGGACACAAGGAAGTCGTTAACAATGCCAGAGTTAAATGAGAGACAAGGAATCTCTCTCATTGGGCCAATTTCTGCTGGTCAGAGAGACAAGCTCTCCAGGCCCTGGCGAAGCAAGCGAGTCTCTCTCTCACCAACAGCAGTGGGTCCAACAAACACTATTACCTCCCCCCACTTCGTCTCTCTCCTACCCTGGGACCAGCCCAGCTGCACCAATGCTGCATACAGCACCAGAGAGTTAAATGCTCACGCTCTGGTTGAGCCAATCAGTGCCTGGGGCCGTTCACACCTCCTCGAGCCCTAGTGTCAGGCTCTCGGCAGACTCAGGCAGCCATCGATTGCTGTGTTGCTTGCATTCACTTCGTGGCTTTTCAGGGCTCTCTTCGCCATGGCAAGGGCTGGAAATATTTTTCAGACTGAAATTCGGCAGCATCTGGAAGCTCCCAGGGCCCCCGCGCTCCTGGCTCCGTGCCGAGAAGCACTGTGTCAGAGACACCTGGCCTGGGGGGGTCCCAGCTTTACACACTTCCTCAGGCTTTTAAAAGGGAAATAACTGACAGGGCCTGTGCTGGCTGGGCTCTGCACAGGAGGACCTGCATGGAGGGGGCCCTTTAGGACCAGGTCAAGGCCCTGCAGGGGACCGTGCTGCCCTGCCCAGGATGATGGGTGGGCCGGTCCCCGCTCTCTCCCTGCCCAGGCTCAAAGCAGAGGACAAGACGAGGGGCGCACAGACACTATTCCTGCAGGAGACTCCAGCTGCGGCGGGGTCCTTCCCTGCAGCCCCAGGGCAGCCACTCCACGTTGCTCCCACGCAGGAGTTCGCACTAATGCGAGCAAGGGGCTGCCCCACGTGTAAGGAGCACAGGGAATCTGGAGTCAGTGGAGGGAAGGGGGAGGATGAAACGGGACTTTTCCATCCGACTCCCACTATTCTCTTTAAACCTGCCAGTGCGACCCCTCACCTGCCCCTGCAATCTGATCTACGTTATTCCTAGAGTGCCAATCACCAGAGTCTTCACGGTGCCACCCTCACACGCAGGCTACTGATCCTGACATCCCCGAGGCAGGAGACAGAGGGAGACTTGCGGGCTAGCTGCAAGCCACCTCTCCCCTGGTCGGATACTCGTTTATTTCATTCTTCCACTGCCGGATATCCAGTCACTGAGTTCTAATCTCGGCTCTAACACTAACTCCCGCAGGGCGCCTCAGTGAGTCACTTCCCTGCTCTGTGCCTCAGTTTCCCCATCTTTCGGGACTAATACAGCTCATTTCCCACACAAGCAGCTGGCACACCCGGTGATACGCTAAAGAGAAGACGCTCTCACAGGCTGTGCAGCGAACAGAAAAAATATTTGAGGTTCAGTTTGCTGTTAAAATGCTATAATCTAGAGATATATTGTTACCAATAAAACACTGGTAGATTACACTGGAAATAGGGAAAAACAAACAAAGAAAACACAATTAATTCCCCTTTCCACTGCAAAAGAAACCCCCCGAGAAAGGCAGAGCTGGGGGAGACGCCTGTCACCGAAGGCATGAGCTGGTGTTCCGAGTCGACGACATTACATTTTATGGAGACCGTTTTGTTAAAGTTTTGGCCCTGAAAACGTGTGAAAATTGCTCCAGCGAACCCAGCAATCTGTCTGTTCATTTGCAAGCCGTTTAGCAGGTTCCCTAACCAGAACGGAAAGCCGAGGGATGCAAATTAGCACCCAAGTAGCACTGCAACCCCCACCACCGATGTGCAGCCCCCCTCCTTCCCTGGCTGGTCCTCACAAGTTTCAGCAACCTGCCCCTTCCAATCTAATCTTTCCCCATCTTCCTCATCAATCAATTTGTCCCATAAAGCTCCCTGACATGCTGAAATATCGGCTAAACATCCACTCCATCCATTTATGCAAATCGAATAAATCCATCCCGGCTTCTCTAAATATTGATTATGCTTCTTAATTTATAGCAAAATAATAATAATAATAAAATGAAAAGTTGGGAGCGGTACCGGGGGGAGACGGGGGCAGTTTGTGACTGGAAAATAAATGGCAGCTAACATGGAAAAGGTGGAGCTGGCTGTGTGGCAGGGACGGGGGGGAGGAGACAATGCTGTTCATTTTTGTCCCCAGCATGGGGCAGGCGCCCCAGTATTTTCACTGGGGCAATGGTGCGAGGGACGACTGAGGCTTGGCCTAGCTCTGAGCATTCAGTGGGAACTGCCTTCCAGACCCTGGATCTCTCCAAACCTCCAGTCCAGAGCAGGCTTGGCATCAGGACTTGTGGGTTCTACTCCCGGCTCTTGTGTGGCCTCGGGCAGTCACGGCCCCACTCTGTGCCTCAGTTTCCCCACACAAAGAGGAGCCTAATGGCAAAAACTCCGCCCGTGTCCCCCCCAGATCCATAAAGTGCTTTGAGAGCCACAGCCCAAAGCCCTATAGAAACAAAGCCTTGTGTAAACAATACCAGGGAAAGCTTGTCCGGCCCCAGCACAGAGCGTTGGGTGCTGCTCCTCAGCCAGAACATGCCACCCGTCAGCCACGGCACAGGGTGCCGACGGGTGCTCTCCAGTGACCCTGTGTGGCCGGGCCAGAGCGAGCCACCCGCTCAGTCCCCGCCGTGGGGCAGGGGGCCTGGCACAGCCAATTGGAGCCGCCGCTGCCTGCAGAATCCTCTGTGGCTCTGGGAAAGCCACGCCCCAGCGCCAGGGCCAGGAGCACCTCACCACTGGTTCCAGCGATACACGTGGCACCAAGAGGGGGAACTCGGGAACGGCGCCCACCTTCCCTGCCCATCGGAGCCATCCAGGCACTAGCATCCTGGCTACCGCTCCCCTGGTCCCTTCCCCACTGGAGAGATTCCAGGGGGGCAGCCCTGGGGAATCCGGTGCTTTATTTATCCACAGGCAGAGGCAAAGCAAGTCTCGGCTCCCCCCCATGCACGGCGCCACCACCACCACCTGTGCAGCACAGCCCCTGACCCGCAGAAACCCCTCCTCCCTCGGCAGCACAGGGACCAATTAGCACCTCTGCTCCTGGTGTTTCTGTGATCTGGGCACCTGCCCCCTGGGGACAGGGCTGAAGCCGGCAGCTCATTTCACACAGGGGCCATCAAATAGCTGTGGGGTGGGGACCAGGAACACATCCACGCTAGGGGGCCTGAGCGCGCTCCCCCGGCTCCCCTGTGCCTTCCACTCAAGAGCACTGGGTCTTTGTAAAACATGGAGGGTGGACAACGCTCTGCTCCTCTCAAAGCCCAAGATCCTGGTACCTGGAAATGCAGCATTCTCCCTACTTTACAGGCTGCAACATCTGTGCCCGGCTCGCCCCTCGGAGTTTTGCAGAGGACTGGACGGATTTTCAGTCCTGTTCCGTGGGGTCAGCTCATGGGAGGTTTGTTCACGTGGGACAGGGTGCGTGTCTCCACAAACGCTAAACCTGGCTTCCTAAAAGAAACTCCAGGAAAGGAAACATACATAGAAAAGGAGATAAGGAATGCAGCACGCACACGCACACACACACACACACACACACACCCTTCTCTCCTCACTGCTGTTCATGTGTCCATTGCTCCATGAGAGACAGGAGAGAAATAAAGAGAGGCTGTTCTTGCGGGCCCCCCTCCGGGCATATTTCTACTTGGGCACTTGCCCCTCGGCTGTAGCCATGTTCACACTGATGTGAGACAGATCCATGAACACCGAGGAGGGGGAAGAGGACTCCCTCCATCCCCTGCCCGCTCTTAGAACCAAACCTTTGGACTGAGAAATACCAGATTTGTCACTCAAAGCTGCTCCCAGGACAGCTCAAGCTCCACTCGGCCTCAGCCCCAGCCACTTACACCAGACACCGAGGGTTTATTTGGAAAGATTCAGCCCCCGCAAAAATAATAATAACTGGCATCAAGAGAAATCAACCATCACCTGATTTATTTTTTTTTAATAACAATGAAACCCAGTTTGCCTCTCAAGTTAAACCCCAGCCCTTTTGCAGTAACTGCTACCTGCCCCATTCAGCAGCGTCCAGGCACGAGACCTAAAACCCACCCTAGTGAGGAAGTAACAGCTGGATAACTCCGCCTCAAAGGCTGGAAATGCAAAGAGAACCAACAAACAGCGTAAATAATGACAGTCTTTTCAAGTCCTTCCCTTGTACCAATCTAAAGCGTGATCCCAGAGCCAGCACGTGAATTTCCTTTGTGTTTCCCTTCAGATAATGAGATTTTTAACCTGATGCTGCCCCTTTAAATATTTGGCAAATAGGAAATAAGTGTAATATAATTTCCTCAGTGTTATAATTTAAGATTAATCCATATTGTTATGGCACTAAATAAATGCTGTAATATTGAAATGCAGTTCAAATTAGCTTGACAGAGTGCCAGACGTACAATTAAAATGTTATCCAATGGGTAATCACAAGCTAGTTTCTACGTTGTAAGTGCCACTTGCAATCTGTCGCCTTTTGACTGAGAGAGAGAGAACGGAGGAGCGGTTCTGATCAGCGCCACTTCACGTCCCAATGCTTAAAAAGCCAGACAAACACAACACCAGAGCAAACTCCCCCTGCCAAGTTCAGCTCCCCCACCATCACGCTGGTACCACTCTGACCGCGCTCCAGTGCCAGCACAAAGGTGCCCGTGGGAAGCAACAAGATACAAGCTGCTGGGGATGTGGGTCTAGACTGGTCCCACCCCTCTCCCCTCCTGTGGCCGCAATCACAGCACCAGTGATCCAGTCAGCCTGGGGACTTGGCAGACTCTGGTTCAGATCCCTGCTCTGCCAGAGTGCCAATGGGACCGTAATCTCTACATTCTCCGGCCTTGCTGCATGGGGAGGAGCGTGCTCAGCTATCTCCATACTGGGGTCAGGAAGCAGCTGTGGCGGACGGACAGTGGCTGCCCCCCAGGGGCAGGTGCACCCAGGGAGTTGGGGAGATGCACAGCTCTTCCCTGGCTGCAAGGGAGTGCAGGGTGTCCCTGCTGGGACAGACAGCACCCCTGGCCGGCTGCAATCAGGGCAGCTAAGGGATCTCTTGGGTGCTGCCTCTACTAGCCCCCGGGCTACTCACAACGCCAGGTGCTACTTGAATATAGTCATCGCAGCCAATAAACCCTGGGAACTGAGTCCGATCCCAGCCCACCTGAGCTTCTTGGGCACCTGGCCCCGTATGCGAATCTTCCATTGCTGCTTTGGCTCCGGGCCCCGCTTCTCCTGCCTGACCCCTTGTGTCACCATTCGCCCCGCACGTGGGGGGGGCAAACGCTGCAGTTCTGAGCTGAGCGGTTTCACACCCACTTTGGCCAGGTGCGAAGGAGAGTGGGGGCAGAGGGGCCGGGTGGGGAGAATCACACTGGAGCGTCTGGCATCCAAACCGGGGCCGGGAAATCGCTCCTGACAGCCTGCTTTGCTCCCTGCGTTTCTGGAACACAAGCAGGAGGCTCTGACCGAGGCTGCGTGCTGCCACCCGGGGTAAATCCAAAGGGCCTCTGCCAACAAGCTGCTGTCTGTAGGGCTGAGAACCAGCCCCTGGAATTGCTCCATTCAGTTCTCAGAAAGTGTTTCAAATACATAAAATCCCCCCCAAGGGCGAGAAGGCAGAGTGGGCCCAGAGCAAAGCAACAACAACAAAAATTACCAAAACAGAGCGTAAGCAATAAAGCACAATTTATCGGCAGGCCAGCTCTAAGCCCCGCTAACATAAATATTGGTTTTACTCGGTGAATCCCACTCCAGCTTCAAGAGGAGAGCTTCTTCACCCTGCTAGTTGATGACGTATTCCTGAATTTCTGAGTTACCCTAGAAATAAATAAAACAGCTGGGTTTCGATCCAGGCCATACACACGTGCTGGGATTTGGCTACGGCTGGTTGCTTCCAAAAGGGGGCTCTGAGAACGGTGCGGCTCAGCTCGCATGGGCCGCGGTCTGATGCCCGCTGACGTCCGGCTGTCCATCTCAGAGGACGCTGGAAGAGGTGCGCGTGGTACTTTTTATCTGTAGTCTCAAAGGAAGCTGAGTTTCCTCATCCTCACTTTAGAGATGGGGAAACGGCGACTCTGAGAGAGGAAGTGACTTGACCATGGTCACACAGCAGGGCACTGGCAGAGCTGCGAATAAGAACACAGGTCTCCTGGCTGCACTGCACCTCCCACTAGCTGGGCCTGTCCCTGGAGCTGCCGGCTCTCCACTGCAGAGGCCTCAGCTCTTTGCGGGAGGGGCGTTGGCCTGGTCTGTGGAAAGAGTCTTTGTTTATCGAGCCAGCTCCCCGTGGTGTTTCCCTCCCGGCTGCCCCCGGAGATTTGTTCTTTTACACAGCTGTGGTCCTGCCTCAGCCAGAGTGCTGAGCCCCGACTCCCTGCCAGCGGGGGCGAAGTCACCAGCGGGGGTACGGGCTGCCCAGCCCAGCCTGCAGAGAGCATGCCGCAGGCCTGCCACACTGCCGCATGGGGACAGGCAGGGTCCCTGCAGGTCAGAGGGACCCCAAATCGCTCTGCCCAGGGAAGGGATTGGGGAGCTAGCCGGGAAAGGGGCCACAGGCTCTGGGCATCTCAGCTGCATGGAGGGAGGGAGGGGTCTGTCCCCTGCCAGCCCCCTGCACCCACCTTCCCAAGCGTGGAGGAGGAGGCCTTAAGGGGGAACACCTGATCCCAGTGAAGTCAATGGCCCACTGGCCTCGAAGCAGTAACACCGCCCAGCTGCACCTGGGTTCAGTGCATTTCCCCTCAGGCCCGTGAGCGACGGGCCCTGCCTGGGCCCCAACAGCTGCTTCTCCCTTGGATCTCCTGCTAGCTCGTGAGGGGGGGCTGCACCTCAGATGGGCTCCCCGGCCTCCCCCAGTGTCACCCCCATGCCCCGGGAGAGACGGTTCAACACGCGCGTCCCACAGCCAGCAGCCGAATTAACACAAGGCCCAGCCCCCACCTCCGGGCACTGAGGCAGGTTAAGAAATCTGGGCGCAAGGAGAGACCAGCCAGGAGCTCAGATGCATCCCCAAAACTTGGGCCAAGCTGCTTTGGTCCGACCCATGGGCCGGATGTCTCCCCAGGTCTGTTTGTGGGACCCCCCTGCCTCCAGTCCCAGCCTGAGGGACCAAAAGGGCCTGGGAGGGCAAGAGGTGGGTTAAGCCCCCAGGCAGGGGAGGGCGGGGGTGGGGAGAGACGGGAGGTTCCCACCCTTGGTTTGATGAGCTGTGACGGGGAGAATCGGTCTGAGGCCCCAGAAGGGAAGGGGAAATCGGGGTTTGAGCTCCTGGGATCGGCTCTTCTCCAGTCCAGAGGGATTCCCATGTCCCGACCTGGGAGTACAGGGCAGGCAGGGCAGAGGGGAGCTGAGTTTGCAACTCTGGGCCCACCTGTTTTGTTGTATTTTACAGAGTGGATGAAAAAGGAACCAGCCCAACAGTCCCATGCGTGGAGGATGGTGTATTCACACACACGCACTGAACGCGGGAGTGGAGCTCTCCCTTCGAAGCCCATGTGAATCTTTGCAGAGTCACCTAGTAGCCAAATCCTGCTATTTGAATGCTTTGCTGTAATTACCAGACTTGCTGTCCCTTTCCGCAGCCATCAGCGCACAGCCCCGGCCTTCGGAGACGCTACCACTGGTGCCACCCTCCGTTCTGCTGGCTGGGGAGATCAGGCCAGTGCAGAGCTCGCAGGCAGGTTTGCTGTCAGACGCCCTGTGCGTTTCGCGCTCTGTTTAGGCTGGATGCAGCTTGCTGACTTGTCTCTGTTGACTCCCCGAGCCTCCGTAAGGGCAGCAGTACCCCGAGGAGAACATGAGATGCACTGGGGGGCAGAGAGCCCCACATTCATAACCCTGGTATTACTGGCCTTGCTGCTGGCTGGAGGTACCTTGCTCAGCTCCCAGCAGCACCTGGGTAACGCGTTCCCAAACGGGTCTGGACGCCGCAATCTCGGCATTCCTGTGCCCTACATATCGGCTCTGCATGGGGAGCTCTGTCTGAGGCAGGCCACCTGCCTGCCCAGAGACCTCACAAGATACTGGCAGGGCTGCTTCGGGGAGGAGGCTTGGGGCGATTCCCCTGCCAGTGATGGGGCCAACGCCTCCCTCCATATCTGACTAGGGAGGAGTTGGACCAGGGCTCGCAAACCCGCCTTGGAAGAGCCCGGTTTTAAAAACGCGTTCTAATCCCAAGGTTTGTAACGAGGCTTCCCGGGATTCCGCGCGCTGCTCTCGCTCGCACGTTCTGTCCGTGCAGTGCGCTCCACGGGGCTTTCCAAAACGATCTATCAGCATTTACAGAAAGTGCATTTAACACAAGTTCGTTTGCCCAGCCCGGCCCTGGCTCCATTCTGAAGCTGCCTGTTTAAACTCCGGTGCTCACAGCTACGGATTCCCCTTCCCCTACATGCACCCCTGGGACACCGGGTTGGTCAGGTGAAGGGGACATTTGTTCAGCTTTTGGGGGCTCAGCACCATGGGGTCCCTGGGAACAGAGATCAGTGATTTGCACGGTACATTTTTCTTCCCCTAATACACACTTCCCCCCAGAATCTCTCTCTCTCTCATGCCCAGACACACACAATCACTCACAGGATCTCCCTCTGACATCACCGGCAGCTGGAATATTTATGTCTCTTTCACCATGATGAATAACAAATTTATACCCAAAAAAAATAATCCCTCAGTACATCAAAGAGATTCACGTCCCTGAAACCGGAATCCAATTCCATGTTACAGCGTGGCCGCTCTGGCACCCCGGTGTCAAGCATTCATTTCCATATTTTGGGGCAATCATAACAGTATTTATTAGAGACACTTAGTGTCCACAGGTGAGATCATAAAATGTGCCGAACAGTTGGTCTAGCCCCGGCCTATCTGTCTCTCCACAGACATGCACACACGAGTGTCTCTGCCCAGCTCCAAATAATAACTAATGAACAGATGAAACCACTCAAGTGTAATTCCACAAGATTTTGGTTTCTTAGTATTCTGCTTTTTTTCTCCCTGACACATGTGCATTTACCTCCCGCCTCCCCTCCTCAGTAATCTTCAGCAGGAGTGTCACTAATAAGGAGTAGACAAGTTAATCTCAAAATCTGTTTTAACTTTGACACCTACTTTTTAAAATGCAATGCATGTTCCAGAGAGGCTGGGCTGGCAAGCCACAGTAAAACACAGGCGATACGGAGGGGAGGAAGAAAAAGCTCCTTTTAGGATGATGGATAGCTAACTGATCCCTGCAGCTCCACATCCTCACGCTTGCTCAGGCTATGCCTGGAAAAGATGGAAGGCTATCGTCTTCCACCGCGCCCAACCGGTGTGACTGGGGCTGGATGTATACACGCCCCCCCCCCCATCCACACACACACTTTAAATGAGTCAGATTTAATCTTAAAGTAATTAAAAGCCAGTTGCGAGGTGGTTTGCCTCAAGAGCCATTCTTCATTCGTGCTCCCACCCAGCATTGTTTTTGTTGCTTCTCTCACGCTCGGTGGATTGCTGCTGAAGACACACACAGCTGCACATGTATGTGTGCGTGCGACCAAGGGCTCCTGGATCCCAATTCACCAGCCTCCGGTGACGTGGATTCGGCTGCTTTCAAGGTCTTAGGAAATTAGAGAAACAATCTCCAGTCCGTTTAAAAAAGAAAACACAGCCCCACCTGTTTCTGACCCATCCCTTTCTCGGGAATGCCGGAATAAAAAAATTAAGTGTTCGGACCGATCCCAGCCTGGAATTTAATCCACCGAGACAGCTGCAGTGAGAACAAACTGGAGCAGGAGATGCTGGTAACTTGGGCCCTGAGGGCTCGTATCTGACACACGATGGGGCCTGATTGAAAACCAGAAATCACCAGGATCACGTCACAGCGGTGCTCCGGGGCTCCCTCAGCTACCCAGCAATGTTTGGCCTCGGCAAAACCCCTGCTCCTGCCTTATGTAAAATCCCTTCCAGGCTGCTGCTCGCAGGGTACAGTATTATTATATATTACAACAAATAGAGAGCTTTGCTGCAGTGACAAATAGCACTACATGAGCTCACCTATATATTAGCCTATAAAAATGTCACAAGGGCAAAAATTTAGACTCCGTGTAAAGTATCGAGTTCACAGAACCTCTTTGTTGAAGTTTTCCACTTCTTCTTTCCCTGATTTCATTTATTTATGGGCATTTCCACCGTGGTGTCTGAGAACCACGTGAGATTCAAGGTCCCAGGCCAACATCCACCCTCTGCTAGACCAGTGTGAAGTTGCAGTAAGTTTGCAGATTTACACCAGGATAACGTTGATGAGGCTAGTTTGCTACTAAGGCAGGAGTCTTTCCTGTCTCTTTCCCGGATCATGATGGGGCCTGGCAGGCGTTTCATATTGATTCAGCGATAATCTTTCAGTTCCTTCGTAGAATTTTAATTGTGGAACAAAGTGACTTTTATAGAAAATCTGTTCTATATTACAGGGTATGTTCCATGAGGGATTTTCGGTGACTTTAATAGGAGTTAGGCAGGAAAATTAAAATATGCCCCTATAGGTTCCAAAGGACAAAATCTATTCTGTTCTGTTTGTTTCTCTCTATAATTGCATCAGAAATAAGAAATGTCAAGCATCTAAACTCTGACGTATCAGAAGTCACCCAGGCAACTTCCCAGAACACAATGCTGCGCTTATAACGCATAAATACTACTTTGCTCTTGTTTAGTCACTTGCATTGGAGAATTTCTCCGCCCTTTACAAAGGTGGGTAAGTGGTCTCCATATTGTACAGATGAAGAAACGGTGGCCAGAAAAAGACTCAGAGAGCAAGGAAGTGAGAAAGCTGGCAATGGAGCCAGGGGGTCACGATTCCCAGTTCTGTGCGCCGGCGCTGGAGAACATTCTCTGACATATTCATTTGCATGATCTTTGCGCCAAAACCAGATGCAAAGCGAAGCGTTTGGCTGTTCTAACTGCCCAGCTTTGAATGATGGGTTTAATAAAATAAAACCAAACCTTTGTATCTTATATCCTGCGCATCCTCCAAGTGACCCACAACCTTGGAGCCAGCCCTCTGCAAGGTATTCTGGGATGTGTAGTCCCACGCTTGAAGGGGCAGCAGGGGAGGGAGCCATGTTACAGACAGACAACCCGGTGAATTGCACTTTGGATAACCCTGACCAAGAGGCAGCCGGTACCAAAGCAAAGGAAAAAACAGATGTGGGCAAGACACTGGGTCCTCTCCTCAACGTGGGTAAGTCCGGGCAGCTTCCCTGACTTCAGGGGAGTTCGCTGATTGGCACCAGTTGGGGATCCGGCCCAATCTTGTAATTACCGTTCTGCGCTTGTCTTTCCACCTTTTCGGTTTGCTGCAGCCAACCCACTATATTGTTTGGTTATTTATCGGGAAGCGTAATTATTAATCATCGTTCATTACCGTTAGCCACGTTTCCAAAGCACTCAGCGCCAGGCCATGGAACAGCAGCGAGAAAAGAATGAAATTAGGTTAACAGCTAAATAAGTAAACGTACGGTATTCTAACAGAGCTGCGATGTCTCTTTCCTGCAACCAACTCTCTCCCCCCCAAATTATAGACCCGGCCACAACTAGCTGGAGCGGTTACACCCAGCTTTCCCGAGATCACATTTGGTGGCTCCATTATCCTTAATATGTTTCTATTTTGAAGGCTCTCTGCTGGCAACAGCTACAAGAGGAGTGTGTCCTGAAGCAGGAGGGAGGGGGGAGGTTGCTCTCAGACGTCCCCAATTTGAAGGGAGGTGAGAGGGCTCTTTTGTGGGTATCAAGCAGAGGAGTGGAGGGTATTCAGAGGAGCTCTGTCTTCCCATTATTTATGCTCACAGCCTGCACTAATGACATAGGTAACTTGACAGCATACATCCTATCCGCCCGCTGGAGTGCATCTTGATTGTTCAAACATACTCTTAAAGGTGTCCAATCATTTATCAAATTTAAATGACCGTGTTGCGTTCCAAAGGCCCGGAGCATCCAAATTGCATCCTCACTTCCTAGCAGCCCCTTCCCAAAACCCCACCACTGCACGGGCCAGCGAACAGGAACTGTTTGCAGGGCAAAGTCTCCTTGTCCTGCCTATGCCCAGAAATATGGCATTTCATGATTCTGCCTTTTTTCATTCTCTGCCGTGTCACAAACTCCAATACAAATCTACTAATCCAGCAGGAAATGATGGACTCCAGAAGCCCAACCAATTAAATTTAGACTCATGAAAAGCTCGGTGGCTAGTAAATTATAATTTTTATTAGCTTGAACAATGTTCCCGTAAGAGAAAGTGGAGACTCTCCCATGAATGGCTCTTGTATAATTTATTTAACTTCATGGGCCTTGCCAAAGCCCGGAATATTTTTAGATCTTTCTGTTGTTGGGTTTGGCTTTTTTTTTTTTTTTAAGTGAGTTTCTGGAGGGGTATTTTTAGACTCATACATGTTATTTTAACAGACTTCTTTGCATTTGGACTTCCATATGTCGCACAGCCTCTCCTACCAGGCTGGGCAGGTTTCTAAGAATTGCTGGAGTCAATTTCTTAGGATGCGCTATTTGCACCAAGGCTCTGCCTGCCACTAAATTAGCATCACCCAGCGTGGATAGTCCTATAGAAAAATTCCACTTCTTATAGGAATAATTAGACATGATGGTGTAGCAATTCCCAGTGGAAAAATGCACATTCCAAAACTGAGCTTTAATTTCCCAGTGTGTGTGTTAACCGCAGCTGCCTTGCATAACAATGTATATCTTACAGTTCTTGTGCAAAAGATCAACCCTGGCAGTTCCTAGCTGTTAGCTGTGCATTGCCTTTGATGTCTCATGCTACTTGTCATTTATAAGTAAAGATGGTTAGAGTCTTTAGAACATGTCTTTGAACAGTAACTCTTTTAGCACCTATTTAATGCTGGTAACTGTGTTGCAAAAACACTCACTGGTGTCATGCAGTTAATGAGGTATTTACTAAAATGTATTTTCTTTTAAAAAAAGAAGAACACTAAAGGCAGTGGGGGGAAACCCCTTTACGGGGTTTGTCTCACCAGGAAATTACTGGATTTAATGATAACTAAATCTATATGACGATCTATTCTTCCTTGCAAGTTTCAGGGCTTGGACGGTGGTGGAGTAAAAGATGGAAGTACTCCACCAGAAATTCTCGGCTTGCAGTCCTTTATGGTCCCTGCTAGAGACGGCTGCCATTCCTGATTACTATTAATCTTTATTAATTAGTATGATGATTATATTTGTGTTTCTAGCTGCAGCAGTTCACAGATTATTTCTTATTGTCATTTCCATTCAAGCTAAAACGTTGAAGCATGCAGCTACCTTGGAGGGGCGGCAGGGGAGAGAGAGACAATGTTTATATTTGGAGGTTTCCCTAAAAGATAAAAATGTCTCTCTTACTAAATAAGAGTCTACAGCAATGTTGAAATTTCAGCAGCTTGAGGCAGCGGACTGCTAAATAACCCTGCTCCCCTCTCTCTCTCTCTCTCTCTCTCAACTTTCACAGCTTTGACTTTGGACCATCTGCATTAGAGACAAAAAAATCTACCACTGCACTAAAAATAACGCTACAAAACATTTTAATTGCACCTTTTGTGACAAGGTTACTATAACAGCACTTTACCATAAAATTTCTACAGCAGGATTATAAAACTATCAGCACTCTGTTTTAAGAAAAACAATTTGTGAAACATTAAAAGCTAACTTCAAAATCAAGGTCTTTGCAGCGGACTAAAAAAAAAAAAAAAAAAGTACAGTTTGAGGGGGGAGAGGGAAGCTTTCCGTGGGGAGAGAATTCCACAGCAACGGGAGTGTTACAATAAATGCTCGATCAACTATGTATGCCTTCTGGAATTTTGCCTGACTAGAAGAATGACTGGACATAAAAACAAAGCTCATTCTGAGCAATGCTTTTCTTATTAGAACCAATATACCCCCAATGGATCTGTCTCATTCGGGGGCCTTCCGAGCCGTACATTTCAATTTTTATCTAAATCTCAACCTGAAAATTGAAGGAGTCAAAACAATTCCGTCAGGACAGTTTTTGCTCGTCGTGTTTCCTGAGACATCCCGTGCGTGTGTGTGTGTGTGTTTAAAAGCTGAGAGCAGGGGGTTAAGAGACATTAATAACCTTTTTCAGATTAAAAAAAAAAATTGGCAAAGCTCCATCCAGTCTAGTCGGTATATTCCTACTCAATGGCCTCTGGTCCTTGTAAGGTCGTTCCCTGTATTATAATTAAATACTCAGTGTCAAGATACCATCAATAATTTATTCTACAGGAATCACCAATTTGCTTACCTGCAAATTTTCTCATCTCCCCCGAATTCCCCAATGAGACTTAAACACAACGCTGAGGACTTTAGAAAGGGGGTTTCTCTGAGCTACATGAGTGACTGTGTGCTTGATCCAGGGAAGACTACATGGGGCTTTGGATCAAACCTTCTCTGAAGCGGGATGGGGCACTGTCTGAATTAGGGGCACTAACCAAGGAGTACCGAAGAAACAAGATTTAAACACAAATCTGACTATTTGCCCTGTTTGTCCAGTTTTATATTTTAAACTAAACCTTGGTGTCGTTTAGGAGCAACCGTTTCTGAAAGGCTGAGCTGCAATTAGCATATTGCAATTTACAAAAAGAAAAGGAAGGGGAAGGGAAGAAATAGTAAGAGGAAATACACATTTCATCCAGGGAAAATTCTGCAAATATATGATGTAATTATTTAAAATACAGCACATTTAAGAATAAGTATGTCTAGATCATTGCGTTTGTTAGTGGCACTTTTTTTCATCTCATCATGCTAAAAGCCCATTAGTAATTATGCAATTTTTGTGTGTCATTTTTTTCTTTTTAGGAAATTTACAGTCGTCTTTTGACTGCACTCCCAGATGACAATTCTCCATTCTAGTCCATCTCATGCCGTCCTTTTTAATCCACACACTAATTGTAATCCCATTAAAGCAGATATAATTTTATTAGTATTCACAGTTCATCAAGCTAGCAATAATAACTCTTACTGCTGAGTTTAAAAAAACTGCAAAACATTTACTCTGATGTTTCAAGCAAACTGTAAACAAACCGAGCCAGCTATGTGTTTGTGTAAGACTAGCATTACATCCATACGTCCATAAATATATCTCATACATATACACAATGCACACACAGCTTCCCACAGACATTAAAAAACAGCTAACGGATTTCAAATCCAGCAGTCTGTGCACAAAAACTTTGAGGACAAAAATATATTCACTTGTGGGTTAATACGGAGGCAGCTGAGGGTAGCACATCAGAATTCCACCATTCCCACTTGCAAATACATTTGCAGAGTA
The DNA here is from genome assembly GCF_002925995.2 of Terrapene triunguis. Taxonomy (NCBI): domain Eukaryota; kingdom Metazoa; phylum Chordata; order Testudines; family Emydidae; genus Terrapene; species Terrapene triunguis. The sequence continues at coordinate 2,785,887 of NW_020664543.1, read as the reverse complement.
AATACGGAGGAAATAAGATTTCTAACTCCAATCTTTCATTTCGCACACAGCAGAAGCTCACTTTAAAATCCAGTCCCACAGTGGATCAACCCTTTGGAAATCCGAGGAGCCCACAGTACTCAGAAGCAAAGGCAAAATGTGAGGGCCAAATCCTGAAGCCTCCCTTCCATTTTCCCTTCCTCCTTTCTCAGGCAACTTTCCCACTGAGTGAGGCCTGAGAACAGCACTACAGTGGGGATTGACCCGCGCCCTTTCGCTATACACTAGTACTGAAGACAATGAATATACACCTTACCTCCACAGAAACCCTGAGCTGCTCATGCATATAATTGACCGGTTGATAGTTTTTATTGTGTTTTGTTTAATACTAAGCCTGTAGCTAGTTGGTACCTGGTAGATTCCCCCTCACCCCTCTCTGGCTGCAGGCGGCTCTGAAGCATTAGTTGATTAAAAGGGCACTGCAGATGCTCTCCCAAGACCCTATTGCATCGAACTGGGTCTATTTTTCTTGCCACACTTTGTATGCCTTTAGCAGGATCCCGGAGGCACTTGTTAAGGCTATTGCATGCCCTGCAAACCCATTCGCACCCTGACACTTCGGGGCTTTATATAGAAACAGGGTTTTCTAGCCCTACACCACCCGCCCTATTAACACATCACTGCCCCTAATCTGCCAGGCCCCAGCCAGCCCCCCGCTCCCTTCCACCGAGCCGTCTTTTTGTTCAGCCCCTCCAAATGCCGCCTGGTTCCCCTCCCCGACTTTCTCCGGGCGGTTCGGGCAGCGAAGGCTTTTCGCTGGGGGTTATTCTCCTTGGGCTGCGGTAAGAAGGGGACGAACCGCCTCTCGCCTCCACCAGCGGCTGCGAAGATCGGCTCCCGCTCGGGAAACAGGGCCAGCTAAAGCCCCCGGTGGAACCGGGGCAGCCCGGCGCGGAGATGCGCTCTCCCTCCAGCGGCCCGGGGACCCGAGCCCGGCGGCGGGGGACGCCACTGACCTGTGTGCGCCGCCATGGAGATGGGCGCGGGGAAGAACTTGCCCGGCTGGAAGTGGCCCGGGTGCTGCACGGGGCTGTGGCCGGACGCGGCCAGGCGGCCGGCGCTGCTGCGGTGACCCACGCTGCCGCGCTCGGCGAGGAGGTGAGGCGGGGGCGCGAACTCGCGGCCGTCCATGCCGGGGCCCGCGGCACGCAGCCCGGCGGGCGGGCGGCGGCGGCTCCTCAGCGGGGCAGCGCTCCTCCTTCAGGGCTCCGGCGGGCTCGGGCCCCGCGTCTGCTCCTGGCGTCCCGGCTCATCCTCTGCAGAGGGGAGAGAGAGCGGGTGAAACCGGCTGCAGCCCACCTGGGGGCCGGGAGAAACCCGCGGCCCTGCTCCGGGCTGGTCACCGAGCCGCTGCGCTGATGGGGGCCACGGGAGGGTTTTAAAAATACAGAACCCGCGCAGGCCCCCTCCGCGCAGCCTCTCCCCCCACCCCGCACGGCAGAGCTACATTTCATCCAAAACGTGAATTGCATCTGCGAGGGAGAGACAACCCCCCCCCCCGCGCGGGCCAGGCCTTTGGGGGCTGGGTTTTTAACAAAATTCTCCCCCCGTTTCTGGGAAACGGTGTTTCTCGGCGCTCCTGCCTCCATGGCCAAGCCAGCTCTGCGCGGGGCCGATCCGCGGGCGCAGGGAGCTGGGGGCGCTTCTCCCGAACTCTGCCTTCGGGGGGGGTGGGGTCAGTTCCCTACCGCAGGAGCCGGGCCTGCGCCCCCCACCCACCGATCCGGGCTCCCACCAGACAGGGAAGTTGCGCTATTGTCTCCAGTGGCTCCCCGGGAAAGCCAGTGCAAGGGGCAGAATCGGTGACGCTGGCCCCGAAATAAATCTCTCCCTCCGGCCACCTCGGTGGCAAACCCCGCATGCGGCGGGCACGGCCGGGGCTTTAAATTCTTCTAGACCCGGTTCCCAGCCCAAACAGTTATGTAAGGTGCTTCCCGGGCATTCACTGCGTTTGCACACCAGGCTGGTTGGCTCGGGCCCAGCGCCTGTAACATTAGGCCAAAAGGGGGTGGGGGTCTTGCTTCATAAATGTGTGTGTGGGGGGGGGGAGCAAAGGACGAGGTAGCATCTAAGAATTTCCCCTAGCTCCCGACTCCAGCATTGTGCGCGCGTGGATAAATAAATACAAACAAAGCACCAGCACAACCGGGACAATTCTGCTACTGCCCCACAGTTCCTTCCCGTCCACATTCCAGCCCCCCCACCCCAGGCCAGGCCAGGGCTCCCAGACACTCGGGTTTTGCATCTCTAATCTTCTCCTTCCATCTGTATTGTTTTAACGTTTCATCTCACCTCCAGCCCAAGGAGAGAGGAGAATCCTAGAGTCACTACCCTTAATTGTTAACATTACCGGGGGGAGAAAGTATATTTTTTTAACCCGGATCATAACAACCAAGCAATTAAGATGTTTTTCATTTAGCGAATACCATTTGCAATTGCTATATTTAATGCTTCCAGTCCTACAGTGTCTTATTTGCAGACTATTTTGTGTTTGATTTAATCTATAACCGAAAACACAATGTAGTAAGTGAATACATATTTGCACAGCTGATAAGTATTTTATATATATATTTAGATGGGGAGCTTTTGCATTGTAAATAAATTGGAAGTAACACAATGAGCTCTCTTTGGCTTACAACTTAATACAAAGGGGGGTGGGTTTTTTCTCCCCCCATTGAGATCATAATCTATCTCTTTTACCCTAACGAATATTTCCTACTTTGCAATTACAGGGAATTATTGGAAGGATCCTTCGCTTTGCAAGAATCTTACGGAAGGGGTTTTTTTCTCAGCAGTCAGCCGAAATCACCTAAAAAGCAGCGGAAATGGGCCTGGGAGAGAATATAGGAAAACACCCACTTCAAAGCAATATACAGAGATGAAATTCACAGGGGGAAAAATTGCAGGCTGCAAGACCGCGCTCAGTTCGCAGTTTCAGCAGCCTGGCGGGGTGAATGGTTTCACATAGCAACGCGGAGGGGAAAGGTTGTTTTGCAGAGGGAAAGATTCCCACTCTCTGATTCATCTCGGGGTCAGATTTTTTAGAAATGAATACAAGGCTCCCAATCCGGCCAGGGCCTGGGGGAGCAGGAAAAGTCCCGGGATCAGTTACAGGAGAGGGGGCCGGACACCCCGCCCCCGGCTTTGTTTGCACAATGGAATTGTTAATGATGATGATGATGATTTGTCAGGATCGTGTCCTGTTTGCAGGCCAGGGTGGAGCAGGCGGCGGCGAAGGGCTGGGGGCCGAGGGGGGGTCACACGCCTCTATTCCCAGCCGCTGTGCTTCTGCCGGAGACCGGCGGGGTTTCGGCAAATTCCGCCCCCCAATCTCCCAACCCCATTCACCAAATCCCCTCCCCCACCCCACCCCCAAACTCTCTCCGTCCGCCGGTCTCCCTGCAGCCAAGGGCAGGCGGGCCGGGGCCGCTCCGAGCCCGCCGCGGCTGGAACAATGCGCGGAAGGAACCAGGAGCGGGAAGCGCTTAAAAATAAACCGCGGGGAGAAGGTGGGAGCAAATCTTCCGCCGCAAGCGGCCCCGAGCTCCGACCCGGCCCAGTCGGTGCAGCCGCCCTCCCGCGCCGCGCCGCGGCAGCGGGCTCCCCGGAGCACGCCCCCGGGATCGGCTCCCCGGCCTCCTCCGCTCCGCTCGCCAGCCGCGATCGCTCTCCGCCGGCAGCCGCTGGGGAGCTGCGGGGATCGGCCTCGCGGCAGGCCCAGCGAGAGCCGGGGTTGGGGCCGGCTGGCCGCGGGTTTCCTCCTGCTTTCTAGGGGAGCTTTGCAAACCCCTCTTTGCACCGAGAGGGGAAAAAGCGCCACCAGCCCCGGCTCCTCGGAAAAGCGGCGCAGCCTGGCGCCGTGCATCCCTCGATCGTGCATTTGTCTAACAAAAGCCTCCCCCGGGCCCCAGCCGCTCGCGTTTCCAAATGAAAATTAAACAAACAAACAAACAAACAGCAGCTTCCCGGTTAGAGGAGACACCCCAGGACCCGGGGAAGCGAGGAGACACACAACAACCGCCACGGCCACCAACCGCAGGCAGATTTGCAACGAGCCGGCCTCCCTGCGACCAACAACAAAACCTACCGAGCCCGAAGGTTGAAAAAAAGCCGGATTTTCTCCCCAGTATCTCCAACTCAATCTTCATTTAAAATCTACTAATTAACATGCAACGTCCGTGTGACCATAAAAAAAAATCAACAGCCTCAAGTTGCACCTTCCCCCAAACCTAATTTTGTTTTGGGTTGGGTTTTTTTCCTTTGCATTTTTTTTCCCCAATTCAGATTTGTCCTCTATTCAAATTTAACAAATGCGCTGGGGGAGGAAGAAAGGACTCCTCGGCGCTCGATGCAAAGCTAAACCTCTTCTCCAACCACCTATTCTTTATTTTTTAAAACAGAAAGGCTGCAAATTTGCATCCATTGCCTTTTTTAAAGTGCTACAATGGCTCTGTTTGTTTTTCCTTGCAAAGCACCATTCATGGCTGCATTTTAAAAACCTTAGAATTGCATTAGGAAATTTGCAAACAATTGTGTTTTTGTTGGTGCTACCCGGCGCTAGGTACAAATTTCCAGGGGTATAGAGAGCAATTTACTGTAACCATTAAAAAAATGCCCTGTAGCATTTCTTTTCATTGGAGGTGCTAAGTGTAGCGTATTCCAACATGTCTTTTTTAGTATTATTATTATTTTCAATTGATATGTGTTATAAACAGTTCCAAGCAAAACACTGCTATTAATTTTTTTACAGATGTAACATCACACAGAACTACAGAATGTCCTCAAAAGAAAAAGACTAGCAACATGGTATTTTCAACCACCAAAAGTTCTCACTATGCAAAAAAAATCATAAAATTTACAATCCTGGATTTTATTTTAATTCTAAAAAAAAAAAAAAAAAGCATTTTTTTTTTAAAAAGCAAACAAAAATATAATTGCAGTTACTTACTGGAGATATGTTCCTTGCACACAGTGAATGCAATACAATTAAATCAGTAAATGGGACTTTGTATTGTATTCCTATTGGTATTTGCACTGTGCTGACTGTTGCACTGTAAATGCACTGGCTGCTCTTGCAGAAGGGAAAGGACCCTATAGTGGGTTCCTTCCAGCCTCAGCAGCTCCCCAGCCCGCAGCTCAGTCCTACAAGCAACTCTCCCTGCATACTAATAAGCTCGTGCCACTCACCCAGGGTGAGCACGCTCGCTGATTGGACGCCTGGCCCTCCACGGTAATAAGCTCGTGCCACTCTCCCTGCGTAAACAGGCCTCCCAATAGGCTGGCGCGGGGCCAGCGAGCTGCCAATCAGAGAGCAGCAGGGCTACTACTCAGCCCAATGGCGCCTAATTCAAGCCTTGCAGCTGCGCAGCTCCTCTTGCGCAGCTCCCGTCCCTGCTTGCTTGGTGAATGGGGATGCACAGCCAAGGCAGCGGTGGGGGGGGTTTGGGGGGGGAGGGAAGTGGGGGGGGGGGGGTGCACTGCGTTCTTCCAGGGAGCTGCTCCAGCCCACACACACTCCGAGCAGCTGGGCAGGAGCGTTTTAGTTTGTCCTTTGCTTTGCTGGACTGGACAGTGCAGGGGGTTCCCGCACCAGCCCGTGCTGGGAGCTCTGGTCCGAACCACTGCCTGGAGCTCTTGCGCAGTCTGATATGGGGGATTGCGGACTGGGCTGGGTACGTGGGCGTTGCACCAAACCGAGCATCCCTTTGAAGCCAGAAGTGCTGCAGGCTTCTGACGGGCCCCTCGCACGCGACGGCTCCTGTCCTGTTTCCGAGGCGGACTGGACAATACCGGAACGGCTTTGGAAAGAGCAGGGGCCCGGCTGCAGAACTGGGACATCGAGGCTCTTCCCCGTCACTTGCATCATGTCCGGAACAGGCCCTTTTTGTGCCCCCCCCCTTTTGTTTTTTTCTGGAGAAGTCGCAGGAGAAGCAGGAGACTCTGATTCACTCCCATCCACGCCTTCTCTTTCGCCCTCTTCCCCAAAAGAGGGAACCAGCAAAACGAAACCCTGCCAGTCCTGGGCAAGAGGGAGCATGACACTCGCGTCAGCTAGAACCTCCCCCCCACCAGGTGTTGGTTGTGAGACTGTTGCTGGGAAGACCCCGCGTTGTTTGTCTGTAAAGTGCCCGGGCTCGGTTCGCAAGACGCCCCGAGCCCGCCCGGCAAGGAACGGGCCGGAGCGACGGCAGACACCACTGCCACTGGGGTTGCGACCATTTCTGGGGATGTGCTCTCCACCCAGCCACAGCCCCCACCTGCAGCTCCCAGTCGCTCCCCCCTGCCCCTTGGGAGAGATTTGAGGCGCTGGCAAGACACACGAAAATGCAGATTCTCCCTTGCTCGAGTGTCCTTTGGCAATGCAGGGGTTAAACCCATCGCTTTCAGTCTCCCCCCCCCTTGTGTTCACTCCCCCCCTCCCTCCACGGGATGTCTACGATTGGTTGGCAGCCTGCCAGCCCGCTGTCAATCACCCAGTGTAAACAAGGCGCTGATTGGCTGTTAGCCAGTCCGCACTGGGCTGCCTGAAAAAAGCAATTACTGGCCCCGCGGTTTCAAGGCGGCCCGGGGCTGCTTGATGAAAGGAGATAAGATGGGGACTGTTTCCAGGAGGCCCCTAGGCAGACCCCACTGGCCCCGGAGCCAAGAAGAGCAAAGAGGGAGAGGATCAAAGGGACAGAGACAGGGCCAATGGACTGAGCCACTATTAGTGACTCCTAAAACAATGCAGGTTTGGTGCACGGGGGGCAGCCCCCTCCCCTTGCAGGGGGGGCGAGCAGGAGGAGGGGGGGGGGGAGAGAGAAGCAGCCGGTGCATCCGGAAAGTTTGCCGCGTGCAGGGCCGGGCTGGGAGTGGGGAGCAGCCGCAAGCCCCGGGAAGCGGAGCGCGGGGTGCATGGGGATGGCTGCTCCGCCGTGTAAATAGGTAAGCGGGGCGGGGGTGGAGGTCCGAGGGGACAGGTCCTGCCACGGCTGGGGGAAGGGAGGGTCGGAGCGATCGATGCCAATCGCGATTTTCAGAGCGAGCCGGCACCGTGGGAGCCTGGGCAGCTGCGGGGGGGGGCGATCCGTGCAGGGGCCCCCCATTTCCAGTGCCGGCCCCCAGCGCTCCCAGACATTTCAGCCCAATTATCAGTCGCGGGGTCTAATGAGATCAGGCGCGTCAATTTGTTTCCCGGCCAGAGCGCTGGGTTGGGATATTCCCAGCCGCAGGATCCGGGGATAAACCGGGCAGAAACCAGCCAATGTCTCCGCTAGCCGGCTGGGGGTGGGGTGGTGAATGGCCGGAGCGATTCCCTAGAAGGGCGATTAAAATTATTTTTTTAAAAACACCAGGCTGTAATTGATTGAAAACGCCGAATAAATCAGAATAGCTCGTTCGGGGGATTCGATTACCAGGGAGCTATTCATTACGCGAAGGAGCCAATTGAATTAGGGACAAGACCGAGCGCGCAGACCGGCTGCGGGGGAGAGCAGACCGGAGAGGCTAGAAATACCGACCCCTCCCGAGTGCAAAGCCCGGGCGCCTCCCAGAGCCCCGCAGGATCCAGGCCAACTTTCCCGGGCTACAAAACGCGGCTGGGGTGCGAAGCGGTTCCGTGGTAAAAGGGGGCCCGGAATACAGGGCCCGAGCCCGGGCAGAGACACCCACCCACGCGCGGCGCAGATCCGAAGGGGCTGCGCGGGGATACAAGCGAGATCGGGGGGCCGGCCTGGTGCTGCGGCTAACACCGCTGTGAGAAACCCCGAGTCCGGACGGGGCAGAGCCGGGAGAGCGCGGCCGCTTCGCAAAGCAGCAGCCGCTACCCGGGGCCGGGTTTAAGCAGGCCAATGCCCCGCTCTGGGCTGTGTGGGGCCCGACCCACGCCGCATTTCGGGGCTGAATTCTCCCACCGCTGCGCAAGAAAAGCCCGGAACCGAGGAAATGTCAAGGGGACAGGCGCCTCTCTGGTGCTCTTCCCACGGGCTGCCCCTCCGCAGTCCCGCGGCTGCGCCGCATTCCCATTGTGCCGTTTACATGTCCGCTCCGCCAAAGTTCGGCGTGGTTCACCCTTCCCGGTGCCTCCCGCAGCCCGCTCTCCGGGGCTCCGGCTAGACTGACTTTGGCTTTCGCTGGAGATCACTTGAATGACATCCACACGCACGGCCCAGCTGCACGAGAAAGTGGGCTTCGTTTACTTCCAAGTTGTAATCTTTTTTTTTTTAAAGGAGCTCCTAGTTTTGAGAGCGAGACCTCAAATCCGCGTTCCTAGTTCCTATGGAAAAACACTGTTTCCAACGCAGTGACTGGCTCGGGCCGTGTGTCTGGATCTGACTCGGGCTATTAGATCACCGGGTAAATGAGCAGCACAAGCCGGGAACTTCCAGGCGGTTCCCAGCAGAGCGAGTTAGAAGCAATGTACTGAAAGAGCGGTTTAAACCAACACAAACAACCCGGTTGAACATTATCAAATATGAATTCGGTCTGGCTGCTGTCGCTTGTACAGGGATGTGATGTGGGGCGGAGGGAGGGGGAGACTAGGGCTGAAAAGCCGTCGGGGCTGCCTACAGGAGGGAGGGATTTGAAGGTCCAGACCTGAAGTCCTTTTCCTTTCTGGACTCTTTGTTTTTGGGGAAGGGGGGGGGGTCGCTCCATTCTTTCAGGTGCTGCCATGTCATGAATGTGCCAGGCCTCTGAGAAGCAGCAGTTGCCCTGCAGTGGGGAATGGATGGAAGGGTAATTAATGCAGAGTGACTGATTGCTCTTGAGGAAGGCCAGTCCTGCAAAGAGGATTGTCCCTGAGCACTGAAGCGTTTCTGATTGACACTTCCCGTCTATCTTCTACCCAAAGGCAACTAGCAGAGCGGTGCATTTGTCACCGGCTTAGGCCGAGGGTTGCAAAATCTCCAAACCCTTAGCATTAAAAAGGTTGGTCTATTTATTGGACCAATAAGGGAGGGGATTTTTTTTTTTTTAAAAAGGGTCAGTTTTGTTTGACCAGGAGCACAATCCAAACGAACAATGCACAAACCCGACTGGAAATACAGCTGCGCTTTGCCCAGGGAAAAGAAGGGGGAAACTTCCAGAGCCCTTCTTCCGTTTTTATTCCTGATTCCCAACATCGCTGGATTGATTTTGCTTTAAACCCGTCTAGATTTTGCCCCGGCCTATAAAACAAGCACTTTGTTTTAATCATAGATTTTTCTATCATTTTTTAAAATCCCTTCCACGCAGCTGTGGCACCAAATAGCCGCAGATAGGCCTGGTGGACAAAGCCGGGGGCTGCTGGCAAAGGGGGCGAGGGGGGAAATAGATCCCCGTTTTCCACACGAAGGGAACGGGGCTGCTGGGGGTGGGCGGGGAGTATCTGCGCCCGGGCAGCCCACTCTCAGCACAAGTGGAGGCTTCCCTGATGGCCGAGTTTTTAACTGTCCAGACCTAGCAAATGTTTCTCTGTGAACAGGAACCAAGCGCTGGTATCTTACGCTTCCTTTAGACAAGAGCGAGCGCAGATAATGCGCCCAGAACTAAATATTTACATTGCTCGGAGAGCGGCCTTCGATTGAGCATTTGCAACACCCCCCCCCCCCCCAGTGTTTTGCAAATGAATCCTGGGCCCCGACGCCCCTCTGCTCGTCACCGCGCTGGGGAAAGACCGACGGGGAAAGGGCTGCAAAAATCCGCCCCGTGACTGGAAATCTTTGGCACGGCCCTACCCCCCAGCGCTGCCCGGTCCCTGCTGCGGGCTTGGCAGCACCTTGAAAGTCAGACTTGGCCCTTCGCTTTGCAGCGATCCGCAGCCGCGTTCTTCTGAATGGCGGGGGGAGGTTTGGAGCTGTGTGTTCTGGAAAATGGCCCCTTCCTCCCCTGCGAAGCACCAGAGCAGGGCTGCCAGGACCCCTCTCCGTGATCCCTGGCTCGCCCGCTCACCTACCGCCTAAGCCAACCCCCAAGCAGCCTCCTTGCCTGTCCGAATGAATATGCAATCAGTGACAATTCTCAGCCCTCCGCTAACCTCCCCACTCTGGGGAAATGGGTTAAAATATTGCAATTGAATATCGCTCCATCTGGAAACGGAACGGCAAAGGGCCCCGGTATGTTAAATAATATTGTAGATTAACCCAGCACACTAAATAATTGCCTAATAGGGCTGCAAGATGCAAATCTCTGCATTTGGGTAATTGCATGTTGGGCGCCTCTGAGTAATGCAATTGTTTGGGGCCGTCTCATTGTTCCAAGTGCCATTAGTCAAAGAGCAAATTAGAAACAATTTCTTGACTACAAAAAATGACTCTTAATTCTTCAAACCCAAACGCTCCTGGTACCCGCGGGGGGGGGGGGGGGGGGGGCAGCGGCCTTTGCAGCAGTCCCTCCCCCAGGGCCCAGATCCAGCGCTTTGGAAAAACCGAAATTCCCCGCCCCTCCCCCCTGAAAAAAAACCCTCGTGCTCCGATCAAAATGCAAACAATCAAGTAAATCAGACCCTCCACTAAGGCCGTGTTTATTTGCTCGAACCCAGAGATCTCGGTAAACACAGGAACCGGCTCGCGAGTTTTACTTTTTTTTGGGGGGGGGGGGGGGAGTCAGCACGTGCTGTAACTTGCTGCCAATCTCCCTGAAAATAAGCTCTGTTTTGCATTACTGGTTACAAAAACAGGCTACTGGGGCGGGGGGGCACAAACCCACAGAGGGAACGAGTCAGGGCGTATTGCTGGGGGGCTCTGCCTCCCGCACAGAGCACAAGCACCGACTCACCCCTTTCCTGACATTGTGCCCCCCCCCCGCCCCTCCATCCCCATCCCCACAACACGCTCTGCCCACGTTAGCCGAGAGATCGCTGCCCAGGGGCAGTAGGGACCGGTCCATGGCCCTATATTTGCTAGGGATTTAAAACAAAACAACACGTGGTCGGAGCCCGTTGGGGAAAGACCCATCCCAGGGGCTGGTCTAAGGAGCTGGGAGAACGTGTCCCTCTGTGAGGGTCTCGCCTAGCCAGCCCCAAAGCCAGGGCAAACTCTGCACAAGGTCGAAGCCACAGGGCAAGCTGCCCTCTGACTGTGGCAGAGGTCTCTGGACCCTAGAACCACCAGATACCCCATGGGGCTGGGTGTCCCCTGGCCCCGGCCAGGCCAACAGGAGGAAGATCAAGAGTGCTGCCTGGGGTTATCCCGCAGTCCACACCCATGTCCTGGGGACCACGGGACAAGGAGCGGGGTCCCCCCACCCCCTTTGCTAAACGCCAACAGATGCAACCCTGAAGACCTTGTGCAGGGGCATTATTTATGGTGTCTGGGTTGCCATTGAGACTGAGAGCCAGGGAGGGGACCTGAGCGGGGGGGGCTTGGAGTGGTTGATAAAAACGCAAAATATCCAGGGTAGAAACAGGTCGTTTTGGGGGTGGAACCCCGCGCTGGCTGCATTGATCACAGTGGGCCTGGCCTGGAGAGGACAGCAGCGAGGAAAAGGCAGAGAGCATCCTGACACCCCTGCCAGTCAAACCAGTTCGGGCTATTTATTGGCCATTGGCCTATAAACACCAATAGCCACGGGAATAATACAGCCCCGCCCCCTTCTGGCCTCCCCAGAGCTAGCCAGGAGCCCTGGCCTCCCTCTTTGGACAGGAGACTGACAAATTTGTTAATGGAATAAATCTACCTAGCTAAAGTGTCTGGAGACAGACAGACAGACAGACATTGCACTGAAGCCAGCAACACATTTTTAATCTCCAAAGAAACCTGGCCGCTGCCTCACAAGCTTTTTGCATTGTAGGAAGGGATTGTAGGGGCATATTTGCTCAAATGCAATGAGCATTTATAACCCAAACAGGATTTCAGTGCATACACACACCACGTACACACGAATATATAGAGTCACATACAGTGTTATATATACAGATACACACACACACATCATAAATGGTGCCCTTGTTTACTATAGCGGGGGGAGGCAGAGTGGAGAGAATCCCCCCCCCCCCCTTGAGATGAAGGCCTGGAGTCCAATCAGCCCAGAGCAGAGGTTTTTAGGTTAGGAGCTCAGAGCTTTTCCACTTCCAAACGCTTAGTTAATGCCCTGTTAAATGCAGAGTCCTAATGAGAAGCTAAATCTATCCCAGTGTGTTCACACCCCCAACGCACCACTCCCGGTGTTGGTTGTGTGAGGCTCTCAATGAAGCGACCCATCTGGGGTACATTCAAGCGAGTTTAATACCTGGCTTTCCCCCCACTCCGGAGTTTGGGAATTATGATGAAAAGGCAGGAGACACAGGGGGGGGGGGGGCATTAAAGGGAAGGAAGGGGGTGAAGAGAAAGAGGATGGCAAACGCAGCAGAGCCAGTGGAATCTTCCATGGGGAGAAAGCCCCCAGCACACGGGGGCTGGATTTTAGATGCAAAGTGACAATAAATAATCCCAGTGACAGGCTCCCAGATGCACCTTGTCCCTAGGGAACCCCGAAGACCCTTGTGCAGGGCAGCCCAGGGACCCCCAGTCCTGGCTACCTGCACACCCAGACATATTGCACCAGCCCTGCCTGTCACCCAGCGCCCCTCCCGCAGCACAGAGAAGGGAACCCACGTTGGGGGAGGGGGGGGGGGACACCGCATTCTGCGCAAATATGTTGTGACATGTCAAAAGGGGGCATGTTTTGATAAACACGCAATTAGTGCCAGAATCCTGCAGCTGGCAGCCAGGCCCGCGAACAGCGGCTCTGCGCGCCAATAGGATCCGGATTTGCAAACGCAACCTTAAGTGATCATTAGGGCCGCTGTTTGGTGTGTGTGTGTGTGTGCTGGGCCTGCGGGATGGAATAACTCAGGGCCTTGGGAAAGGGAGGCTGGCTCCGGGGGTTGGCTGAGGAGGGCCCGGGATGCAGGGCCGAAGCGCTGGGGCTTTTCCTTTGCCTTCCAATGGGAAACCGGCTGGCTGAGGTTTGACTTTTTTGATTGTTGTGTAAAGGGCAGGCCCGTGTGTGTGTGTTCCTGGCGGCACAGAGCAAATCGAGTGTGGGCTCCCAGCTCCTACACTTGGGGGTTCACATTCTTCGGGCCCAACAGGCCGTGTTCTTTCCCCGAGGAGGGGATTCACAGCTGCCCCCACTGCCCCAAGTCCAGCACAAAGTCATCAAAAAAAAAGGACCCCCCAATCCCCCGTTTTTGCCCGGTGTTTCTCGCTAAGGTGTTTGCAGGGAGTTAAGGCTACCTCCTGCTCCATCTCCCACTGCAACTGGGAGCAAAGAGAGGGAGCCAGAATCCCCATTGAAAAGACACTGGGGAAAATCCAGAGGGCTGGAGAGGAGTGGTGCTACCGAGCAGCCTGTCCCCTCAATGCAAACCAGCCCTAGGTAATCGGTGGCTGGGGAGGCCTTGGCAGACTTACAGCCCGGAGAAGGGGCCGGAGCTCCTGGCTTTCTCTTCAAACACTTTTGTTTTGGACTTTTAGCTGCCCCCCAGGCTGGGGGGGGGAGGACGGGGGGGGGGGGCGGTACAGGCAGGGCCTGGAGGGAGCAGCCAGGACTGGAAGCCCCCTCCTGCCTTATCTGCTCACACAGCATCGGAAAGTGTGTGTGTGTGGGGGGGGTAACTGTGTGTGTCTGTGTGTGTGTGTCTCTGATTTGCACGGACTGTTGACAAGGCTAAAAGCTGGTGGACAGACACACACGCCTGCACCCAGCGGCCGCGCGGGGGGACCAGGCTGCGCATCCATTAGGAATGGCTTTTTAAAACCACAACCCAGAGAAAGAAATGCTTTTAGGGAAGCCGAGCGCGGCTGATCTCTCGCAGGAGCCTCCTTCTCCCCCCAGCAGCGGGGCGCGGGGCCCCCCAGCCCTGCCTGCCCCGGGCCCGGCTGTTAGCTCTGACGGGCCTTTCCAAGGGGAGCCGCTGGAGAAAAGCGGGGAGCTTTGCTTTTTTCTATCCCGACCCCCGAAAACGGGGGGTGGGGGAGGCGAGAGAATCAGCCCCACAACCCCCCGAGCGAGCTCCGCCTTTGCACCCAGTGGAGGGGGAAGGCCCCATCCCCAAGCTCGCCTTGGGAAGGCGGGTTCCTTCCCCCCTGGCAGCCCAGGGCGCCGCGGCCCTGCAGCTCCGAGCAGAGCCCGGCGGTTGGGTTTCCTCGGAGCCCCGGGTTTTGTTGTGCAACTTGCCGAGAACCGCGCTGGCTCTGCGGTGCCAGGCCGGAGCCGTGTCGGCTGCAGGCTCCATTTCCCCTCCGGCCCCGGAGAGCCCCTTCCCCGGCGATGCAGAACCCGCGAGCCCCCGCCTCCCCCAGCGGAGAACGCGCCCCGGCCCGCCGGCCAGGGACCCCCGAGAGCTCCCCGCGCCACCCGGGAGCAGGCGCTCGCCCCGCCGGCCATCTTCCCTGCCCGTCCCCGCTCTGCCCCCCAGCCTCCTTCGTCCTCCCCATCCCCCGCGAGCCTGGGGCCGGGAACCCGCCTCCCGCTCCATTTCCGGGCCTTTCCATCCGCGGCGCAAAGGGGCTGCGAGCCAGGGGGTCGGGTTCCCCCGCCTAGCCTGGGACCCACCGGCCACAGAAACCCCGCGTTGGGTTTGTTAGATCAGAGGCATCCCCCTGCCCTGAACCAGCCCCCAGCCCCCTCGATGCGCTTTTCTAAACGCACTAAAAATGTCCTGGCTTGTTTCTTGGATTTAACACAACAACAACAACAACAAAAGCCAAGCAAACCCGAGCCCGCCTGCGTGTTGTCTTAACGAGCCCGGCGCGGCTCAGTCTCCTGCCCTCTCTTTGCAACCGAATTTCACCGAGCACAAGAGGAGAACGGGGAAGAGACAAACGCTAAAAATACCGCGTCTAAGCGAACCCCTCTCGAAATGCCGCTTGAGGCAGAGAAGGCGGGTGTGTGAGCCGCTTCCCGTGAGCGGAACCCGAAGCTTTCCTCCTGGCAGCTCGGGCTTTCACTACCTCTTTTGTTAACAGAAAAGTCGATCACTTTAATTAAAAATCGTTACATAAATCTATTTTTTACTAGCACAAATATACTTTCTACACTGAATTTGCAGGACATCGATATAAACTTTAGTGGCAGATTCCAGCGATCAGTTTCCTTGAAGAAAACAGAAACAAAAGATTGGGGAGTCGGGGCGGGATCTTTAGGGCGCCCAGGAAAGCACAATAATCCTATTTTACTTCTTCCTTTTGAGAAGTCATTTTAGTCCCATCTGGGCGGTAATTTTAGATTGTTTTAAAAGCGCGGATAATTGTATTTATTTGTCATTAGTTTTCCAGTGTTGGACAGAAACAAAGCTGTGTTTTTCCTTGGGTATAAAGCAGCTATTTAGCCAGTACATTGGGAGCTTAAAAATAGATGTGCAACGATTGGTTTTAAAGTGCAGATTTTACAGGTCCAATATCAGATTTGTGTTTGTATGAAGCCGGGATTTGCTGCCTGTTTTAACCTGTCCTGGCTGTTTTCGGATGCAATCATTAAATACAGGCTTTAACACTAGCAGTGCCTACCTCGTGTTTTCCTTGCTCGCTGTAAATCTATTTGCAAAGGAAACCTGGAGACACGATCTATTTTGTTCTATCGATTTATTTTTGCAAAGTCTCGCTGGGCTTTTAAAAGTACAAAGACGAAAATAATTATTAAAAAAATAATGAAATCAAGAATTAAAAATCACAGCCGGGAATGTTATTTGCAGAAGAAGAAGAAAAAAAAAAATTCTCTCCTCTCTCAACAACAAAAAATGTCCGCTTTAAGTGAGTTTTGCTTTAAGCCCAGCCTGCAAATTGCAAAAAAAGAGACTCTCCAGGCCAGATTGCAGGGCTAAAAACCCCCCCAAATGTCAACTACGTGCTAAAGACAAAGGTTAAGTCGGGACCAGGCTCATTCGGCGGCGGAACCGTTGCGGTTTTATGAAAGCAGAAGCGATTTATTTTTAAAAAGTTGGAAACGAGAGCCATGTGTCGGCTCGGCCTGTCTCGGAGCTGGCATAGAGCGGAGTCTGGCTGCAATTATGCTGCTCGTCCATACACAAAGTTAGTAAACAACACACCGCTCCCTAATACACAGGAGAACGCAGCCGAGAACGCGGGGCTGGGTTGAACCCCGCTTTGTTGTGTTTTCGTGCGGGGGGGGGGGGGGGCTTGGAATTGCCTTGGAAGGGCCTGGAACCGGGCCGGGGGGGGGGGGATGCAGAAGTAGACCAGGGCAAGGGGGACCGTTTCCCTCTGGAATTAAAGCCCCATTCGTTGAGGAATTAATGAGGGCAGGGGGACAGGAGAAAATGCGGCAAAAAGACTTACAAAAAAAAAGAATGAAAAAGGGAAACAAGCCCCAAGCACCTACCGCCAGGCCGCCGCCTCCCGGGCCAGATCTGCGGGATAAGCCCAAATCCAGAGCAGGGCAGAGACCTGGGCCACTGGAGCCCCCGAAGCCAGTTTGCAGCGCGGGCCGATGGAAAACGCCTCGGATGCAGGGTAATTTGGGGGGTATGTTGCTTTAATGCGTCCTCTCGCTCTCCCGAAAGCGGAAACTGCTGCTGTTGCGGGGGGGGGGGGTTTGGTGTCGGATCCCGGATTTTTCCACGGCGGAGCTGGACGCTGCGTTCTGGGGCCGGCTGCGGTTGTGATTATTTTACGATTTTGCTCCGGTGCCAGGGTCCCCTACCTGCCTGCGCGGAGTCAATCCAGTCAGTTAGCGCGCCCGGGGGGCTGGAGCCTCCAGCAGCACCGATTTATGGCCGGGGGACGCGCCTCGCTCCCCCCCAATGGAGCCGGGGCCATGCCACAGAACATGGATGAGAGCGAAGCGGAATCGAATCCCCCCCCGCCATTGCCGCTGCCTTTGCTGGGGCCGGGGGGGGGGCAGGTTTATACCGGGGGCCCGGTGCAAAGCTGAGCGGGGCTTTTCCTTCATTGCCACCTCCCCGCTAACACCCAGAGCTGCCCCAGCCCAGCTCTGGCTCCCCGGGCCGGGCGCTGGGCACGGGACTTACCTGGCGGGGTTTGGGTTTTCTGATGCCGCGTTGCATGGTCCCCCTTCCCCGGGAGAGAAGCGGAGCCGCCCGCTTCTGGGCCCGGCTGCGCGGACAAGCGGGGCTCCCTTTTCTTCCTGCTCGTCTGCCTTGGCGAATGCAAAGCGGGAGGCTGTTGCGTGCATGGCCCCGGCTACATGGCCCTCGGCGGCCCAGGCCCGGAGCTGGCGCCCTGGCTCTCGGAGCGGTCGGGATCCAGACAAAGTAACGTCCTCGCTGCAGCTGCAAAAGCCAACCGGGCTGGGGGGAGGGGAGAGGAAATCCCTACATTGCACCGCTCAAAACAAGAGGAGGAAACAGAGATTTGCTGCTCGGGCTTTTGCACACACCAAAAGAAGAAGCGAAGGCGGCAGCCGGGACCCCCCCGCGCGCCCGGCTCTGCACAGTCCTCGGGGCAGGCGGGCGCAGGCTTGGCACCGGCAGCTCTTTCCCTGCTCTCGGGGGGCTGCTGGTTTTTCACCGGCCTTCCCTCGCAGCGATCTCCGGCGGGCTTGGAGCCTCCGCTTTCTTAAAGGCGCCGGGCTCGCCTCAGCCTCCCGGGGCTGCTTTTGTCTGCTTCTCCTGGCAGGTCACCGCGGAGGCCACGGACCTCTCTGGGGCAGGGGACCCCCGGCCGCCGGAGCCAGCCCTCCAGGGTCTCCCTCTCCCCTCCCTGGACTGTGGGCAGCTGGTCCTGTAGCACCTAGAGGCCCCGGCCAGATCGGGTGGTGCTGGGCGCTGCACATACATGGAGCCAGATACAACACCCCCACTCCCACCACTTAGCTATGCCCCTGTGTAGACCCAGCCAGGCCCAGGGAAGAGTGCTTCGGTCACATCTGCACCAGCAGGAAAACCGCCTTTGGTGGGTGCAGGATGTGACTACACTGGGGAGCTCTGTGGCAGGCAGCCCCTGCCCACAAAGGCTTAAAGCCCCATCCTGCCATAGGTTCAGTGACCCAGGGCCCTCCATTAAACCCCTGGAGGCCCACGAGTCATTTGCAGGATCAGGGCCTAGACAAGGCAGGTACATGGTGGGAGATGGGCAGCATTAACCCCTTGAGTGGATGGGCAGTCTAGGTGCAGGGAGACTAAGGGACTTGCCCAAATGCACACAAGGAGTCTGTGGCAGAGCCAAGATTCCAACTGAGTCCCAGATTGGTGCCTTCCCCGCAGGCGCCACAGCCTTCCTCTCCCTCCTGCTTGTACAGAGACCAAGTAGCGCTGCAGAGGACCCCTCTGTGCAACCTCAACAGTGCAACCTTTATCCCTGTTTCTGTGGAACTCCCTGCTAGACACCTGGGCCAGTTTGATTGTTTATTTATCAAGTGCCAGCCCTACACTGGGTGCGGTCAGAGACACAAGTAAACACATTGAAAAGACAGACAAGGTCATACAGGGAATCTTTAGGTGCCAATCCTGCAAACAGACCCACGAGGGCAGCCCCCTGTGCCTACATAGATGCATCTGGCAGTTTATTAATTTGTTATAAGTAATTATATTACAATTCTATTCTATTCTATTTATTATATATTAATTAATTATTGGGCAGATTAAATATATTTTCCTTTTGTGGCATCACAGAAAAAGTGAGATCTGGATTCTGATTTCACTTACACTGTTGTAAACAAGGAGTAACTTGAAGACAGTGAAGTGAGACTGGTGTGAAAGCAGCTTGCGATAAGAGTCAGGCCCTAAGTCTTTCGGGGGGTGGTTTATTGTCACTGCAGGGACAGGGAGAGACATTTAGTTAGAGTGCAATCGCTTTGGGGCAGAGACCTCCTCTTTGTACTCCCTTGTAAAGCATCCAGCGCACAGGCCGAGCTCTAGAAATAACAATACGCACAACAAAACCTTTCTAATTCTCACTTGGCTAATTCACAAGCCCCAGTGAATTCTCACAAAACATCCCAGCCAGTCACCCTGCTTCTCAGCAAGGATTGCACAGAGTTAGTCCAAGTCACCAGGAAAGGATCCAGAGCAGAATCAAATGTCCCCGTCTCATAACTCCAAGCATTTGATCTGACTCGCTAGCCCTTTCCTCTTCACAGTAGTGAGGCCTGGGGTATTCCTCAGCGTGCGTGACTTTGAGTCTGAGCTTGGGAGGCAGTATCCTGGGTTATTTTATGTAGGCTTTTTAAATTATTCCCATTGTGCTTACTTGCTAATTTGCAAAGCTGCTGGTCTGCAACACTGAATGAGTTTCTGCTCTGGATGTTTCATCAGTTTTCCACCACCAGGGTTTCGTCTCTTTCAAAGGTGATAGGAAACGTCTCGGTCCCCCCGGGACTCACCGGAGCCCTGGCCATTATTATAAAAAGGGAGGGTTAGAAGAAAAGCTGCATGCCTTCCGTAAAGGTGTCATAGAAAGGGAAAGCTGAGGAAATTTAAACTCAGGGCCAGAGGGGTGGGGTAGAAGAGAGCAAGAATGCCAAGGTGCAAGCTTCATGTGCCTCTCCAAAAACCAATGAGTCGTCTAAGCCAATAGTGCAAGGCCCAACCCAGCCAGGGGTCTGATAAGCAAGCAGCCTCTCATTTGCACAGTGCCTGGAAGGGAAGGGCAGGTCTCCTGGCGTTCACGCTTCCCACTAATTTCAGATTCACAGAATGAATGAGTTTTATCTCTGTGCCCAGGGCTATGCATGATCAAGGGCCGTATTGACCCTCAATGGGACTGGAGGCCATGGTGAGTCCTAAGCACAATGCTGCTCCCTCGGGCCGTTGAGCAGGTGATTAGAGTGACAGTAACCAGGTGCAAGTAATCAGATTAGTATTCAAAATATGTAACCCTGTGACACACTCTGATCCCTTCCCCCACCAAAGGGGAGTGTGGATTCCTCTCCATGCCTCTGTCCTGCCCCACACCAAGGGGGTCTGTGGTCATCAGGGCAGTCTCACTGTGCATCATGGATGTGTCACGCCTTCAAGGCCCTGCGCATCTCCCCCCAGCCAACATTTCAGACCTCACCTTCAATCGCATCCCCTCCACCACCCTGTCATGCCCATCTCTGTGTTTTCCTCAAGGCAGCCCCCTGTGCATGGAATGGCCACTTTCTAGTGTAGCAAAGTTATCTATCTACCTGTCTATCTCAGGGGTTCTCAAACTGGCGGTCAGGACCCCACAGGGGGTCGTGAGGTTATTACATGGGGGTTCACGAGCTGCCAGCCTCCACCCCAAACCCCACTTTGCCCCCAGCATTTATAATGGTGTTAAATATATCAAAACGTGTTTTTAATTTATAAGGGGGGTCGCACTCAGAGGCTTTCTGTGTGAAAGGGGTACCAGTGCAAAAGTTTGAGAACCACTGATCTATGTATCGATCTAGCCCCACTACACATACATACATACACCGTGTAGCTCTATACATGTACAGTACTACATCCAAGCCACGTATCTTCTGCCATCTCTCAGGTGCAGGGTGGGCGTGAAGTGGACAAAACAGCCCCACATTTGAAGGAGGGGAGTTTGAGTCAAGGACACCGGGGACCTGCTGCAGAATCTTTGACGTCCATGCTGAAGAGATGGCCCTGGTTGTAAGGCCTTGCCCCAGCACCTTCACTGAGTGAGCTGTGTGCTCCTTCATATACTCCCTGAAGAAAGAAGGAGGGGTGAGCAGACCCTAGGTTTGGACCTATGGTTCTAGAGAATCTGGTATGCTGGTGCTCATCTGACTAAGCCATCCTCTCTAGGATGCATTTTCCATCCGGACTTAAAAAGGCTGACAAAGATCAGGAGGGAGCACACGAGGAGCAATAGAAGACGCATGTTCTGGTGTTGAAAGCACATGGCTGGGAGTCAGGAGGGCTGGTTTCTAATCCTGGATATACACCTTTCTCAGCTATGGTGATATCCCAAGTGGGGACACACAAGAGACATGGAGAGGATTATTTCCTTTCTTTCCAGGGAGGTGATGTCTCTCATTATGCAGCTCAGAGTTGCAATGGCCTAGTTGTTTTGTTGACACATCACATTGCAAAGACATGTCTAATTTGCTGTCCACTTTCACCCCAAGGTCTCTCTCTTTCTCAGTTTCCCCCTCTCATGTACACATGCATCTAAGGCATCAGGTGCAATCCAATGCATTCCAAAGGCCAATGAAAGACTCACCCTGGTAGCTATGATTGAGTAGATCCAGGAAAGCTGCATGAAACTCATGAAAGGCAAGAGAACACCCCCCCCCCCCCTCCATTACCTTCTACAGTTCAAACACTGTGCGAGAAAGTGAGATATGTATATATGATTATGAATGCTCTGCCACATTGCATTTAGTTTACTGGTTAGCCCTGGGAGGGGCTGCAGGAAAGCAACCCACAACTGTTGCATGTGGTGTGTGCACTGACAATCCAGTGTGTTGTACATAATGCAAGTGACCTGTCACTTAGCCATCTCTGTAACAGCAAAACGTCCCTGCTGCTGCTGCAAATACTTACATAGAAGTGAAGGGGAATTTTTCTCTTGACCAACTTTGGATCAGGCTCCCAATCTCCTAACTGTCCATAAACATTTCCAGTTGGCTGTCTGCTTCCCATGGCTTGTAGCATCCATTCTGGCAGGGTCTGTGGTTTGGTGTGTGGGTATTTTTCTTTTGGGGCGAGGTGAAGGGGAGAGACACAGCTCAACCGCTCAGGCTGTAGTCCTGAGAAAAAAGGAACCAACTTAACTCCTATGAGCCCTTTCTATTGTATCAGATGTGTTAATAATCGGTTTTGCTAATGCAATTGCTACTATGATGCGAAAATCCTACTGGAAAATGTATTAGAGCAATTATCCTTCTTACTGCCGCAGCCTGGTGTAGTATTAATATTCAATTTTGATGTGGAAGTCCTATTATGTTAATGACTTTTGTGACAAAAGTCGTTAACGTGAGACTTTTTCTATGGTGCAGCATTAGCCGGGGTTGAATACGCACGTGACGCCAAGTACGTCTAACAAGATCAAACAGAAACTTGTGACTATGCCACCCAGACCCGTCGCATATCCCGAGTGCATTCGCAAGAGCTGCCATTGCTGGGCTCCGCCGGGAAAGGAGATGCACTGCAAAGGCAATAATACGACAAGCCAGAGCCCTTTCTAGCAACAGGCCTCGTGCTTCAGAACCACAGCCTGTTATTGAACCTAAACGAAAGATGGTTGGTCGTAGCACTGGGATTACAGAAATCGCCCAGCCAGATGTACCGGAGAGCAGCTAATGCAGAGTTCTCTGGAGCAGACTTCACAACCCCCTCCCTCATGACAAGGTAGATCACTCATTTTAGACCCAAATTTGCCTGTGTCCCATGTAAAGCTGCAGCTGTCTCACTGGACATGACTGTAAATTACACATGGCAGAAAAGCTGAATCAGGAAAGCAGGTTATAGAAAACTTTCTAGCCATTAAAGCAGTGACGCTGGCGTCATGGCCAGCTCTCTCCTCTGCTCTTCTGCCAGGCGATTTTTGTGTTGTGCCCCTTGCAGTGAGTCTCCATCAGACATCGGAAAGGTCAGAGTTGCCCCAGCAGGTCTCGGAAGGTTGAGCGCTGCGCCGCGGAGCGAGGCTAATGTCCCTGATCCATTATTCCTGCTCAGGCCCCTTTCATTTCGAAACTGAGCCACGTCCCCCTTCCGAAGGAGCGGAGCAGATACATAAGGCTGGTAAGATAAAGTGCTATCTGCTAATGTCTCCGTGTGAACTGCACTGACTCAGCCCAAAGGGCTACGCGGAAACACAGAGCTGAAGATGCTCGAAAGCCAAGACGACAAATGAGTTCAAGAGACACCTCCGTTTGTTTCTGGGGGTGATCAAAGGCACCTGGTGAGAAAGCAGGAGGGCTGGATTACAGTGCATTTGAAAGGGTCGGAACATTCAGCCCGTGGCATTTCCCTCTTCCTGACATGCACGTTCTTCCTTCGCTCGTAAAGGATCCCAAGTACCAACAATGCTGCTGCTCTGACCCCTCTAAGCAGATGGCTCTATCTGTCTGTCACATTTCCAAAGTGCCGAACGCCCACCGCAGCTCTTCTCTGGACACAGATCCCCATGCACAGTGCGATCAGTCAGTTCCCCATCTCGCTGCCTGGCGTAGCTGCTGGGACCTCCTTCTGCTCCGAGGACTTTGGGGACGACTGGCAAACAGGTGGGAGGGAGGAATGGATGTGTGTCATCGCCCAGCTCTGACAATGGAAAGAAAACACAAAGCCTGTTGTCAAATCCTGTTTCCACAAGCGCTGAGCTGCACTCATTTCTGCCGGGTGACCTTGGCCTAGGCACCCTATGCCGTGCTGGGAGAAGGAAAACCCGGAGCTGAGCTGCAGCCCCAATCTCTGCAGCCCTCTCGGCTCCGGAGCGGGGCCAGGGCGGGGAACAAAAGGAAAATAATGTAACTAACACAAAAGATACACATCAAAACAACACAAGCGGATCTCTGCAATAAACAGCAGGGTTCCCCCAAGTGACATCCCCCTCCCGTTGCTTACTGCCTTCTCTCCCCACCTCGGCCTCTTCTCATTGGTTGTATCCCCTGTATGATAGAGGCTTCCTTCTGAGAGGCTAAAGTTAAGGGGGTTGAAGATGCTCTTAGAATCACCCTCTTCCCGATCTGATTCCCTTCACCAGGGCCTCACCCCACACATCCTTATTTACATCTGTGCAAATCAGTGCACCCACTTTCCATTCCATTTCCACAGGTGTGAGCGATGAGAGAAGGCGCCGGGCGCAAGACTCAGCCCCTGGCCTCTGTGTGTCTGACGCCGTGTGCACGCACATGGGACTGTCTGCATAATGATGAATAATGTTTTCTGGAAGTAAAATGCCTTTTTTGGGGCGGGAAGGGGAAATGTACCTAATTATGCACAAAGTTCCCAAGTCCGAGTGGGGAATAAAGGCCAGTCAGTGAAATGAAATGTGTACAGACCTTCATTTGCAAAGGAAGGATTTGGCAGTGCAAACAACCAGCCCTTTTTGTTTGTGGGGTGGAGGGGTGGGATGGAAGGTAGAAAGACACATGAGCGCTTTCTCAAGGAGGGGTTTTGCAAAGGCTCCTGGCGAAGGGTAGCGTTAAAGCCATGGGAAGGGGAAGGTCTATTCCATAACTAGGGCCCTACCAAATTCATGGCCATGAAAAACGTCTCATGAAATCTGGTCTCCCCCCGTGAAATCTGGTATTTTGTGTGCTTTTACTCTGTACTATACAGATTTCACGGGGGCAGACCAGCGTTTATCAAATTGGGGGTCCTGACCCAAAAGGGAGTTGCGGGGGGGGTCACAAGGTTATTTTAGGCAGGTCACGGTATTGCCACTTCTTTGAGCTGGGCAGTCGGAGAGCAGCGGCCGTTGGCCGGGCACCCAGCTCTGAAGGCAGTGCCCCACCAGCAGCAGTGCAGAAGTAAGACTGGCAATACCATACCACGCCACTCTGAATTCTGCGCTGCTGCCTGCAGAACTGGGTGGCCAGAGAGTGGCGGCTCCTGACTGAGGGCCCAGCTCTGCAGGCAGCAGCGCAGAAGTAAAGGTGGCCATACCATGCCAGGCCATCCGTACTTCTGTGCTGCTGCTGGCGGCGGCTCTGCCTTCAGAGCTGGGCTCCTGGCCAGCAGCCACCGCTCTCCAGCTGCCCAGGTCTGAAGGCAGCGCTCCCAGCAGCAGCAGCAGCGCAAAAGTAAGGGTAGCAGTATCACAACCCCCCTACAATAACCTTGCCACCCCCCCCCACACACACACATACACACAACTGCTTTTTGAGTCAGGATCCCTACAATTACAACACCATGAAATTTCAGATTTAAATAGCTGAAATCATGAAATTTACGATTTTTAAAGTCCTATGATCATGAAGTTGACCAAAATGGACAGTGAATTTGGTAGGGTCAGATCCATAACTTTGTTTTTCATTTGCTAGCAGGGGTCAGGTTCTAGCTTCTTGCATTGATTGGTGGATTCAGAAAAAGTTAATCGGGGGCCCTGATCAAAATAAAAAGAAGAGCAGCCAATGCCGCAGGGAAGCAGCACCATTTCGGCCAGGTGCTCACAGCTCCCCAGGTAATAGCCTGGTGAGTTAGATATGATCAGAATCCCAAAGGGTAGATGGGGAAGCCGAGACACAGACAGGTGAAGAGACATACCCAGGATTTCTGAGTGCCCAATTTCACCCATCCATCCTCAAGCTGAGTGGTATGTTGCTCCTCCCAAAGGGATGGTGCAAAGCAGTATGAATAAGGAGGAGAGAATTGGTCCCAGACCTAGGAATAGCACCCAGGCATCCTGGTCTAACATCCTCTCCCATTGCACGGGGGTAACTGTTTGGCATTCTGCCTGTAGCATTTCTTCTAGTCTAGTTTCCTGCCATCCAGCAACTCTGTAGTTACATCAGGGTTAATTGTGCTAGACTCAGGAAATTCGTTAGATATCAGCACCAAGATTTCTGTCTTTCTCCCCATGAGTTGGTGTTGCTGAGCCTGACACTGCATTTTGCATGCGCTGCGATATTCCAGCAATGTGAGGATGGATCCCTTGAATCCAGCAGGAGTTTTTATTTTGGCAAGTTCTTTGCTATTTGTACTGATTTTTCTTTTGCTAACGCATTTGACTGTGCACAGTCAGGAGGGCTCAGCCTCACATTCCTGAACCGAAATATCAAAGCGAATTACCACAATGAGCCACTCATTCATTGTGAGCCATTATCAGTTACTAACTCATCTGGAATTCCCTGGCCAGCAAAACATGATTGACAGTGTCTTACCCGGCTACTTGATGTGTTGTGCAACAGCTCAGACAAAAAACCCAGTAAGGCAGTAACACACTAACAAGAGTTCATCTTCCCACCAGCTCCTCGGCATTGATTACTACTGTTGTTCCCCTGGCACCTGCAGCTCCCAACCAAGGTCAGGGCCCCATTGCGCTAGGGGCTGTATAAAGACATAATCAGAACCCTGAAGAATTCACCGTCTAAATAATGGACCGCGGCTCCTATCCGGGGGCCTCATTCAGATCTCTTGGCTCTATACAAGTCCTTACACTATTGCGTTTGGTACAGTGACCGTCCTGCTAACCCAGTTGCCAGGTACCTGAATTCACTGAAGAGCATCTGCCATTTGGTCAGGTTCAGCTGTTACTGATGGAGGAGAACTCTAGGCTTTCGTGGTAGGCAAATGAACCTGCCTTTGGGGCAGTCTCTCCAGAAACAGGAATGCTGAGCTCTGGGGCTGCCAGGGACGACCAAACACCGACCTGGCATAAGTGGACACAACAACGCGGATGTCAGCAGAGTAGCCGCCTCTGGTGGGTTTAGCCCAGAGCCTCCTCGCTCATTTCTGATGTTTAAGGCAAAGGCAGGTCTGAACGTAGAGGTGTGATCTCAGAAGGCATGTGGGATTTGGGGACTAATGATCAATTCTCTGCAGTGCCCTGGGGGAGGGAGACCAGGCTGCTTGGCCTGATCTCCTGCTCCCTGGATCTGCAGGGCAAAGAAAGCACTGAGGAGATATGTCCCTCCCTCCCTGGAGGAGGGGGAGAAGAAACTCTGTGCATGTCCAACAGCCCCCGTGGGCTAAGGGCCCAGTCCGCAAGGTGATGAGTGTCTCGCTCCCACGGCAGCCAAAGAAGGCACTCAGCACTTCGCCGGATCCAGTTCTACACAAGGAGAGGCCCTGAGGGTCAGCCAGCCGCAAGCAACGGTAGCACAAGGAAATCCAGAGACCCCAGTGTGCTGCCCCGTCCCACAGTGCTGTGCTCAGACTCACTCCACCTGCTTGAAACCTTCACGGGGGGGGGGGGGGGGGGGGGCTTGGCGGCCCGTCTTGATGGCCCTGGCTGGGAGGGTGCTACACAGTGGGGAGGCCTCAAAGATTGGGGTGCATGCTGTGGAGAAGAAGGTCTCAGAGATTCAGGGACCCTTTCCCATAGGGACAATGAGATGCAGGTATGAGAATCCCAAAGTGAAACCCAGGGGCAGAGCCGTGTAACCTGGGGAGATGCATGATCTGGAACCAGAGCAGCAGCAGGTGAAACCCAGGGGCAGAGCCGTGTAACCAGCGGAGCACTGCAGGGATCTGGGCTAGAGTTCTCCTGCAGCTCTGCAGGCACAGACAGGTCCTCAGGCAGACGGGCAGGCAAGGAAAGCCAGGTGACAGAAGAATGGAGGTGGAGAATGCGCTGTCTTCTGATGGGCCAGGGGAGCCTGACTCTTCGGTGCTGGACCTTGAAATCTCTACATCTACGAACTGATTTATTACCAGCTCCGACAGTATGACATTAATTATGTTCTGCAACATCAAAAGGTTTTCACTTGTAGATCCACGAAACAGAGGGGCTTTTCTTCCCAATGCCACGGGGCAATTTCCCCCATCAATGTCGATTTCAGTTTTGCTCCCAAGTTAAATGCAAACTGCTGACTCTGGGATTTTTTGCTACATCTCTGTGTTGTGTCTCCTGTCCCTCTCACTCCCTCTTCCTCCTCTTTCACTGCAGCTTGCATTCCCCCAAGCAGGCACTCCCACCTGCAGGCTTCAGTGGCAGCTCATACAGACAAAGACCAGGGGCACCATTCTGGCCCCATTCGAATGAATGGCAAACGTCCAATTGACTCCCAGGGGGCCAGGATTCCACCTCACTCTGCTCAGGGCTTGAGCCTGTGGTCATGAGCCAGGCAGGGTGTAAAATCTTTCCTACCACTTCTTCTGCCTGCTACAAGTCACCAGGGGCTGGGGGTTCCACACTTGCCCTCACCCCCTATGCCAGACGTCTCCCAAGCCAGGTGCTGCGCTTTGGAGTCTGAGCCGGTAGCAGCTTAGGGGAGAGGGGAGTTTTGCACCCTGATTCCTGGGGGATAATTCAGGACCCAGTTGGCACCTGACCCTCTCCTGGTTGAGGATCTTATCAGGAAAGAATTTACATACGCTTTAATCCTTCTGATGCCACCTTGATTAGCTACCGCAGCAAAGCTACAGCACCACAGCCCTGCCGTGGGTGCCAAGACTCCTTGACAAATTCCTCAGTGGACTTATTTTATAATAAGATCTCTCCTTCTCTTTCACACACACCAACACACACTTGAAGGCGCTCCGTGGATTTGCTGCTTCTGTCATTCAGCACCTGCAAGAGCAGGGCCGGCTCCAGGGTTTTGGCCGCCCCAAGCAGCCAAAAAAAATTGTGATCGCGATCTGCGGCGGCAATTCGGCGGGAGGTCCTTTGCTCCGAGCCGGAGTGAGGGACCGTCCACCGAATTGCCGCCGAATAGCTGGACGTGCCGCCCCTCTCCAGAGTGGCCGCCCCAAGCACCTGCTTGCCAAGCTGGTGCCTGGAGCCGGCCCTGTGCAAGAGGGTGTTTGTTGAATTCATGTATTGATCTAATTGCAGCTCTTCCCGCCCTGTATCCCCACACCTGCACTCTGGGCGGTGGCGTCAGCTGAACGACGCCGATGACCTCAGAAGCATGTGCTAGAAATCCCCTGTACACTGGTGCGCTGCACTTCACACCCTGATCGGCTCGTAGTGCGTTGCCCGGCTACACTTCCATCCCGGGGCCCTGACCCTCTCGCGGTGACTGCCAGCAGAGGACGCCACCTGTCGCCTTAGGCCTGGTTTCGCTCTGTGGTGATTTTGCAGAGTGCGGGTGAATTCCATGCGCTTTAAAGCGACTCGCTGGGCAAGCTTCCTACCGGCCTTCCTGGCCTAGTCTTCATGCGGCCCCAGGGCAGCAGTACAGGCACCAATGGTCGCGAGCGCTTTTACCTCTGTGCTGTCCAGCCCTGATCAGAGCAGGGGCAGGCAACATGATGGGAACCAATCCCGAGTCCTGCTACACTCATTCGCATAGCAGTGGGATATTCAAAATACCGCCCCATGCATGGACACAGGCATTCTGTAGAAAGGCAGGCAGGGAGATCTCTTGTCATCCCGGGTGGAGCTGTCATGGCACTTCTCCAGGCTTGGATTAGGAGAAAGGAGGCCCCCGCAGATCAGCAAACAATATCTCGCCAGTTGCAGATTTGCATACATGAATGGGAATGCCTTGCTGGCCCTCCGCGCGGAATGAGGTGGAGGCCTGGATTTGACACCAACCATGCTAGCGCGCTGAAGGGGATTTGAAAAGTCAAACACAGGAGTCAGGCTTTGCTCATAGTGGTAAAAATTACATTGACCTTCACCTTTTTAGCCACGGCCTCATTTCAAACAGCAGCAATTTCCAGACGCAATCCTAGGGAGCATTCGCTTTGCCTGGGCCATACAAGTGCACTAGGCAGCCATGCGTGGCATGCACTCACTCGATGTGTCTTGATAATGTTCTAGCCGTTTGGGAAGCAGTAAATTTCAGCCTGCTCCAGTGAGGCATACCACCCCTCGCCAAGAAGCCGTTGCAATCAGAGGTGACTCAGAATTTGGGGTGTCTCACTTTCAAAGAGCTGGTTTGGGACGCCCGAAAAAAGCCTGGTTTCCTGAGGCACTGCTCAGCACTTTCTGAAAATCGGGTCCCTTTGAAAGGTCTCAAGATGAGGCCCCACGAATGCAGGCCTCTGCAGTTGCCAGTCACTCCTGAGAATCTTGCCCCAGGAAAATATTTGATTCCTTAACTCTGCAAGGAATGTGAAGCGAAATACCTCCTGTTCCCTAGCACCGCCCGGAGTCTGGGTGCTGGCGGGAGCTGTTCTTTAGCAGCAGTTTGCAGCACAAAAGCCGTGAAACAAGATGATGTTTAAAAGTATCCTCAAGAGCAAAACACCCTGGACATTTATTTTGAACACACAGGGCCTGCTCCTGGCCCACTCACCTCAATAAGGTCTCAGTCCAATGACCCCACTCCCGGAGCAGACCCGGAGGGGTTTCAGTAGGACTTAAGTGATGCCTAGGCCTCTGCCTGAGTGGAGTTTTGCCCACAGTGCATGAACTAACCACAAGCTCATTTTCAGTTGCATGCTCAGGTCTCTGTTTGCCCGTGGAATTGCTCACTGCAAGCCAGGTTCTGAGCTCTGAACATTTAGCCCGAAAGGACTTTTCCCAACAGAGACGCTACTAAAAACCAATAGCGAGACGTGGGCTGCCTTACCTTGCAAAGTCATTCCACCGAGACCCTCGCAGAGTTCCAGCCGCTCCAGAGCGCTCACTGACCCCGATGAGGCCACTACAGTGGAGCTCCCGTCAGGATTAGGCTTTAGCAAGAATTTGGCCTCCCCAATTTAACTCTTATTCCTGTCATATAGGGAGCAGCTCACTTTGGGGGCAGGGACTCATTGTGACTTTAGATTGACCCAGCTGATCAGACTGTGGTTGACTTTAATTCACTGCGTTTATATTGGTTAGACCCCCCAGGATGTCACAGCCATGACATTTGTTTCCCTACCCCTGCCTCTATCTGGCATCAAATGTGATCTTCCTAAAACTGAGCTTTCTGGACCTCTA
Source organism: Terrapene triunguis (assembly GCF_002925995.2). Lineage (NCBI taxonomy): Eukaryota > Metazoa > Chordata > Testudines > Emydidae > Terrapene > Terrapene triunguis. Next base: position 2,755,531 of record NW_020664543.1, on the reverse strand, counting down.
AGGCGATGGCTGGGTGGGGGCCCGGCCCAAGTGGAGGAGGCTCACAGAACAGACGAAACAGACAAGCGTCACCCAACCCAAGGAGATCTCTTCTTCTGGATGGATTCCCTTTCACATCTAGCGGAGGCTGCTGTACAAGTTCTGTGCTTTGCTCGCCCTCTGTAGCCGCCAGTTCATCATTATGCCATGGCTGGACGGGATACATATCACATTTATGCCATAGTCTATACTGACTGCCAGGTAATTGCTCCAAGAGAACATTGCTCTAGGACTACAATTTTTTTTTAATTACAGCAAGTAAAGGCCATCGATACAGAACTGGACAGATACGTTTTTAATGAGATGCGACCTCCTGCTGGTTCAGAGGTCGCCTCCTTCGGGGCTGACCCGGGAAGGCTGGGTTTCATTGTCAGACATGTCAGAGAAGTGTCACGGGTTTAACCTTCTGAGACAGAGGGTCACATTTCCAGCCTTGCTATGGGGCTGCCGGCCCCCCTGGCCGGTCACCGAACCGGCACCGTTGTCAGCTTGTCTGGCTGCCAGAGGCAGGGACTTCCTTGGCGGCACTGAGCTGTTCCTCTTCTGCGGAGCCTCATTTACGTTCTTTATGGAGTGGTGAGTGGAGGCGAGCCCCCCGCCCCCGCACTCGGCTCCCCGGCTCGGCCCCGTGATTAATGCTGACGAACATTCCACCTTTTATGAGGGAGTTGTCTGTTGCAGGCAAACATCGTGAGTGTTGCCGCTCCGAGGGTGTAATAGAGAGAGTGTCTGAAACAGGCAGGGCAGGGTTAGGGGCTGAGCCGTCCCCTCCTGGCCGAGTTTTCCTTGGCTCGGCTCAGCTGGGCACCAAGCTGCCTTGTAAAACGCTTTCTGCTCCTAGACCTCAGCCGAGAGACCCGACCAACCTCTTGGGGCAGATGCGCCGGGCTCAGACCTCAGTTGTGCCAGCCGTGCCCATTCGGCTGCACCGGGTCTCCTGGACTCCTCCAGCCTTCAGCCTCGCGATCGACAGAGCAGCCTGGGCCTGGGCTACGCACGAGGCCAGCGCTGGCACGTAGTGGAACGGGAGGCGAGTGGGAGCGCGGCACGAAGGCTCAGAGCACAGAGCTGATTCCACTCAAGTTTAACCCGGTGTGAATCTGGAGCGACTCCTCTAAAGCCGCCAGGGTTACCTTGTCGACTGACAGGTTCTCGCCCACTGATGAAAAGGGCTCGATAAGTGTTTATTCTAATTATAATTTCTGCCCTGGTGTGGAGCAGGGGGACGTGTGTCAGGCCTGGGACACTGAGCCGTGACTGCGAAGCCCTGACTTAGCCATGACCCTTTGAGCTATTCCGCAGGGCAGAACCTGTATGTCTGCCCAGACCCCCCCCTGAAATCCAGGCAGCTCCAGCCTGGAGTTAACAGCTTGCAGGATTGGGGCCCGCGGTCCCAAACAGTGTGAACTGAATTTCCTTTTCTCCCTGTCCCCACTTCCACCTTCTCCCACAGAAAAGAAACTAACCAGCCCAGTCACCCCCCAGCTGACACAGGGCATTAGCTACCAAGAGATCCTGCATACGGGATTCAGGAGAAGCAAGAAGTCATTTCTGTGCAGTTGTTGAACGCTCCCATTCCCAGATGACTCCTTGTCATGTGGAACGTGCCATGATCCCAGCTGGGTTGTGGGGAGGGGCTGCGGTGGTGTTGAAGCCGGTGCAGCGGGGTGTGCGGCTGTGAGGCTGCAGCAGGCAGTGGACTGAGGCGGTCTGGATGTCGTGGTAGTCGGTGGGTTCTGGGTGTTGTGGTGGTTGTGATGTTGTGGTGGTTGCACTGCGGGTGGGGTTGAGGCGGTTGTGATGTGGTGGTGGGTTGTGGGGCTGCCGGCTGTTGTCTCTGTCTCTCTCCAGTGGAACACTGAAGGATCCGTCGGCAGTGCTGGTGGAAACAAGCGATTCATTCTTTTGCCGAGCTGTCAGCTTTCCGAGAGATCGATGAAAATGCTGCTGTACAAGTGGAGTGGAAGGGTCGGCGTGTCGCGCCAGCCACTGTAAATCTCCGCTCCGCTTGTTCCGTCGGCGGTGTGGTGCTTCGGGCTGGAGCGGGAGACACAGAGAATCGATGCAGACACACACACCGTCCATACGCCTCGGCACTTGCTTCCCGGGCCCCCTTGGAACCTGGTCTTGTCCTTTGCAGGCCTCAGAAATTCCCCAGCCTGCTGCCAGCAGAGAGGGGCTTTCCCCACACGCATCGCCTGACCCCATCAGCCCTGTCCTGGTTCATCTGCTGCTGCTGTCTGTAGCAGGGCTGTTAATTCCTAGAGGTGAGCCCAAGCTGGAAAGGTCAGACCCAGGGTCCGGGGGGCGGAGTTTAGATCCAGAGTCTCGTCTGAGCCCCTCCTTCTGGGAGCCAGCCCTGCTCCTGTTAATGCAAACGCTACATCCCTCCCCCTGCGTCTCCTCCTGTCTGACTCTGCCAAGAAGCCACCAAGCTGCCTCTGTAGCACGACAGTCATGTCACTGAGGATCACGGCTTCCCGGCAGGGTCGCAGCGCTGGAGCGACTGAGGCTGGGGAGGAGCTCTCTGGATCAAACATGTCTTTGTTGGCAGTTGGCAAGTTCCTCTTTAGTCCAAATGACACAGAGACCCCCACAAACCCCCCAGCCCTGGAATAAAGAGGAATTTGGATGGTGACCTCGCTTCTCTTTCCAGCCGGCCCGTGACTGCATCCTTTTAAAACAAGGAGACAGAGATTATTAGGCATTAATAATGAATGGTCAATTACTTATCTTTGTTACTGTTGCTATTAACACCAATATTTAGCAGGCAGCCCCGCCCCAGCCAGATGATCTGCACAGCACCCCGGGCAGGAGCAGACTTCTCCTTTTGCAGCGCTCAAGCGGAACATTGCCACATCCGGGTGCCCAGAGTGAGGCCCCTCCATCCAGGATCGGGGCCCTCTCGGAGGCCTCAGCACCCACGACCCCTGCTGAACTGGGCTCTCTCTGAAAACCAGGCCACGGAGTTCAGGGCCAGATGACAGATCTAGGTGCCGAGTGCGAAAGTGTTACCCTCGGCCAGGCTTTGCCTGCCTGAAAACCCCAGGCATGGGCTGGCTGAGTGACAGCCTCACTGGAGGAGCCCGCGAGCCAGGGCGACTTGGCGGAGGCCGCTCAGGACAGAGCCAGGAGATCTTGGAGACATGTCCTGTGTTCAGACCCCTCGCCCTTTCCCAGGCTGCCTCTCCCAGTGAAGCAGCCGCCTGGGCAATCTCGTTGGGGGATTCTCCTTCCTTTGCTAAGAGGGGTTCCCTACGGAGCCCGCTGGGGCCACGAACTCCATGGCAGGGCCACGGCGGGGGCTAGAAGTGAACGGATGAGCAGCGAGGGCCAGGAGGGGGAAGTGGAAGGAGGAGAGACTGTGGGAAGGGAACGGGGGGATATGCAGAGAAAGGGAGGATGAGAACCAGCAGAGAGAGAAAACCTTGGCTCTGTTTCCTCAGCACCGACCCTCTTTGCATTCTGTCATATGCCAGTCGTGCAATTGGCAGCAGCATGTGCTGGGGCTGTAGAGTCGCTGTTCATCAAGGCATTTCCCGTGACTCCTTGGGCAGGAGGTTTGACCCCCAAATAAACAGCTGCGCAGCTGCCCCCAGCCCTGTCACCCGCCTCGCCCCGCGGTGAGCTCCCGGGCAGAGCGCCGGCACACGCCACCACGTTTTCATTTTCTCTCTCCTTTTGGGGGGTGAAATTTCATCGCAAGAAGGGACGTCGCAGCAACTCCTGGTTCCCCGCTGGCTGCTTCCCCAAACCTGCACGCGCTGGGAGCTGGACTGGAGCATGACAGGCAGGGGGTGGAGGGGTCCCCCGTCTAGTAGCTTTCCCCTCTTTTCACCTTCACTCGACCCAGCGAGGTCCCCGCTCTGTGCGGACAGCGGAGGCAGCAGACGGCTGGGGGATGTCACGCCCTGACTCACTTTCACCAGCCACTTTCAGAAGCTCCCTGAAGCCAGGAAACAGTGAGCTATATTCGATATAGACAGATCTCCACCTCCCCGCAACAGCATCTGAAATCCCCCAGAGCTTATTCACCTCCCAGGAATCCACGGGGAGGTTGCAGGGAGACCTCCCTGGGCTGCCTCACAGATGCTTGCTGCTGGACGCTCAGTGAACCTGCCTGTGGTTGTGTTGGCAATGGGGCTGGAACAGGAAGTTCTATTATAAACGAGGGGCCCTTTCAAGTTCTGACAAATTCATCAACCAAGCGAGGCTGTGCACACGCTGGCGAGGGAGAGGCTTTGCTTGCCGAGCCTGGAGGGGATCCCGGCCTGCTGAGATCCCGTCTATTCGGGCCTGGCAGACGCGCAGGTGTGAAGCTGTTCCTGCTTCTCTTCCTTCCCACGCCCTCCGCCAGAGTCGTCCGGCTGCATCAGCCCGAAGCCAGCAGACAGCGAAGTGGAACAAGCCGGGCTGCTGCCGTCTTGGGGCCTGTCCTGACCGTGCTGGGAGTGGATGCGCTCCAGTGTGCACCTCCAGCTCCGGCAGTGACAGACAGATCCAGGAGCCTGGCGGCAGAGACCTTCTCAGCTGGGCTGCGTGCTCCATGGAGCCCACCACGGGGATACAGAATACCAGGGTCACAGCATCCCCCCCACACCTCAGCAAGGTGCCCAGCAGGAGGCCCCACTGACTCCGACCCAGCCTGGGACTTGGGGGTCCACTCCCAGACAGGGGTCAGAGGCACCATAGTTGGGAGCTGTTTGGGTGCAGCTGAGCTCATGAACTTAGAAATAGCCGGGTGACCCCCAGAGGAGATGTCCTGGTTTTATAGGGACAGTCCCGATATTGGGGGCTTTGTCTTATATAGGTGCCAATTACCCCCCACCCCCATCCCGATTTGTCACACTTGCTGTCTGGTCACCCTACACAAGGGGGCAGGGGCGTGAGCAGAGGACAGGGCAGGACGCTCTGGGGGCACATAGGACCATTGATCTGTATTTTGGACTTTACCGCTTGTAAATCTGCAGGGGCAGAAGGTGCGGCTGGAGACGTTAGCCTAGGTGGCATCACTTTGGGTTGAGCCTGTGCCCTGCCTATAAATCCCAGGCTAGAGAGGGGGGCTGTGTCCATAGCAGACCCCCAGGGAATTGCTCTCTTCTAGCATTCGGCCAAGCCCTGCTGCTCGTGCACGGCCCAGGGGCAGCACAGGGGCTGTGCAGACACGTAGCCGTTAACCGGCCCAGCTCCCGGGGAGGTAAATCCGGGGTGGGGCGGAGCGGGGAGAAGTGATGCACCCAAGGCCGCTGAGGCAGCAGTGGCTCAGTGCCGGGGTAGGACTCGGGAACTCTGGGCCCAGCCCTGCTGCCATCTCCTGCCAGACATGCCTCTTTTGGAGGCTCAGGAAAGAGGCAGAAGAGGAGCTCTCCCTGCCACAGATCCACATGCAGCAGGCCCGGAGGCTGCCTGCCCCCCAGCCAAGTCCAGAGAACTCTCGGTAGCTGGGAAGGGGGGAGCGGCTGAGCCAGTGCCCCTGGGATGGCCCAAACTCCCTGCTCCTCCCCTTCCTGTTTCTCAGACAGCCTCTGGCTCCGACCTACCTGCAGCCTCTTGCCAGAAGCTCGCTAATGGGAACCAGTGAGAGGGCGCTGGACGGAGGAGCCCACATCTGCTGCGCGGCTCTTATCTCCAAAGCCCTTTATGCTCCAACTGCTTCCAGCTGTTGAGCCCCCGTCACGCTGCAGTTCCTGCCGCCGGCCCAGTTTACACTCGGCAGTTTGAACCCGGGTCACACTCATTCCCCAAATCACTGTCCCTGGCACCGGGAGCCAGCGAAGCAGTGGGGTACGGGGCGGGAAAGCCCACAGCCTGCGATGCCGTCCCCACAGCGTCCAGACGGACAGGCAGCGTGGCCAATGCCGCATGGGACGGCAGGGGTGGGTTGATCCTTTCTGGGCTGAGAACAAAACACTCCCCACACCCAGGCCTGCGCCACTGAAAAGCAAGAAGTGAGGGGCTTGTCCCATCCACACACACCCCTTGCAGGCTTCCTGGGGCCCGGCGCCGAATTCAGCAAACAGGCAAAGCGTCAAGCAGAGGCAAAGCTGCCGAGATGAACCTGGCCACACATGGCACGTCCTCGGCTTCCCCTTCCTTTCTGTCCACTGCTGCTCTGCCCCGTCTCTGACTGTGTACCTGGATGGCGTCACGGCAGCGTCTGTGCCGAGGCGGTGGGAGGTTGCTAGGTTTACGCCACGGTGAGGAAAGCTCTGAGATCTGGAGCGGCCCTTCCCCCTGGTTCCTAGCAAGCCCCACCAGCACGACTGTGACGAGAGCCCGCGGGCTGAACGGGTCATGGGGGTGCCGAAGAGGGACACTGATGGTCCCATTCTGTGAATATAGGATTTCAGACCCCAGAGCAGTTACTCTAGTGCCCTTTGCCACGCAGCAATGAGGACCCCATAAATCCTGGGACAGACCGACTGATGGACAGACAGGGGAGATGGCCCCGATTTCACTGTCTATAAAACTAGAAGGGTGAGGCCAGGGGTGACCCCCCAGCTCCGCGGCACGGCAGTGCTCTCAGCCGTGGGCTGGACACAATCTGTGTCTGGCTCAGCCCCAGGAGGGCTGGAAGCTGGGGAGCCAGGCGTGGAAAGACGCCTGCTGGGTGCAAAGCAGAGAGCGTTGCGATGGCAAAGGCCACGGAGCAGCTGACAGGAATGGGAAGAGGAGGTGGAAGGTGGACAGCGCTGCGGGAAGGAGACCAGAGGAGAGGAGAGAGGCTGAGACGGGCTCCCCAGAGCTGATCTGGCAAATTGTGGTGCTCCCAGGACCACCCCTGGTCCAGGATGGAGCGGCTCCGCCACAGGGAAATGTTGCTCTGCGTGAGCGAAGGAGGCTGGGAGGAGAGCTGCGGCCACCATGCAGGGGGGCAGTTAGTATCCAGGCCTGGCGTGGAGCTCCCAGGGTCAGATCCCAGCAGCTCCACAGACGCCTGCCGCAGCGGAGCAATAGCGAGGGGGCTGGAGACAAGGGAGGCTTTGCAGCTCCAACACAGCGAGAGGAAGAGCCTCTGGCATAGGCGGCGAGTTCTAGGTGCCCGTGGTGCCCGTGCTCCACCAATATTCAGGAACGTGGGCCCGGCCCCACCAACGTTTGGGCTGATATTTTCAGAGCCGTCCCGTCCATAGGGCCCCGCGACTCCTCCCCCTCCCCCGTGCTTCATGGGGACGTGGGGTCCGGGGGGGGGCCTGCGGGGCTAGCGGGGGGGCCTGACACCGGCAGCAGCGAACGACCCAGCCCCAGCCCGCCCTGTCCCCGCCCTGCCTCTTCCCGCCCCTGTTCTGCCTCGCCCCTGCCCCCACTCCACCCCTTCCCCCAAGTTCCCGCCCCTGTTCTGCCTCTCCCCTGCCCCCCACTCCACCCCTTCCCCCAAGTTCTTGCCCCTGAGCCAGTGCCCCGCTCCGCCCCCTCCCACTCCCATTCCGCCCCACGCCCGCGCCCCACCTCTTTCCCGCTTCCGCCCCCTCCCACGAGCGACACCGGCAGGGTGAGGCAAAGCGGGCTGGGGCTGGGTCGCTCGCTGCTGCCGGCGCCAGGCCCCCCACTAGCCCCCCAGGCCACCCTAGACCCTGCATCCCCCCAAAACGCGGGGCCCAGGGCGGTTGCCCTGGTCCGTCCTATGGATGGGACGTCTCTGCTTGGACCCGTTCTGGGCACCACCAAAACTTACACAACCTGGCACCCAGGCCCTCTGGCGTATGTGGGCTTTTACCTGGCCGTGTTCTGTCGGTGGCCTACAGAAATCAAGGCTTGTTCCCATCCAAGGGTTCAGGGCTGGCCCCAAGGAGGGTCTCATTACAGGCCAGCTCAGCTCAGCCCCGCAGGCCGGCCCGCCCAGGCCTGCTGCTGGGTAGCCTAGCAATGGGGGTTATTGGTCAGGGCACAGGAGTCAAAACGGCACAGAAAGAAGCAAGACTTTCCTGGAGAAGCTGAGATCGGTGTGAGACGGTTTTTTCGTTCCCTTCTGTTTGGTGGCTGAAAGCACCCGATTGTTTGCAAGGGCAACAAGAGATGGGCCCCAGCTCATGGGGGAGGGGGAAGGAAGGGGGCAGGAAATGGGAGGACAAAGAGATGACTGTGTGACAGCTGACTTCATAAGGGAAAACCAGGGTGGATCGTTCCCCTCCTTCCAGAGCATGTTTTTGTCTTATCGTTATTGTTTGTACTACAATAGCATTTACGGGTCCCAGCCGAGATCAGGGCCCCGTCGCGCCGGGCGCTGCCGAGACCCCAGCCGAGATCAGGGCCCCGTCGCGCCGGGCGCTGCCCAGACCACAACCGAGATCAGGGCCCTGTTGCGCCGGGCGCTGCCGAGACCCCAACCGAGATCAGGGCCCTGTCGCGCCGGGCGCTGCCCAGACCGCAACCGAGATCAGGGCCCCGTCGCACCGGGTGCTGCCCAGACCCCAGCCGAGATCAGGGCCCTGTCGCGCTGGGCGCTGCCCAGACCCCGGCTGAGATCAGGGCCCCGTCGCGCCGGGCGCTGCAGACACAGTGCGAGAGACCCTGTTCCAAAGAGCTCCCAGTTTAACTAGAGAAGACAAACGCAGAGAGGGTGGGATCCCCATTTCTCAGAGGGGGAACCAGGCCAGGGAGGCTATGTGACTTGCCCATCGTCACCCCAGGAGCTGTGGCAGAGCCAGGAATTGATCCCAGATGTCTTGAGTCCCATCCCTGCCTTCTGAACAGTGTGTACCCCCATTTACTCCCCAAGAGAGACTGGGCCAGTTAGCTCTTCGTGCATTCGTCATGGGCTCCCCCCGGGCGAGACGCTGAGTGCCTACAGCTCCTAGGCACGTCTCTGCAGCCCAAGGGACTTAGGCACCTTGCCAAGTAGGGTGCTGTCTGCTCTGGTCCAGTCACTCTCTTAGTCTGACGTTTGCTAACCTGCCCCCGTCTCCCCCCAGCACTGGGACCTGCCACGAGCGATTGCTCTCCCTGTGACTCCTCTGTTCTCTCTGCTAGTGTATAACCTCTGGCAGCAGCTAGCTCTGATCTCTTGCCAGAGAAGTGCCCTGGGGGGGACTACTTTCCCTTTTTGTTCGCTGGCGGAAGTACACGGGTCTTTGCAAAGACCTTGGTCTTTTGTCCCTGCTGAATCCAAGGGCTCTGGTGGCTCTTAAAGACCCGGCACATGGTTCTACAATAACAACCCTTCTGAACTTCAAAGTGGAGCCCTCCGCAGAGCAGGGGACTCTTGGGAGGGGCTCCCCACCCTGGACAGCCCAGCCAGCAAAGACCTGGAGCCCGGGCCTTGTTTTCAGCTGTCAAGCCAGAGAACGAGGCACTTTCTTGGTGAGCGAGCAGCAGCAACAGGCACAGAAGGCGTTATCCTGGCTGCTACCCCAGTTGCTTGCCAGGCAGTGCAGGGCATGGCATGCGCCCGCAGCCAGCTCCAGCTAATGGGCCTCGGCTCTCCTGCCATCCATCAGGGCCGGGGAACGCGGGACGGACAGGGCTAATAATGCCAAGGCTCTGCTCATTTGGGAAAATTGCTCTGTTTTCCCCGGTGATTAACGAGAGTTGGATAAGGAAGGCTCCGAGGCTGGGCTCCCATTCATGTGCCACTCCCGCCAGCCCCGCTCCAGCACCCCGGAGCACTCTGCACTGCCAGCGGTGAGACGGGCCCCCTGTCTGTGGAAAGGCCTGGGTCCGAGGGGCAGGACTGGGCACCACGTTGCTGGGCTGAGAGTTACAGGAGGGCGACCCCTGAGGAATCAGGGAAGCTGCTGCCGGAAGCGTCAGTCCCCAGAAGCCAGGAGAACACAGGGAACCAGGCCTGAACGGACTGCGGGAAGGAAAGGCCTGTGGAGCAACTGCATGTGTGGGAAAGGGATGCTGAAGCCAGGCCGGGGACTAGTCCTCCCTGCTAGCCACAAGCCACAGCCAGCTGTGACAGACTCGAGATCCAGGCCAACCGGTGGCTCCGACATCAAAGTGTGCTGCCAAAAGAGGGGGTAGAGTGTCCCTCCGGGGCAGCTTTGCCAAAGGAGGGGGCCATTCACTGCCCCAGCCAGAACAACGAGAAGATATGTGGCCCCGGGTCCCGGGTCCATCCACCATTCGCAGCCGGTAATGAACACAAGGCTCTGCAATGGGGCAGCTCAGAACTGGCCAGGTAGACAGTGCACCTGTCTCTCCGTTTCCATGGACCCAGCAGAGAGCGAAAGCCAAACCCACCTGCTCCTACTCCACTCTCCACTGCTTGTTTGGTCCCTGGCTTTGCTTCTGGGCCCACCAATCGTTGCTGCCAGTTGAGAAAGGGGTTCCTGTGATCTGCACACTGGGCAGGGACCCAGCAGCTCATCTCACACCAGGGCGGTCAGTCAGCTTCTGAAAGTGACAATTCTTCTCTGTTACTGATCTGAGCTGGCGTTGAACTGGCAACCTAGAGATGAATGGCTCTGTCTGCCCCGACCCACCCTTTACCCCCAAAGAGCGAGCGTTCGGGCCGTTGCCCACGCCAGGTTGGAAAGATGGACACAGCAGGCTTTTCTATTTCATGTCAGAGAGATGCTCCCGGCTGAAGCCACCGACAGCCGCTGTAGCCCACCTCGGGGTATGGGCAAAGGTCCAGCTCTGGCATTCCCTCCCTTCACCCATCTCCCAGGGACAATAGCCACAGATCAAAATTGAGAAGGGAAGGGGAAAACAAGAGCAGTCACCATTTTCCAGCTGCGCAGGTCTCTGCCCTCTCCCTCCTTTTCCGTGTGTGCAGGTATCTCCACCCATCTACAGATCCGTCTCTGTTTCCATCTGTCCCTCTGTCAGAAACTAATTGTGCCTGTGTTTCCTCAGCGGCCCGGGAGCCGCGCGGCTGATGTCTCCTTTCATGGTACCCGTCAGCTTGCCAGAGGATTTACACTCCTAATGATATGCATTCTTCTGCTCTATAGAAACTCCGCTAAGACGGAACCTTCTGACTGAAATACATTTGCTGATTGGGATCACATGAGCCGTCAATAGACAATGTTAGGGATACAGGGCCTTTCTCCAACGTGTGTGAAGAAATTAACATTGATGTGTTTAAAGCCAGTTATAACCCCTATGTTAATGATGTGCAGCTCTTTTTTCCAAGACGGATGTAGGCTTAGCGTCACCCCTGCTTCCATTTAACTCCGAGCGCAGCCCCCTAAGCGCGCCACACTCCACCATCTTTATTTACTACCCAGTGTAAACTACCCCCAACAAGATTAAATTCTGATTCAAATAGATTGGAACCTTCCTTCCAAGGGGTGGGGGACGTCGCCCTGAGCAACAGGAGTCCCTGGTGCTGCGTTTGGAAGGAGATGAACTATTGCAATATCGTTGCTTCTGAGGACGGGAGGCCCCTGGGTCGGTGGTGAAAGGAAATACAGCCCAGGCGTCAACCAGCGAATCCCCAGACGTGGGCAGGAACGAAGGTGGGAAGGAACCGGATCAGAAGGAAGTCTTTCCCCCTGGACTCATGACTTATTTCTGCCTTCTCTGGTGCATGCTGGGTCAAGAGGGCAAAGGTCCAGCCATGCACACCCTGAAGTGGCTAATCGGTATTAGTTCTGATGCTTCATTTTCAATTTTAAAAATAAAATGTTGGGGTGGAGGGTTTGTGTCTCATATCCCGCCACTCTGGAGCGTAGTCCTCGGCAGAAAGCTAAGGGTGTAGACTAGGGAAGGGCAGGAGAAATACTTCTTCTTTGCCCCTCCTCCAGTTTGACTCTTTGTTGTGGAGTATTTTACAATCCTTTCTCCCTTTGGTTCCCAGATCCCCTGGACTCAGCTGCCCGCTAAAAGATCAGCGATTGCTTCCTTCACAGCTGCGGCCTGATGGTGAGTTAGTAATGGCCAAAGGGTCACAATATGTCCCTGGTTAGACAGCCAGACCCGCTCCCCTCCAGGCCCCTCTCCTTCCCCAGTCCAGAGTGGCTGGGAGAGTTTTCCACTTCAGAAGCTGAACTGGGAGCATTAGATCAGCTCCCACTTTCATTTTCTAGAAGAAACTTTCCCTGTATAGAGCTGCCCTGCCACCTCTCAGGGGGATGGCTGGGAAGGAGCCGTGATTTCCATGTGCTGCTGCTAGGGGAGAGCAATTTCAGGGGCACCCAGCTGTTCGTAGAGGCCCCTGGAAACAGATGCATTACTCCTCCCATTTACAGCGCACTGTGTCTTTCCCAGTGTAACTCCCTAATGCATTACACAATCCAATGCCAATGGTAGCGTCTGGACTGGCACACTCTATGCCCCAAAGCCAGCTTCTGATTTACCACCTTTCACGGATGTCATAACCACGCACCCACTCAGTTATGTGCTTGGACCTGCACCCACGGGCCCCTATTCTCCACTGCTCTGCACCTTGGGTAATCGCTCCCCCTCGTGCAAAGCGGGCGTGGAATGCTGCGAAGCCAGAATGGGAACAATTTGCACCCAATTTGCATTCACTGTGCATGGGTATAAACAGCATGTTGGCTTTGGTGCCCAACACAAAGCTGTGCTCACACTTTTTTCACCGGTGCAGTGAACCACCTCGCTGGCTCCAGTGTAGCCAGCAAAGAAATGATCCAGCCCTGGGCAGACACACAGCTTGCCTTGCCTTGATTATTTGTAGTGCAGTACTACCACGAAGCCCTAGCCAGGCGGGCCCCTCATGGTGCTAGCTGATGTACAGACACGTCATTCCAAATGAGAATAAACAACAGCAGTTATCAAACGATGGATGTTCACTTTTTGTTTTAAGTCCAACTTTATTATAAACCATCTGCATCCCACTTCTACACCTGCTGGACCCCGGGAATCCAGAACAGAGCAGAGGCTATCTGTATCGATAGTGGGATGGTCTATGCCAGTGGTTCTCAAACGTTTGTACTGGTGACCCCCTTCACATAGTAAGCCTCTGAGTGCGACCCCCTTATAAATTAAAAACACTTTTAATATATTTAACACCATTATAAATGCTGGGGGCAAAGCGGGGTTTGGGGTGGAGGGTGACAGCTCACGACCCCCCCATGTAAGAACCTTCTGTCCCTCTCAGGGGTCCCGACCCCCAGTTTGAGAACCCCTGGTCTATGCTGATCAGTGGCCTATATGCAGGTTAGTGGGTCTCAATCCAGGTCCTAGTGATCAGGAATCCATGTCACATGGAAACATCATCCCCACTGGTACCAGCTGACAAAGTTCCAGGCAATGTCAACCAAAAGAGAGCAAGGACTGAGCAGGCCATGCAAACCGAATGCCTCTCTGGCTTGCGGAACTGGTTCCTGCAGGTCAGGAAAAGGCACTCGGGTGCAGCTGCTGCCTGTACTGTAACGGTTCTGTGAATGAATGGAAAACTTCAGTCTCAAGAGGCTGCCAGTCTATAAAATGCATTTATCCATAAATGCATAGAAAACAAGGCAGATCAGAGGGAAGGCTAGCAGTGCTGGAGAAGACAATAACCAATGAACTACTTAGGGCTTCAATATTGCCCTTCAGAGGGACTTGATAAGTAGTTTAGACCCAAAAGTTAAGATTTGCTCAACAGTAATAACGATCCCAGGTATTTCAAAATGGGATAGTAACAGAAATGTTTCATGACATCTAAAATAAATGTCAATTAAAACAGTTTGATTGGTTTGGAAGTAAACTTTCTCCATGCCGTGTTTGCGACGGAGACATTGCAGCATTGTGCTAGTGCATGGCACCCAGAAATGAAATTGAGTAGAAACAAGAGAGAAAGTGGCTAAGCTACTGTAGTCCTTTGCTTTTTGCTAATTCACTCATCTTGGACAAACAGCATAAAGGCTGCCAAGTAAAGTGCAGTCATAAAATGCTCTCAGTTTTAATCATCCAAGGCTCTGTTAGTAATACCTACAATGATCTTTTATTTAAAGGGGCGCTGTCAACTTTAAAAAACATGCTTCTGCATTGTACCTTGCACTGTTACAAGTACAATCTAGGATGACAATCAAATAATAAAAAAAAAGTTTTCCCCATTGACTCAGTTTGTTGACGTTGGGTCTGAGCCAGCACTTTGTGCATCGTCGGTTTCACTTTTTCTCCTTGCATCTGAAGAAGTGAGGTTCTTACCCACGAAAGCTTATGCTCCCAATACTTCTGTTAGTCTTAAAGGTGCCACAGGACCCTCTGTTGCTTTTTACAGATTCAGACTAACACGGCTACCCCTCTGATACTTTTTCTCCTGTGACCGAGTCAAGCGCCGTTGTCTGTGTGGGTCTTTCACACAACCCCCAGGGAGAGAAAAACCATTTACAAAACTAAGAAAATGTGTTTGTAAAGCCAGGGACACTGGCAGGCCAACTCTGAGCTCAGTGTCAACACTAGCAAAACCCCAGGCGCTGGGGAGCGGGCTGCCCTTTTCCGTACAGAGCCACCTTCTGCTCGGAGTGCCAGGGGCGGCAGCCCTGGGGCCAAGGGGGCAGAGTTAAGTCCATATCATGGGTGGCCCGCCTGTGCTCCACAGAGTCTCGGCCACTGGCCCTGGGAGCAGCCCCGGCTCGCGGCTGGTTCGGCCCGGCTGGCGAGCGGAGCCCCAGGCCCGGACCCGCGGGCAGAGCCGGCTGGGTGAGCACATGGCGAGCCTGAGCCTGGGGCCGCCCCAGCAGCGCGCGCCCCGGCCTCGGCTGAGAGCCGCCTGCCCATTGGCCCGGGAGCCCCGGCCGCTGCGCCCCCACGTCCGATTGGAGGACGCGCGCCCCACCGGCCCAGAGGGAATCCGGCAAGAGAACGGCAGCGCCGCTTCTGATTGGCGGAGACGCGAGGGCGCGCGGAGGGGGGCGGCGCGACGGATTTAAGGTGACCCGAGAACGCTCCGGGCTGCGGCGCTGCCCACTCGGGGCCTGCAGCCTCCCGGACACCCCTGGCCCGGGAGCGAGCCGAGCCCGAGCCCCAGCCGGTCTCCCGCCGCCCGGGAGCCTCTGCTGCGGCCGAGCAGCCGGGGCGGCCTCCAGCCCACCTTAAAAGGGGCGGGGTGCGGGGATGCCGGGGACTCAGGCTGCTGGGGGAGGGGGCGGCTCCCCCCCCCCGCGGAGGCTCCCCCCTCCCCCGCCCCGCCCGGGGCGGGCCCGGAGCCGGGGCCCGGGGGCGGGGGGGCCGGGGCGCGCAGCCGGAGGAGTCGCGGCCGCTTGGCGAGGGGCCGCGCCCGGGAGAACTCGGGAGCCCGGATCGCCGGAGCGGAGCTCGCACGTGCTGCGGGCCGAGGCGGGGGGGCTGCCGCCGGAGCCCCCCAGGAAGAGCCGGGGGAGGGGCGCACACCCCGGCTGCTGGAGTCTCGGCGCTGCTGGAGTTCGCCCCCGGCTCGCTCCCCGCCTGCGGAGAAGGCGAGCCTGAGTCGGCGGGATGGAGACTCGAACTACGGGCGAAGCGGCGGGGGCCGCAGCCCGCTGCCAGCCGGGGGGGGCACTGAGCCGGAGCCCCAGCTCGGGAGAGCGGCGGTGCGTGGCCCAGCTGCCCTGGGCAGGGACAGGGCGCGCGGGGGGGGGGGTCTCTTTCTGATTTGGGGGCGATTCGGTCTGGGCGGCAGCTGCTTGTCCCTGGAAGGTAAAAGCGATTGTTGGCCCAAGGCAAAATCGCAGCCTTCAGGCCCAAGCCGCGCTCCCGGCTTGCAGAGCCAGCGGCCGCTGGGGTTGGCTCTTTGCTGTGCTGGCTTTCCAGCCGGCGGGAGGGGAGGGCTAGGCTACGAACTCTGCCTTATTTTTAATAGCTTTCTCCCCCCGATTTTGTTTTTCCTGGAGGGGAGGAAGAGGCTGGATGTCTGGATTGCCAGGTATGTGCTCTTTTCCCTCCCCCCCCCCCAAACAATCAAGCGATGATTTTGGTGATTTAAAAAATATATAGATATATAAAAGATCATTTAGGGCAGGAAAAAAGTGCTGAGGAGAGGAGTCGGTTTCCTCCAGGTCTAGGGAGCTGGATTCAAGCAAAGGGTTGTAATAACACGGAGAACGGCCTCGGGACAGATTCTTCCAGCCCACACGAGCGGTTTGCGGGTTCTGGGGTTATTGCGGGATTCTTTCTTCCATGCAGCAAATAAATCTGTCCGGCGATTCAGATTTTCCACTGTCGCCTGATCCACTCTAAAGAATATTACAAGACTCCTTTGTTCTAGGTTATGGGGTCTTTTGGTTTGAATTTTTTGTTTAAAAAAAAAAGTATTGTTCCTTTTGTATCTAGAGAGGGAAAGACCCGAATGCAATTTTTGAGCTAACAGTCGCCCAGAAAACAATAGGAAAGCCCTTTAAAAAATACAAATCCCGATTGAAGTCCCCTTTAGAGGATTTACTTCTAGTCTTTGCTTGCTCGCTTATTTATTTTTTTATCTACAACAAAAATACCACACGGGGCTATGAAATAAAACGCAGAGAAATTATTTCACGTGTCTCTGAATCAGAGCAAATATTAAAAACTCGGGATGGGAAAACTCCTTAGACGGAGTAATAAGAACTATAACTAATGTTACTTTCCAAATGTAAACAGGAAACCGGTTTAAAATAAAAAGCGAGGAGATGGATTTGACTCTAGAAATCTCAGTTCCTCGGCGCTCACGCGGTTCGTTTCGCACGGGTCTGATTTCCCCCCGTAACTACTTTCCAAGTGATTTATTTTTTTAATTATTATTTTAATTCTCCGGGAGACCAGGCATAAATTTATTATTTTTAAATATTTTGGGAGAACAAGCTAATGTATTTTCTAATCCGGGTGGGGGGGAACCCAGGGAATAATTGAATTGCTAAATTGTGTATCTTTTTAAAAAGAGAAATTGCATTTAAAAATTTTTCTTTGTAGATTTAAAAAAAAGCCTAGATTTTTTTCCCCCCCTTCTTAACTCTGGATCTACGGATATTTGGATTCCTGGAAAACAGTTGGTTTTACGAGGCTTCCTCAAAACTGATTCCAAATATCCCGGGTTCTTTCCACTAAGATCTTTGGAGAGGGATTTAAGGGATCTGAATGTGTTTTTTGATTATTTTGTTACCTCGCTAAATAAAATAAAAATCTTCCCCTAGCGCCCCCGCCATGCAAGGCCCTGGCTCGGCTGGGAGGAGAGAGCAGTAGCGGGAATGGGGGGGTTGCATTGTTGCAAAGCTCGAAAACTCGAAGATTCTCGCTGGCTCCGGTCAGACGCTGCCGTACACCGGAGGGTCTCGATCCGAGTGGTCACGAATAAAATGTTCACCCCCTCCCCAGACAATGGCACAGCCAGGGATCAATAACCGAAGCCGCTGGGCGAGTTGGAAGATGGGTTTCCTGACGGCTAGGAAATACAGGGAGGGAGGTTTTTAATCTGGATTAGGGGCACAATGGCAAACCCGTGTGGAAACGCTACCAACCCACTATCGAAGGGGGAAAATTTAAGTGATTCTTTCGAGGTTTATTGGCTTTAAATTAAAAGAGGTTTTTGGTTTTATTCCCCCCAAGATTGGATTAAAAATACCCTGTATTGTAATTAACCTTTGAGAGGAATTTTGTGTGTAACATTCAGGCAGAGCAGAAGGCGAGCCCGATCCCAGGTTTGGTCAAACGTACAAAGCGTTTTGCTCTCTAAATAAAACTAAACAATCCATAAAAATATGATTTCATTGAAAAAGTCTCGGTAGATTTATGGGTTGGAGAATTCCCAGCCCTGCAATCAGTCCCGTTTCAGTTTGTTTATGGATGTCAGACTTTCCACTCTTTTTTCCGTTTTAACATTTTTTTTAAAGAAGTCTCTTAATTCTATTTTAAATCTCTTGTCACGGGTCACTCTGCTGCTTTTCGGATTTTTTTTTCCCCAGGACAACTTGCTTCTCCTGCCCTTCCACCCCAGTCACCTTCGCCAGCTCCCAAAACTGACTGAATGGACTCTGAATTTTTCTTCATTCTAGTCGATCCTCTAGTTTCAATTCTTCCTCCCTGCAAATGTATTTAATCGCCCCTGCTCTAAACACAAACTGCCTCCAGAACAATCAACTACATTACACAAACTGCAAATAATAAAATCAACCCTAACAAATATTATTTTTGCCGCCTTTGGTGGATTAGTTGATTATTATTTATGCCATTGTAATATTTAGCTAATTATATTTATTTGCCTTGCAAACATTTAATTTAATTAGAAAGCAGGTCCCAAATCCACCCTCTTCTCCCCTTCTCTACTGCCATTTAATTATGTTCTTGTCCGCATGCCAAATAGTTTGTCCCCTCCCCCCCCCCCCCCCCCCCAAAAAAAAAAGCATTTAGGAAACCAACCCGTCTCTGGAAGTTGCTGGTTTCTTCTGCAGGCTTGCAGCTGGGGTTTAGTTCGAGGCTTTTTGTCGCCAATAAACGCCCTACAGAGTTGACGCCGGTGCCTGGTTAGCCAGCGCTCGGCGGACTGTCTCGCTCCCGGGTGGAAGCTGTTCTGGGGGCTGCGTGGAAATCCCACGCCTGGCAAATTCTCCCGAGTATTTTAAGAATGTTGTAAGTGCAAGTTGCAGCTTTTTCCCTTTCTCTCCCCCTCCCTCCTTTCAAGACACTAGGTTGCAAGTGGCAGAAAAACAAAAACCCCAATTCGCTGGAAATCAAAGATTAGACGAGGAACTCGGGTCGGATGCGGCAGTGGGGACATTCGCCTTCCATTAATAAATCTTTCTCCGGAGCGCTGACAAAAGTGGGATCCTCCCCGCAACTCCCCTAATATCCAAACTTAGTGGGTCTGTTTTATGATTTTTTCCCTCTGCCCTGTTCCTTGGGCTTTGTTCCCTGAACGCAGCCCTGGCAAGCAGCCTCCCCACACACACTTTTTTGTGCCTAGTGTATTGCTTAATTTCTTCTGCAAGGTGATGTGTAATCAGCTAATCACCGGGGCATTTTTCCTTTCCAGCCCTACGCCACGGCACAAAGCAAAACTCCGCTCGCACCATCTTTTTTTATCTTTTTAAAAAATGGCGAGGCAGCTTTCCTGCCCCCGCCCGCGCCCGGGCCATCCTCCGCTGGGGAAGAGACGCGGTGTCGAAACATTAAATACAAATAAATCTACCAAGTTCTATGGAGCGAGTCTTTGCACCCGGGTGGCAGGCGGGGGAGTGGCGGCTCCCTGGTTGCCATTCCCTGGCTCCCTGTTTGGGCTGGGTGGTTGCTGACTGCACGAGGAGCTGTGGGGGGACCCACGGGGCCCGGCACCCCCACTCCGTGCAGGCCTTCGTCAAAGGGAGCCTTTTTCTGGGAAGAGTTGCGAATGAATCCCAGACCCCGGCTTGCAGCGGCCCGGCCTGACGTTGTGTGTCTTTCTTTCCTGTGTTGTTGTTGCCAGTTTATGACCTTTTCATGCTGTTAAAAGGAATGTCTTGCCACATCTAATTTTTGTCCCAATGAGCTATGGAAGGGGGGAGCCCGGCATTTTGAAGTAATTTGATAAGCCATCAAGTAGCAAATCCGAAAAGGTGGGGGTGGGGTGGGGGACTGTTACAGGTATAGTTTTCTTTATAACCTGAATTTACAATGAAAGCATTCTCCTTTATGGATATAATAGATTAGATTTCACAACTTACTTCAGCCGAATGGTACCGTTTAAGGAGCCCCGACTGATTTTTATTACACGCAGCCAAATTGGATGTTTGTGCTTTTAAAGGGAAACGATTGTGACATGAAGAGATATAATTTTTAAAGTAAAAAGGCAGCGGATTGGGATCGCCAGCCAGGGTAGCCAACACACACTCACTCATACACACACACTGACACACACACACACACACACTCACTCATACACACACACACACACACCCAGAGCTACTTACGCTAAAAGTTTGCTGGGAAATAATATTTGCAAGGACCTGCCTTTAGCAGAACCTGCCTCCCGTCCTTCCCGCTCGGTGTGAGCCCCCCCCCCGGCGGGGTACTTTGTCCCCCTGGTTCTTTGTTTAGCGAGGGCTGCCGGGTCACTCGGGGAAGGTGGGTAGGAAAAGCAGAGAGGTTTGTGCGGGTCAGTGAATTTCGGGGTCAGCAAAACCTCACCCAAGGCGGGGGGACGTTCTGCCGCCTCCGCCCCCCCTGTGGCGCTGGGCAGGAGGGGAGCAGGGGCGCCCCCCCACAACCCGGGGAACCCCGCCTTTCGTCCCGGGGAGTTCAGGGGCGCAGTGCTCCGCGCACTTGGGGGATCTGTGCCAGACGCTCCGCTCCGTTAAGCGGGGGTTTCCCCCCCCAAAAAACCCCAGCCAGGCGTTGGTTAATTGCACGCTATTGACCCTGTCCCGGAATCGGACCGGCCCTGGGGCCCCTGGGCTGGGGGGGGGGGGCTCCCAGAACCGGTTCAAGCGTTTTTCTTAATTAGAGTTTGAAATATTACAGCGATGGCCAGGGTCACGCGGCGAGCCCGAGCGAGCTGGTTCCGGCCCGAAGGCGCATCCAGGGCCAGGGATCGCCGGGGGGGGGCTTCGCGCCTCGCCTTGGATTGTTCTTGGAACGCGGGCGGCCCGGCCCGTTCGCTGGGTTCGAGCGAGCCTGCGGCGGGGGTCGGGCCGGGGGCATGTGCGGGTAGCGGGGTGGCTGCGGGCACGCCCCGCCGGAGGGGGTTGCGTGTCTGTGCATTGCACGCGCGGTGCTCGTGTCCAGCCCCTGCTCTGCTCCTCGCGTCCTTCGCAAGTGGCCGGGCTCCTTGCTCCGATGTGCCGCGTGGGCCGCAAAACCCGCGTGGGGAGGTGAACGTGCGCGGAGGCACCTCTCGGCACACCGGTCGCCTGGGCGGACATTCCCTTTAGGGGGGTCTGGGCCTGCGACCTTTCCTGCCCCCTCCCCCGTCCGCGCAGAGCTAACCGGACTCCCCCCACCGCAGCCCCCAGCAGCTTGTCCCGTGTCTCCAAGCCCCATTTCGCTGTCAGTCCTCGTTAAAGTCTCCCCGAGCTCTGATCAGGGGAAACGGCCCCTCCCCCCGCCTTGGGTATTTGCTGCCTTGTTGAATGCAAATTTGGCCGCCGGGGGGGCTGGGGCCTCTCCAGTGGACAGAGGCAGGAGGCTCTGGGCACAAGGCCGCAGCCAAAGGGCCTCTGGTTTCACCTTCATTTGTATCATCCCTGGATATTGTGATTTAATCAGAACCATCTTGGCCCAGCCCCCCTCACTGCAGCCCCTCAGCCCACCCCACAAATGGGCCCCCAGTTCTGCTGAGGGGGGAAGAAATGGGGAGGCGGCAATGCGCAGGGCTCTGGCGAACTGCCCTGAAGCCAGCCCGGGGGTCACTGCTCCTCTCCAGCCCTCTGCAACCTCTGCCCGCCCTCCGCCAGTGGCACGGGGGTGAAGCAAAAGTCACGTCCAGCAACACAAAACCACCCTCCGCCCCCCGAAATAAAGCTCAGCCGCCTTGGCCAGCTAGTGCCCAGCATGCATGGGGGGGATCAGCACTGTTGGCGTGGTTCTGCAGTTGGCCTTGGCCTGCATTTCACCCTGGAAATGGCTGGATTTCCCTCTTGCGTTCCCCAGCTCCCGCTGGAGGGATAAAACAACAGCATCCCGCAGCCCTCACTCCGCCCTGTTGGCCCTTCTGGTTTTCACACTCGCTAGCTACCCATGTTGTTGTTGTTTGGGCTTTTCTTTTTCACCCCGTGGCTTTGTTTGCAGCAGGTGGGGGGAGGGAAGGGGGGACTTGTTTCTCCCCCGCACTTGGTGGAGGAATACTTGGAGAGTTTGCACCCTGGACGCAGCTGGAGGATTTCTGGGGGCAATGCCCCCCCTGACCAGACGGGGTTTGGCAGCTTGCTAACCCACACCAGACATTGGGGCTGAATTTAATATGAAAAGTGAGACGTCAGATCACCCAGCAAGTGCAAAAAAATACAGCTTAGGGAAAGCAGCTTACAGCCACGCTGCCCTCCACTTAATCCACTCGCCGCAGCGAATCTGGGGCCAGTCGGCCACACGGACACCCCTGAGGGAGCAGGGCCGAGGGGCACCCGAGTTGGGCCAGACCCAAAAAGATGCCCCAAGGCAGTGCCACAGCAGCCTCTCCACACACACAGCCCTGCGGCTGGGCTGCCTGGTGCCTTTGCACCTGGCTCTGAAGCTGGCCCCAGGGCGGGCAGTAGGAGCGATGGCTGGGGGTGCATTCTGGTGATGGGGGGGCCCTGGAGGGGAAGCAGGGGCATTTCACGCTCACCTGCACTTGGGGTATGGATGGTTGAATTCCCTCCCCCCCATCTGCACAAGACCCCACCGTGCTGTTCACTGGGGAGACGAGTGATACCTTTGTGTGTGTGTGTAGTTGTGCTAGAGATCAGTGGGCTCTTTAAGTGGCCTGGCCCAATAGGCCCCTCCCCAGTAACCTTTTTACAGCCCCTTCCCAGCCCTTAGGCTTTTCCTTTCATTCTGAACCCTTCCAAAAACAGACGTAAGGACGGGCCCTGGGCGCTGGGCTCCTGAAGGCGCTGGCTGGGGGGGGGGGGAAGGGGAGATTGAGTGATTTGGAGAACATGACCAGAGGGGGAAAAAGGGCTGAGGCTGCAGAGACCCACAGATACACCCCCCCACCTCAGCGGAGCAGGGCTCAGTGATCTATCCCCCACCACACGCACCCACACACCCTGCGGGAGCTCAGAGATCTCAGCTCCTCTCCTACTAAAAGTGGGGGCTTGCCCTTCGCCTGCAAGGAGATGCCAATGCTCATGCCAGCTCTCCCTGGCCCCTTTCATTTGGAGTTGGATTTCTGGCCCAGGCCGACCTTCTCCCTCCCTCTCCCTCTGTCCCAAAGCTGGGGAGGGGGCTCAGGCTCTGTAAAGCTTTGGCATTCCTCACACTGATGACCCCTGGAGTTTTTACTGTTATGGGGCCAGAGGGGGCAGGGGCATCTCGCTCTGTCTATGCCATGTGACTGGCCCCCAGCCCACTTTTCAGGGAGCCACCTGTCCCTTGGGGAGTGGGGTGTCTCCAGGACACAGGCGCCACCCCCAAGCTGCCAGCATGGCAGGACAATTCAATTTCTGGCGCAGAAAGTCTCCATGCTTGTTTGGTGTTTACTAAGAATCCCCAACAAACCAGCAACTGGAGTCATGTTAAAAATTAAACAGGCCAGGTCAGGCCCTGGCTCCCAGCTGCACTGGGGTTATTCTTTAGGGAGCACAGATAACAGGGTTGAGCAGTTATCGGTCCTGGGGGCTGCACCTGCCTTTACAGCTGAACAAAAAAACCCAGGTCCCCTTTGTTCCGATGTTAAACATTACAGGAGTTTCCCACTGCTGAGACCTGCCCTGCCCCTAATGCCAACATGTTCCGAAGTGGGGGGCAGGGAGGGTGTGCAGGGAGGATCTCTAAAGGGGAAAATAGTGGTGGGGGGGTGCATTTAACAATTATTTTTGGAACAGTGGAGCGGCCCCAGTAGCCTTTAGTTTTGCACATATTTTTTCCCTCCTGGGTTAATTGCACATTGTGTGGGTCCGAAAGGAACTGCGAGGTAGTGAGCTCTGTCCTGAGTGGAGGCACTAGACTGCAGGTTCAGGAGAGTTGGGGTTGGTTCCCAGCTTTGCCAGGTCTCTCTGTGCTGCAGTTCCCCATCTGTGCATGGGGATGAAACTTCCCAGCCTTGCAGGGGTGTAAGTTCATTAAGATGGAGGCCATGCAATCGAGATAGGTAGCATGGGGCCAGCTTTAACGGTAGGGTTATTATAGCAGCTTTTGTTAATGTCTTTGCTTTTCTTATAGGGCCTCTTTATTCCTCTGCTATTTAACCTCCAAGAGTTCTCTCTTGTATAAATAGATTGGATAAATAAGGTCCCACTCTTCCATTTTCCTAATAGTGACCATAAATTTATTTACATTTCTAATATGCCAGGTACGCTAACATGACACATTGCATCTTCCAATGTGCACTAAAGATATGAATTGAACTTTAGTCTCCGAGCAATTAAGGCGCCTGAAACTGCACTTCATTAATGGTTGTTATGCAATAAAAACGATAAAACTGCCCTTATTTGCGATATAAAAACGCAATTTGTTTTAATTTATGTTTTTAAATACTTACCGAGTTTCTTTGCGGGCCCTGCCAGGCATCTGTCTCCAAGGCTGGGCGCGGAAGGCAAGGGGCAGAGAAAAGTCAGAGCCGCAGCGGACACTTTATACATTTTTTGATGTCTCTTCATGGAAATGTTGTTCAGACCGAGATTTCTATAAACATCCCCACAGAGCAACGACTGCGAGGGGCCGGGGCGCGCCGTTTGGCGATGGGTGGGAGCTGCCAGTGTTCAAGTGAATGGAGCCTGGGTGATGGAAAATCTCCCCACCCCCTCCAGCCACAAATCCTTCCTTCTCCCCACAGCCAGGGCAGAGGGCGGGGACCCTTCCTATCCCCACCTCCAGAGCGCTGCTTGTGCCCCCAGGTGTGTCAGGGGAGTGAAGGCCTCGAGAGCTCACTCACTGAGTCCCCAGCCCTTGCGGAAGGAGCAGCTGACCCAGGGTCTTGTGTTTGGGGGAGTTCCCACGTGGACAGAGTCCTGTCTGAATCAGGGTGATGGCAGGGCGAACCCCCATGGGGAGAGAGGAAGAGAAGCCCCCCATAACCTCAAACATGGTGCCCCTGTGCTGATACAGGCTTGGGCTGTCTGTCCCCCAACAGCTTTGCCTTGCCCCGAGTGGCAGATACTCGTTGTGCAGAGCTGGGAGGACACAGGGTCTCTTGCTTGGTTTGTGTCTTTCATGCTCTTGGGCCGACTGGGGATTTTAATCCCCCTGCAAGTGCTGGCAGCGAGCAGAAAGTTTCTGCCATCTGGGCAGAAGGAGAGAAACATCTTTCCTCCCATTGAAATCACCCCTGCCCCAAGGAAAGGGCTTTTGGATGCCTTGGGGAGCACGGCATAAAAAAACCATGCCCTGAGCTCCTTCTGTGGCAGAGGCTGGGGTATTCCCAGACCCTGCCCCAGGGAGAGGCTGCGTGGATTCTGCTTCAGCTCGCTCCGTACTGGTGTTCCTCTGAAGCTCTTCCAGGGCTGCGTGCGTGGGTTTACCCTGAGTTCCTCTCGCAGGGCTGAGGATATGATCAAGAGTCAAACAGAGGGCTTGAGTCTGCACTCATTTGTGCCATATTTACCCCAACGTGACCCCAGTGGAATCGCTCCTGATTTACACCAACGCAAGCGAGAGCCGAATCAGGCCCCAGGACTG
The DNA here is from genome assembly GCF_002925995.2 of Terrapene triunguis. NCBI lineage: Eukaryota > Metazoa > Chordata > Testudines > Emydidae > Terrapene > Terrapene triunguis. The sequence continues at coordinate 2,730,418 of NW_020664543.1, read as the reverse complement.
CCGTTTGGCTTGTTTTGCAAGCAGAGGCCAACAGCCCTGGGAAATGTACCAGGGATAAGGGGGGCGGGGGCTGTGAAGGCTGGATCGTTCCTCTGAATTAATGATTGTTAAACTCCCCAATCTGCCCGTCCTGGTGCTGAAGCAGGGAGTTTAAACCCCAAGGTTTAACTTTATTGTCTCATGTGAAAGGCCATTGGGGTCACTGGTGACTTGTCATGCAGAACAGGCCTTGTGCCCTTCTGCCTTAGCAGGTTTTACTCGGCAGTGAAGCAACACAGAGCGTCTCTTCTGAATGCCACATGGAAAACTGGCTGAGTCCATGTCAGACAGGGACCCTGTCTCCGGAGGGTTGAGCCCCACATCCTGCAGTGGGGAAGGGAACTTGGAAGGGGAGGGGCTGGAGGGAAGCACATCTGCTCTTGTCACATGGGACATCCCCCTCTCCACCCCGGAGAGCCCCAGCTCATTGCAGTATGTGGAATGCCTCTGGGTCAGGGCTGCTGGCTGGCTCTGCACGGCTCACCCCACCCTCATCCAGAGGTCACTGCTCTTTCTGCTTGGGCCCCCCCCCCCATGCTCCCAGTGTTGTGTGTTGAGAAAGCATCTTTGCAAAGTTAATTGCTAAACTTTCCCAGAAGTAAACTTGACTGATTGAAATGAATAATGTTGCAGGCTCTCTTCTCATTACTAATCAGGCCCGACTGGGCGGATTGGGGTAAGCAGAGAGTCAGAGAGACTGAAAAGCCATTAGTATTAGAGGGAATATCTTGGGGCCGGCAGAGGGATAGCAGTGCTGAAGGCCTGGGGGGTGGCCCGGCTTTGAATGCAGCCAGCAGGCAAGTGAGTATATTTAGATTTAGACACCAGATTGCTCTGCAGCGATTAGTGACAATTATGAAATCAAGCGAGTGCTCCATCGCAGGGATGGGCTTCAGACCCTCATGTGCCTCTGTCAGGGTGGTTGTAGCTGTCGCCCTTCACAGGCACTCTCAGATGTGGGGCCTCGGCGCCTCGTGTCCTGGGCAGTGACCGGAGAGCCGTACAGAACAATAGCCGCACTCAGACTGCCCAGGCCTGGGCCCCTGCGTTCCCTAGCTGGGGGAGTGACTCAGGCCTCCAGCTACTTAGAGTCACTTCTGGCCATCACCAAGGAGATGGGAGGGTTCGGGGCCAGCGGGAGAACGGCCTTGGGTTCTGCGGCGCTGGCGTAGGCCTCTGGAGATGTAGGGTCGCCCTGAGCTGCTGCGTGACCTGGAGCCAGTCGCGCCCCGGCCCAGTGCCTTGGGGTAAAACAGGGTAATAATTCTTCCTCTGTCGATTTCGCCTGGAAACTCTCTGAGGCAGGGGCTGCCTCTCACTCTGTGTAGTGCAGTGCAGTGGGGCCCTGAGCTCAGCGGGGGCTTGGACATGCTATTGCGATACAAATCATGACAGTAACTCGCTGCAATGGATGCCCCTGGAATAACAGGCCACAGGGACTTAGCACCTTATCTTCCAAAGGACCCCCTCCCCTCCAAAGGTTTTGCAAATGGTATGTGGATGTCCGCACTGAAATGCAGCCTCCTTTGGTGGTGGTGGGGCATTAGTCCACTGTCTGGAGTGGAAGGAGGGATCATTCTGGCTTGGGATATCAGGGAAAATGTTTGGTTTTACCAACAGTACGAGGGGTCTTAAATCTCCAGAGAGAATCTTGATTTTCCAGATCTTTTGCTTCTGGCTTTTACTTTGAGATTGAATTCCTAGCTCTCCTGGGGCTTTACCAGGGGGGGGGGGGGGGGGGGGGGGAATACACTCCTAATTATTATCCCTCCCTGAGGCAAAGAGACTTTGAGCGACAGGTCACACAGCAAGTCAGCATTGGAACCCAGATCTCCTAGCACCCATGCTCAGCCCCCTAGGTCATAGCTGCCCCTTCTACAATAATATAAAAAATAATAATAACATATGGAGATATACCTACCTCATAGAGCTGGAAGGGACCCTGAAAGGTCATCAAGTCCAGCCCCCTGCCTTCACTAGCAGGACCAAGTACTGATTTTGCCCCAGATCCCTAAGTGGCCCCCTCACACACTCACACCCCTGGCTGTGCCTGGGGGGTTGTGTACAGGCCTCCACCTGGCTGGCCAGTGAAAGATTCCACTTCCACACAAGGAGTGGGTCAGATGGTCTGGACAACAACCAGGCTCTTCCCCCCGCCCCCTTGCATGGAAAATGCCAGTGCACAAAGTCACATTCTTGCAGGCTTGGGGAAAAAGTCAAACCCTTTTTCGTTCTTTTCTGGAATTTCTTAGTATGTGGAAAACTGTCATTTCCCCCACGAGAGCTGTTTGCACTGCTCCAACTGCCTCCTTCCACCTGGGCAAATTCTCTGTTGCCCGAGGGGAGGGCGGGATTTCACCATTTTTCTTTGGCTGCGGGAAGCCATGTCCCTCGGCTGGGGCTCACAGACCTTTGTGAAAATCTCTTGCTTTTCACCCAGGTCATTTCTCAGAGCCCTGCTGCTGACCTCAGCAAAGCTGCTCAAGGAGAGCCTCACCGTATAGAAACCTATAATATTTGAGTTGGGGGAGGAGGCCGAAAGCAATTGGACATATAGCTGCCAACAAGATAAATTCCTAGAGTGAAAAATGTCAGCCATGGGAAGGAAATCAATTGCTGGACAGAAGGGTTGGCCTAGACAGGAATTCCAAACTCCAGCAATTGGATTCTGCCCAGCAGAAGACAGAGCGAGTTGTTTTCCTGAGGAACAATGTTACAAATTAAAATTCCAAATCTACCTTTATTTTCTCAACTGCTGTACCTTCGCACACACGCACATGCACACACACACACGCACACATGCACATGCACACACACACGCGCGCACACACACGCACGCACATGCACACACACACACGCGCGCGCACACACGCACGCATGCAGACACACACACACACACACACGCACACGCACACACACACAATTAAGCTGCTTAAAACAAGGCCGGTTGTCAATAGGAAGATCTGTAATCAGTTCCCATTTATTGAGTGCTGGACCTCCTGGTGTTTTTTTGCATTTTCATAAACTAGACTGAGAGCCTGAGCTTGTCCAAGGCCACCTTTTCTAATTAAAATAATTACAGCCTCCCAGCATCCCTTTGGGGTGTATTTATTCTCGTTAGCTCTTGAAATCCAACCAAAAGGAATCTGGTCCATCAGGCAGGACTGGAAAAGCTGCCAGCCCCCTCCCGAAACTGCCTGGAATTTCTTATCAGAAACCACATCCATTGGCTCCTCTCTTATCTCCTACTTTTTGAAATAAATGTGTCTTTATTTTGCCTTTTAAAAGTTTGTGTAAAACACGCAAGACTCTTGCAGGCTGCAGGACAGGTTCGTGCGGCAGCCTGCCCTTTGCTGCCATGGCCAGGGAGACACAGTCGGGGAGGGAATATCTTTGCTTGGACCAACTCCTGTGGTGAGAGAGACAAGTTTTCCAGCCACATCGTCCTCAGGGCTGGGAACGGTCCTCTGAGCATCACAGCTAAATGCAAGACTGTTTAGTCATTGGTGCGTATTTGAAGGGACCCTGGAAGGGAGTGTGGCCTGTTAACACCTCTGCAGTCATAGGACAAGAAGAGGGGGTCAGTGGGTTACAGGTTGCTGTAATGAGCCGTCTAGCCAGTGTCATTTCTCAAGGTGCTTGAATGGCCTGGCCCTGTGTTCCAGGAGCATCCCAAACTGCCCTGGATTGCCGTGAAGTTTGCCATATGCCAGAGGGAGCCAGATCCTTAGTCCCACTGGTGCCCGGCCCTCGTTGTGGGAGGTGCTGTACGAACACCCAAGGAAAGACAGGCTCTGCTCTGGAGCACGTACAGTCACTGACAGAGCGAAGAGAAAGGTGTGGAGCAGCAGCTCAGCACGGCTGCAGCACACCTCGAGAGCCGGTCTGAGACGCGCTGCTGACTAGGACTGTAAACATCCTTTGCACTATACAACCAGACTCCCAATATAGAGCAGCCCACGGACCTGGCCTGTCCCAGAAATACGCAACCTCCTTTTTTTGTGACCCCCCCCCTCCGGCTTGAGATAATCTCCCCCCTTGCCATCATGTCATGTCCTTCTAACGCAGCCTGGGCAAGGACTGCCTCCGTTCTCTCCTCCAGCGCCAGGCCCACCTCTGGCAGTAACGGGGCAGCTCCTGAACTCCGGGGCTATGTGCAGTCAGGGCTGGATCGAGGGCCATTTGCCATGTTGACATTTCGGTAACGTGAGGACTTGGTTTTGTCACATGTCTAGAAGGAGAATCGAACAAACGCCTCTTCTTTGCAAAGGCCGGCCTGCAAAACATCAAACACTGTGGGGCCAAATCTGCTCTCGTTTCCCCGGGGGGTAAATACAGAGGAACCGACGTTGCTGGCTGGAGTTATTCCGGATTCACATTGATGTTGCAGAGCAGAATCTGGCCCGATGCCATTAATCACTAGCCTAAGAGCTGCTGGTACCCAAGGAGCTCAGCAAGCCATTGTCCATCTGTGCAAGGGAAGAAATGTCACCTCCCAGGGAGCGGAGGCCCCTCAGAGAAGCCTCGACCTTTCAGAAAGTGTGTCAGGACCTTTCAGGCAGCGCAGGGTGCTCTGGAGATCCAAACCCTCCTTGTTCACAGCGTCGGTCCAATAGCAGAGCCAGCTCCTCCCGCTGCTCCATCCAGGCGCCCCATTCTGCCCTGCTGGAGGGACCCCTCCAGAGCTCCCTGGGGTAGGTGCTCTGCATGGCCCAGTTAGCTCTCGGCCTGTCTGGTGGGACTGGCAGTTAGTGCTGGGTGGGGCCTGGGACTTGCATGGAGGCACCTGCCAAAGGCCACCAAGCAGCTTCTCTCCGTCGCTCCCCACCCGAGCCCGGCCTGCAGCCAGGGACTGAGCGTAGAAAACTCCTCCACAGCCCAGCTGTACCCCTGAGCCATGCTGGTTCAGGCACCAGCCATTCACCTGGTTCCCTGATGCCCAAGTTGCAGAGAGATCCCTCTCCCCTGCTTGGCCCCCCGAGGCGACGGGGAAGCTGGGGCCTTGTGAGGCTCCTGGCCTGCCAAAGGGGTCCCAAAGAGAGAGCGAGCGGCAAGGTGAAGAGCCTGTTCCGGCGGAGCTGGTCTGTGCACCCCCAGCGCCCTGCCCAAAGCGCCGCAGAGCCGGAACCTGCCCTCGGGACTCCGCCAGGAGGGAGAGCGGAGCTGACTCTCGGCCCCTCGGAACCAGGCCGCCAGCACGTGCGGCTTGTCTGACCCGGGCAGGCCCGGACCTGCCCCGGCTTGGGCTGACCATTGCTCCGTATCTCACGAAGGGGGGGGGCGGTCGCGTGCGGTCTCTGCTCACAGCTAAGCCCCAGCTGATCAGCAGGGTTCTTGTGAGATGTTTGGCCAGGGAGTGTTTTAAGAGCTATGTAAAATATTGGCTCCCAAAGCCGCTGGAGGGGAAGCAGGTGGGGTGGGTCTCGGAGTGAACTCATGCAAGGGAGAGAACAATCCACATGTTTCCAGCCCAGCCCTGTGCTAACAGTCTGGGCCAGATGCAGGCTTGAGCATTTACAAAGCCCCCCAAGACACGACTCGGACTGGGGGACCCTCCGGGCTGAGCAGAAGTTAAGAAAACCAGAGACAGGCTGTGACTGTATAAGAGAAGGCGGAAGGGCCCGAGATGGAGGGGACACGGCCAATGGGAGCGTTGCATGGGAAGTGGGTCCCCGCAGCTGTGTGGACTGGCCAAGCCCTGCCCGGCCTGCCTGCCCACGGGGGAGAAATACCTGCAGGTGTTTTGCTTGTGGAACCCAGGGAGTTCCCTGCCCAGAGTGGGTCTCTGCCTCCTGCCATGGCAAGCGCCGTTAAGGCAATTCCAGCCCAGGGCCTGCTGTAGACGGGCACCTCGAGGCGGCCAGGCGGGCACTGGGCTCCCCTAATGCAGCACAGCTTCTCCATCTGTGCTACAGCCCCCAGGAGCCTGGGTGCCAGTCCCCTGTACTGGTCCCTGCTGGGCTTTTTGGGACCGGCCCCCGTGACCTGCCTTAGGACAGGGAGGGCTCAGGGATCCCGGTGTCCATGTGACTCTGCCAGGCTGTAAAATATCCTCAGTTGCCATGCCTGGCACCGCCTGCTCCTGCTCCCCATTCTCGGGCATGACACGGGGTTCATGTGAGAACCACTGGGGTGGGACCGGGGGTGAGCTGCTGGCTGGCTGGGCTGAGGGGGCCTGCTGTTCTCTAGGCTTCGTAGGGCTGGAGCATGCGAACAAACACCAGGTGCCCCACACCAGATGCAGCTGCCTCCTGCGGACACCCACCCAGCGCTCTGGGCAGGCCCCTGTTCTACCCCGTTCTCCGCTCTCCTTTCCCGCGTCCTCACACCCCAGTCCCGGGCTCAGTGCCCGGCTGAGCACAGTTCTGCTGGGGAACCCCCATGGGGAGCTGAGGAGGGGGATGGGTGGGGAGCACCCAGACATCCAGGGGTCCCACCACTCAGCTGAGCAGCTGGCCAGTCCCTCTATGCCTAGAGTCCTGGACCTGGACCCAAGAGAGGAGCGACCTTCCCTGCCAGGGCCAAGGGCGCCGCTGTGAAATGGACGAGGGGGAACATGGGGGCACCAGCACCGCAGCAGAACAACCAGCTGGGAGCCCGGAGACGGAAATCCTGGTAAACCAAGACTCCCCAATCCTCCGGACGCCCTGGCCAAGCTGGGTCCCCTCTGTTCCCCTTGTAGCTCACCAGGACGGCCGAGTGACTCTCCGATCAGGCCCTTCTACTCCCCACGAGGACTCACGCCTGCCTGCCAGCCCCGCAGGAGCCAGCGCAGCTCTGGGAGCCCTGCAGCCTCTTCTGTGGGCACGGTCCGCGTGCCGGCGGCGCAGGCTTCCTTCCCACCAGCCGGGGGAAAGGCAGACACTGCGGGTCAGGCTGGTGCTAGTGGGTGTGAGTATGCGGGTGACACCGGGACTCTCCAGAGCCAGCGAGAGCCAGGCTCTGCCCCTAGGCGCTCCGCCGGAGAAATGGGAGCAATAGACAAATGGAGGAAGGTCGGGGAGCAGGGATAGGTCACGCGGACTAGCTGTGGGCCCAACCCAAAGCCCACTGCAGTCAAGAGAGCCTTATAGCTGCCTTTGGTGGGGCAGGCCCCCTGCGCTCAGCTGGATGGTTCTGAGCCAAGGCTGGGGGGGGGCGAATGCTGCCTGCTGAGGCTCTGGCAGCTTAAAGTGGGATCACTGGGAAAGAAGCAACGTGGACATAGACGTGCCCCCAGCCCTGGCGCTGTCAATCTAAAGGCAGGAGAGAGACTGCCATGGGACCAGGCTCCTCAATGGGCTGTGGCACAAACATCCACAGGGGCAGGTTCGGTTGCTTCTCGGCCCGGGGCTGCACGCCTCTTGGGTCCCCCACTGAAGCGTCACCCTGCAGCCCCTGCCATCCCACCAGACAGGCTGTCCTCTGACCCGGGCAGCCCGCGAGTGAGACGGCCTGTCCTCCTGGGACTTCCAGCCCAGTCTCTAACATTTAACCTTCCTTCTGTGCAGGCCTCCCCGCTCCGCTCCCTTCAGAGCCATCTCCTTCCTGCTCTGTCTTCAGGCTTTCCCCTTGCTCCCCCCAGGCCTGGGACGCACCATGGCCACCCCTCCTCTTCATCTAAATCCCTCCTCAACACTTTCTTCCTGCCCCACCCAGGCAAGGAATGTGGCTGCACCCCTCCTAAAGAGCACTGCCCTGGGGCCAGGCCTGGCTGCCTCGGGGGCACGCTGGGCCCAGGCTGTTCCATCTATTGTCTGTCTGTCTAGTTTGATTGGAGGCTCCTCAGGGCAGGGCTTTCGTCCCTGCTTTGGGCAGCCGGGGCCAATCCGTCAGCTCTTCAGACACAATATTCGGGAAAAGTCGGGGCTGAATTTGGAGACCCAGCCCCAGCCCCCTGCCCCAGCACCCCCCGTTCCCAGGGAGGCAGGGGAAGCCATTGCAGCTACCGAGCTCTCCGCAGCTAGAGCGTTCAGCTGAGCATGGGGCCATGCCCCGCGTGGGGCTGTCTGGCTCCGTAGGGGGTCAGGGCACCATGCGACCCACTCTCCCCTTCCGTGCCGCGCTGACCCCGGCCCGGCGGCAGACCGGCTGTCCAGGCAGCGCCAGGCTTCTCAGCCACCCCCGGAGACGTATGTGTCGCCTTCCCGCCTCAGCGCAGCAGCCTGTGCTCATGGGGCACTGATGCCAGCACGGGGCCCCGGCCCCCGCCTGTGTCCAGGGGGCACCTGCTTAGCTCTTGCATGTCAGGAGTCTCCCTGCGCCCTCTGGTGGACATCGTTCACACCTGCAGATTCACCTGGGACAGCCAGCTGCCTGGAGTGGGGTGGGAGGCCCCAGGTCTGATAGGATCTGTCCAGTCCCTCTGGCTTTGCCTTCCCAGCTGGTGTCTCTTCCTGGAGCCTCTGGCAGGCGCTCTCCCCGCCCCGTCCCGGCTGAGAGAGGCAGTTCCTGGGAGGGGACCATGTCCCCCTGCCCTCCCACCCCCACAGACCTTCCAGGAGGAGTTAAATTCCTTCTCTCTGATTTTGTCCAGACGAGGGCAATTCAGGGTGGGGTTTCCAGAATTGCTTAAGGGACTTGGACACCCAGTTCCCAGAGCCTTAGGCATCCAACCCCCTTGGAGCGCCTTAGTCTAGATGTGAGTCAGCCCCGGGGTTAGCCCGGCGTCTGGGAGGGATGCTAGAGCAGGAGCTGGATTGTTCAGTACTAGCTGGGAAGGGCTCTGTGTGCCTAGCCTAGGGCTTCACGTCCTATCAGAGCTCAGACGCCACGTGGGCAGCAGTGCTGCTGTCTCCAGTGTGCAGCTGGGGAGCAGAGGCTTCGAGAGACCAAGTCACGCACCCAAGGGAGCCCAGACCAGGCCTTGAATCCAAGCGTCTTGAGTCCCAGTCCAGTGCTCGAGCCACTACCCCGTTCTTCACACGGACGGTCTCTGAGTATCAGAAACCACTTCCCGTCAGGGAGATGCCGGTGCAGGACGTGCTGGAAGACTCAGCGCTTGGGAATTTTTGGAGGACACTCTTCCTTTGACAGGGAGCTGGACCAGAGCCGTGATCTCCCTCCCCATGCCCTGTGTTACAGCAGAAGAGAGTTGGAGGAGCTCCCTTCATCGAGACATACTGAAAGAGAGGGTGCTTGGGGCTCAGAGCCGCAGGCTGGGTGACCTAATAGGGTCTGTCCCTTGGGTCTATGAGCCAGCGCTGAGAGCAGGAGCTGAGTTTACAGGGCTTGTATAATGGAGGATGGGTCGGCTTGTGGTTCCCGAGGTGCTGGCTGGGTGATGGGTTACACAGGCTGGGAGGGTTCTGGGAAATGAGTGGGATTAAGGGGTTGATATGGTTTATGGGGGCTGCGCTATGGAGCCTGAGCTGGGCTGTGGTAGCTGGATTATATGGGAGTTGGGGTAATGGCAGTGGGTTAGCGGAGCAGGCCCTATGGATAGCAAACCAGACAGAGAATATGCTGTTTTCTTCCCTCCTACGAAGGTGGATTCTTGAGTGAGTCACCAGCGCGCCGATCCCAGGAGTAGGACAGGTCTCAGCGGCGGATTAGCAGGTACTTGTATCCGGTTCACTCCCGGTGCCCCCATCTCTGCACACGCAGGAGCAGACCAACTCAGTCAAGGGGCTATGGCGGGAGACCCCACCCCACCTGCCCGAAGGGCCCTCGCGTTATCCCTTCTCTCTGCTAAAGGCATCTGCATGGAAAACACAAGCTCCCAGTCAGTGTCTTGATTTCCCCCTCAGGGCAGGAATCAGCTGCAGTGGCCTCCGGTCTGGTGATGAATCACACGCACACCCTGACTCACACATACCCAACACGTCCTGACACGCATACATACCCAACACGCCCTGACACGCACACATACCCGACACGCCCTGACACGCACATACCCGACACACCCTGACACACACATACCCGACACGCACACATACCTGACACACACACACCTGACATGCCCTGACACACACATACCCAACACACCCTGACACACACACATACCCAACATGCCCTCACACGCACATACCCAACATACCTTGACACACACATGTACCCAACACACACACACGCCCTGACACACACACATATCCAACATGCCCTGACACACACACCCCGCACCCCACCCCCTGCCCCAGCCCTACATTCATGGCTCTGCATGCAATTTCCCCACCCAGATGTGGCCCTCGGACCAAAAAGTTTGCCCACCCCTGGTCCAGAGGGACCCCACTCATTGAGCGGAGCTACTCCATTCACAGCGTGGCCACTGGCGGCCGAGTCAATGGAACCCACTCGCTTGCACCCGGACCCAGCCCTGTCTGTGACACAGGAAACCTCCTGCCCGATGGCTCCCTGCTCAGCCCTAACCCCCCAGGCCCCCGAGCATCTGATGCCTGACTGGAGCTGACGGTGTCTGGCACTCAACATGGAGCAGAGTTAGCCGGGGCCGGCGTGCTTCTCCTGGCTTCTTGCAGCGCAGCTCCCATTGGAGCGGGCTGACGTGGCAGCGTGGCCAGTGTGTGGAACCTATTTATTCAGTAGCTGGGAGCTGATTAGTTGCAGGTGAGCAGATTGCACGCGGTCTGGATTGCAGGGATATTCGGGACAATTCGATTGGAATTGGAAACACATTGTCCCCGGGTCCCGCTGGCTCGCAGAGGAAGGAGCGGCTGGGCTGGGCGGCTAATGGTGTGTTAGCAAAGCCGGGTCAAATCAGACCCCAGCAGCCCTCTCCTTCCCGCCTTGCTCGGCTGGCTGGTGCAAAGCCAAATGTGTGTGTGTGGGATGGGATTCTCCCTCCAAGTGTTTAGCCTCCCCCACAATCCCATCCGCCCAGGCGAGCTTGGTTTGCAGCACTTGGTTGCTGGAAATGGCTCCCTAGCCCCTGGGCAGAAGGGAGAGGCTGGGGTGAGAGGGCCCAGGGACTGGGAGTGCTGGCACTTTGCACCTTGTGAGCTGAGACCCAGCGTGTCAGTCACCTGGGAGATGAGGCCGTTGTGCTCAGCCTCACCCCCATTTTCTGTAGAGCACAGAACAGGTTGAGCGGATGGGGAGCTCCCACTTCAGGGGGCCCCAGCAGGGCCCCAAAGAACGGGGTGGGGGGGCTGCAGGACTGGAACAGTGTACATGGGGGGTGGCAGGTTGGGGTTGAGGGGCACCGGCAGAGCTGTGGGGGAACTCAGGGCTGGGCTAGCAGGTAGCTGTGGGTCGGAGTTGAGGGGCACTGGTGGAGTGCCGGGGGGGGACACCCAGGACTGGGCTAGCTCTGGCTGTGGGTCGGAGTCGAGGGGCATTGGCAGAG
>NW_020664543.1:2703648-2718998 GCF_002925995.2 Terrapene triunguis | reverse complement strand
AGGGCTGGGCTAGCTCTGGCTGTGGGTCGGAGTCGAGGGGCACTGGTGGAGCTCCGGGGCAGCATTGCCCAGCCGTTGCTCACCCTGCCCCCGGGCCCATCCCGTGCCATTAACCTGGCGGGCGCAGCCCGGCTGTGCTGGGGCTCAGGGTGCTGCAGCAGGAATCCGCCTGGCAGTTCTCGAAACGCTTTCAATGATTAGAATAGCGCCGAGGCCCCCGGAGAGGGCTGCTGTCAGCGGGAGCGACGTGTTAAGTGGGGACTTTTCTCCATGCAACAAGATTACAGTGTTTAGCCGGGTCCCGGTTTAATTTCAATCACAATTATTAGCGGCTCTAATATTCCGCAGGCTTCCGGGCGCTGAGGCTTGTTCCGGGGGCGGCGGCTCTTCGGAGGCTTTGCTGGGTCATTACGCGGAGTTTGCGATCTCCCTTGAAGGGGCTGGGGGTTGGGAGGTGGGGTTGGTAGTTCCCCCCTCCTCCCCCAACACCCCCATGGCAGTGACCTGTGACCGGGGCTCTCCGAAGTGCCCAATGCTGCCCTTCATTCAGAGGGAACGAGAGCGCGGCATCCTTCCCTCCAGGGCTGAGCGCGCTGCTCCACAGGGGCTGCTGTCATGGGAGCACCCCACGGCACCCTCGGGAAGGATTGAGGGATGCCGTGGGCCTGTGCGCTGTCCTGGATTTGCGGCTCTAACAGGGGAGTGGGTGCCAGGCCTGTCAGCCGTGTGCGGAGGGTCCCCTTTCTCCGCCACCTCATGCTGCGGCGGCACCTGTCAGGAGTATTCAATGGGTGGGGAACGGGCAGGGCGAGGGACGTGCCATGCTGGAGGGCTGGGGGACACGTCCAGCTCTGAGGCTGGTATTCTCAGGTGCCCACAGGAAGCTGCTCCATGGGACGGGGCCAGGGTCACAGGTCTCCATGCCAGAGGGGCAGAGGGGAGGGACATCCAAGATGCCATCAGGGCCCCACCCTGGTCCTTTAGGGACCCGCAGCCGCAGCAGCACCGCGCGGTTCCTCTGCCACGCGCCGTCCAAGCCATGGAGAGCCCAGGTGCTGCGCAGAACGATTCCCTGCATGTCCCGGAGTCCTGCAGCCTCCCTCTAGAGCCCTGCCTGGGTGCACGCGTCCGACTGGCTCTGGGGCAGGCAAAGACGAGGCATCTCTACCCCAGCACCGGGGCTACAGGTGGTGTCCCTGGACCTAGACAGTCTCCGCATCCCTCCCAGCCAGGGGCATTGTGAGGGCAGGGCAGCCAGGGGGCGCTGTGCTGGGAGGGACACTCAGAGGGTGACCAGATGTCCTGATTTTATAGGGACAGTCCCGATATTTGGGGCTTTTTTTTAATATGGGCTCCTATTACCTCCCACCCCTTGTCCCGATTTTTCACACTTGATCTCTGCTCACCCTAGACACTCAGTTCAACTACACGAGCAAAGGAGCCAGTTCCAGGTCTGCTGGGACTCCGCCCACACACCCCTCTTTGCCAGGATAGGGCATCACAAGCATTACATCATTAGAACCAAATTTCATTGGCTAGGGGTTGAGCCTGAGGGCAGGACCCTGTCACCTAGCAACTCCTCGCAGCTGGCTAACCCTTTGGTGGCTGTCTCCCTTCCTCACTGCAAAAGTCTTTATGGCCCCTCTAGGCCTCTTCTCCCCCACTCACCCCACTCTCTCTTTCTGCCACTCCCTAGTTCCCCCCCCCCAAAGTGAACCACTCTCGCCACCCCCAAAGTCTGCCGAGTGTGCGCTAATTATTTGGATCGGCTCTGGTCTCTCCCGCTGCCAAGAGACATGTGCATTGTGAGCGTCTCTAGCCTGCAATCTTATTCACTTTAATTGTTACGCTTCCCAGCTGGGTTTTGTGTTGCTTTCAAGTAGCGCTGCGGAGGCTGCCGCCACGTTCTTCTTGGTTTTATAGCCCTCTGCCTGGGACGGTTATTCCTGCTAACTGTAAACGAACATTGCGAACGATATCGCCGGGACGAAACGGCTTTCCACCCTCAGGGCTGCAGGGCATCCCAGCAACGTCTTGTGGAACAAACAGCGAATGGAAGCGAAGAACTGGGGAAAAGACTCAAGGCTGGAGTCTGTACGGATCGTATATGGGTCACCACGTTGTAAAGATTCTGTATAAGGCAGCAGTCTATACTGTACTGGGCATCAGTCTGCGGAGATCTTCCTTAGCTATATACTGTAGTGACCGGTCTCTATAAGCCCTTGGCAGGACACTAGTATCCAGTGACCTGCTTAGATCCAATACATGGCACCAGCGTGCACTGATCCCGTATGGGGCATCTACCTGCACATCATGTATGGAACATCAGTCCATACGCATCCTGTGGAGTACCGGCCTCCACAGATGGAGCACACTGATCTGTTCTCGTATGCACAGGCCCAGACTGGGTATCCTGATTTCGGTAAGTTCCCCGAGGGGGCATTATGCCACCAGGGTCAGCTGGCATCTGTGGCGCCGCTAGTGGCATTGCCAAATAGCTGGATTATCAATGGGGGAGGCTTGGGGGCATTATATGGGCTATGACACTAGATCCCAAGCAAGACCTGGCCAATGCCAATTGCTGATCATTGGAGACACTCACTGATGCCTGTCCTGCCCCAGTTTGAACGGGGGTCATTCGATTGCTCTGAACCTGGAAGGCACTGGCAGAGGGAGGGGGAATTGGGGCATGGGGCTGGGGAGCCAGGACTTCCCCTCCCACAATGACCCGAGCATCCGTCCCAATATCTCTGCAATCCTGCCGCTTCCCAGGGACTTGCTAATTAGGATGCTCTTAGGAAAAGAGTGACGACCTGACCTTTGCCCCCCAGAGACAAGCTGCGTGATCCCCCTCACCGCTGCTTCTGGGGGGGCTGGGCCAGACAGAAAAGCAGAAGGGAACCCAACGGGTGATGGGGAGGTGCAGAGCAGAGCCCCACTCCTGGCTGGCTGTGCCAGTGGAGCTCTCCCCGTCAGTGCCCCGGGGCTGAGCTCCAGCCCAGCAGCACCAGCTGGGAAGCCCAGGGAGATTCCTGAGTGCTCAGGGGGTGCTGAATGTGCTTGCGAGACCCAGGTAGAGTGTGGGCAGCCTGCCAACATCCTCCAGGCAGAGCTCTGCTAATGCAGCTCGGTCCCTGCCCCACCGCTCTGCCAGGGCAATGCACCCCGCGGGGCTAGTCCTGCAACGCCCCTTAGCTGCTCACACATGCAAGGCCAACTCCCTGGCTTGTGCAATGTGGCCCAGGCCCTGTAGCTGCACAGGGATGGAGGGAGGCGGGCCCTTGCATAACAGGATTGTCCCGCAGCCTCAGGCCTGATGGAGCTTCCTCCAAGACGGGCAGCTCAGATGCCCCGGCCTTTTCCCTCTGTCCCCCTCCCCCAGTGCATTCTCCCCAAGGGCCTTTCTGCATGCAGGGGGGGATGCTGCTAGCCGGGTCAGGCATCCATAGCACCTACTGCTCCATCCACCCCCAGGTCATGCACAGCCCAGAGTCTTTATGGGAAGCAGGGGCTGTCTGGTAAAAGCTACATTTCAATGGGTACTTGGGGTGAGAGACGGCTGGAGCGCCCGTCCCGTCTCCATGGCATGCAGCCAGCATGGGGCAGCCTCTGACGCAGTTTGGGCCAGTGGGACCCAAGGCATGTTCCCACCCTGGGCTAATGCCTTAGGGTGCCTCACCCCAGACACAAGGCCTGGCCCCCTGCACAGGGAAAGACGCCCGTGCTGGAACTCTTCCTGCAGGGGGATGGACCCTACCCACTGCAGCCCCCCGCTGAATCTGGGCTCTCGCATGTTTCTCTCTCTGTTGGTCCCATGCAGCTAATCGGCTGTGCTCTCTTTTACCCAGCAAATGACAATGGAGCTGCATCGCCCTCTCTCCTCCTGTCCTTCCTCACCCCTGGCTTCCATCGCTGCCTGTGACCAGTGATGAACCAGGCAGAATAAATAGGAGAATCCTCCTCACTGACCAAAATAAAGCATTCCTGGGATTGTTAAGCAAATTGAGTGCCTGGGCTGCGACTCCCTCTCATTTCTTTGTCTTAATGAGAGTGAAAATGGGGTTTTATTAATCATTTGGGCTTTAAAAATTGCCTTAAAGTGGTTCACTTTATAAAGAAAAATCAATAACAAAAAGAAAATAGAAGTATGTAAATGGCCAGGAGTGACAAAAGCAGCCAATTACCAAAAAAACGAGGGGCTGTTATAGGTTCCATTAACTCAATTATATTTTCTAAAGGGTCCCCCTCCTCTCTCTCCAGACTGTACTTTGCGTAATTTTTACATCAACTCCAAGCCATTAACTTGCATAAAATTATTTGTTGGGGAAAGATGTGCTTCCATCCATGCTGGGGCTGGGGCGAGCGGCCGTGCCGGGCGGCTTTTCCAGCGGCTTCGCTCTCGCCGATGCTGACTGCGAAGAGGCACCTTTGAGATTGTCGGGGGGTGGCTGGCATGGGGGGGGGCTGGCGCGCTGCACAGAGCTGCCCCATGGCCTGTCTCTGCTGTGGACACAGGCATGATGTGGCTGTGGTGACAAGTGGAAGGAGCCTGGTGGCGTCAGCCTGCTCTGTGGCTGCACTTGGCATGATGACCAGTCTCGGTTCAGGAGACGCCCACGACTGAGGCGGTGGCGTTGCTGCAGATCAGGCCTATGAGCCATTGTCAGGGCTGCCTGGGGGGCCAGGAGTGGGACAGCGGTGGGGGCTGCAGGGCGGATTTGAGGGGCCGCAGCAGAGAAGACGTTCGAGCTCGGGATGGAGCCCGGGCTCTGGGACCCGCCGACCGCCTGGAATCCCAGAGCCAGGCTCAGGCCCAAGCCTGAACATCCACACTGCAGTTTATAGCCCGGCGAGCCCGAGTCAGCCGCCCCCCAGCCCCGGGTGTTTGATTGCAGCATAGACGCCCCCTCAGAGCCTCTCTTCTGACTCCCTTAGCCTGGGGTCGTCTCTCAGGCGCCGGTGGGTTGGCAGCCCTGGGATAGCAGAGGTGAGAGGTGGTTTCCAGGGCTGGGCAGCAGCATGAGGGGGGTTTTACTGGTCCTTTTTCGCTCCTTGCGCTTCCCAGCGTGGCCGGCGTAGCCCAGTGGGCCGGTCGATTACTCCAGCTAGCCGCCCACGAGGTCCCTGAGCTGCCACTGCCAGGCCCGGGGTTGTCCCTCCCTGCCTGGCAGCCCGCACACCCTGCTAAGCCGGGACATGCAGCCGGTGGCTTAGCACAATTCTCCCCCGACAAGATTTTCCCAGGGAGCGGGAAGTTGGCAACTGAAACCACAGTTCCATGGGGAGTGTGTCCCCCGCCCCCCAGGTCCCTGCGAGCTGGGGCTCTGAAGCGGATGAACTGTGGGTGTCTTTTATTACCACTGCTGCTTTATCATTCTTCTGCCTGGTTAGGAACAGGCTCCATGTGCAGAGATGGCAAGAGGCCAGGCGCAGACCCTGCCAGCCAGGTGGTGGCTCTGCCCGGTGATAAAGACGCCATTGTCCCCTAGGAGATGAATGGAGCAGGCACTATATGGCAATAAGAGATTTCATGTTTAAGGTGGGCACAATGGGGAAGCCACTCCCGCCCCTCCAAGCCCTATAATCCTCTGCAGTGCAGACATAGGGGGGCCTGCAGGAGCTGTCCCGGTCGCTCCATGTACAATGCGCATCACTGTAGCATCTGCCTGAGCAGCCTGCCGTCTGCAAAGGCCCAGGGAAAATACAGTTCCTCGTGGCCCTTCCGTCCCGGGATCTCCCTGCACTTTAAAAGATGAATGAATTCATCCCCACCCCACCCTACCCCCGAGACTGTCCCCAGCTGCCAGGTGGAGAGAGACAGATACAGAGAGGCCAGCCAACATTTTCCAAAGCGGCCCCTCATTCTGGGTGCCAGCTAGGCTGAGCCATCTAAAGCTAGCGTCTGCTTTTGAAAAGTGGCAGGTCACTCGGGGAGAATCAGAGCCAGGAGCCAGCCCAGCTCCCCACCTTCCCGGGCCTGTGCGCAGACCACGCCTCTCTCCTTCCTCTCTACCTGTGCGGACCTGCTCTAGGGGCAGGTTACCAGCATTCTGGGCTGCACCCATCCTCACCTGTAGCACCTAGGGGTGGCTCATAGGGCCCCTTGTCCCAGCACAGCACGCTCCATCCTGAGCCAAGCCACCCAGGGGACTTGCAGTTTGCTTCGTTGCAAGGCAGATGCAGCCTTGAGTCTCCAGGAAGGTGCCATGTGGCACCTGGGCAAGGCCTGGTAATGAAGCCAGCCGACCACGTGGCTTGGGCTCCTTTGAACACGCGCCCGCCCATAGCGCTGGCTGAAGGGTGATTGGGGGCAGCCCCTTATGCTCTGTGACTGGCTGATCAGCGCACAGGTCACCTGCAGGCCCGGGGGATTCAGTCGCGTTACTCCTGTGTGGGGCAGTGGCTGGGGCTGGTTAGTGGGGGGTTCCGGCGAGGGGTTGGGAGACGTGGCCTTAGGATGAGAGGTCAGAGCTCTGGCTGGCGCCGGCTCAGGTGAAGGGTAGTTGGGGTCACGCTGCATTGGCACTGACGTTCCGAGGCGGGCTGGCGGGGCGGTAGCTAGGGCTAGTTAGCGGGAGTGACGGCTAGGGGAGGGCCGTGGCTAGTTACGCAGCACAAAGGGCCCCTGGACTTCAGTCTGCAGGGCCAGGTGCTGTGGAGCCAAGGCCACCCTATGAGCTGTTTGTTCATCCAGCCATGCGGCCTGTGTCCTTCTCCCTCCCCAGACAGGCTGATGCCGGGGAGGCGGCAGCCGGGGGGGGTGGACTTGGAGGGATCGGGCTCGCTCAGCCTTTGCGCGGATTCCTGGCTGCTGAACGCCTTTCAACACACAGGGAAGCCACCTGAGCCCTTTTTTCTGCCAGTGTTGAGTTAGGGGCCATGTAAAACTAATTGGATAAACATGGTTCCCCTCTAACTCAGTGCAGATGTCTCCTCGGAGCAGGAACACGGTGCGTTCTCCCTCCGAAGCCTGGACAGCTGCTGCGCCAAGGTCATCTCAGCAGGTGGAGCCCTCCTGGTTAGAGAGGCAGCCACTTGCGGCGACCGGACCCAGAGCCAAAGGCCTGTTGCAGGGGGACCACCCAGGGCCAGCCTGAGCTGCTGTGTGTGGTGCCAGGGGCTTGAGCCGTGGGCAGGGGTCTGGCAGCTGGAAGGTCTCCGATCACATCTCACTCACGTCAAGAAGCACCTTGCTCCCCCGGGACGCCCCTCGGGGCAGAATCTGGCCCTTGCTGAGGATCAAAAGCCAATGAATCCAGGGTAACGCCATTGAAGCCAAGGGGGTTAAACTACATTCACACCAGAGTACTGGAGAGCAGCGTGTGGTGCTTTGCTAGTAGAACAGGCTTCACTGCTCCTGCCCCCATCCCGCCCCACAGACAGAAGCCGGCTGGAGGGATTTGATTAATGTGCTCCTAGGCCAAATCCCCAGGGCCTTCGCTCCACTTCTAACCAGGAGTTTGGCTTGACTACGCTGCCCACCTGGGGAAAGGGCCCTGGCGAGCGGCTGTGGAATCTCCCCTGGAAGCTCGGTGGCCTGTTGGCTGCCAGTGCAGGAGTGGTGCAGAGCTGGGAAGACAAGGGCGCGATGCTCAGCGGAGCGACGGACACAGCTCAGCTCCGTCGGAGGCTGGAGAGGAGGGTGAGACCGCAGGCCCGGCTTGATTTTGTCACGTCTGGTCCCGGTGTGCGCGTAAGAGGGTCTCAGTCACGTTCTGAGCAGGGAGGCTCAGGATCCGCGCTCAACGCGCTAGGCAGTTTGCAGTAAATTCTGGGCACTTGGTGAGAAGGCAGCGTCCCAAGGACGCTGGGCAGTCAAAGCTCCAGGAAGTCCCTCCCAAGCCCAGCAATGGGACAAGGGCACTTTGCTGATTCGCCGGCCCTTCTCCACCCTGCAGTTTTTGAAACTCTACTGAATTTCCTGCATGGTGCTCTTGGAAAGGGCGGCAGCAGCTCCTCGATTCAGTGTGGGCCGGGCTGCAGGGACTGGCCAGGCCGGGTGGGAGTCAATGCGCCCGATCACGGAACTACAAACTTCCTCCTACATCCTAATGCATCAGAACAGAGCTTCCTTCCCCACCACATCTGTGGAACTCCATGAGACAGGGACTATGGCTCCTGGTCACAGTTGGACCTTTCATTTCCAGGGGAAGGGCCAGAGCATGGCTGGGGATTTCCAGGGTGGAGAGCCGCATAACTAGAGCAAACACATGGTTAGTTCCTTCCTCTCTAACCCATGAGACTCCTTCCGTGGCAGTTCCTTCCAGCACCATTTCCTGGTGTGTGCATGGTGACCTGTCAAGGGGTCAGAGTCTTGGTTTGGAGCCGCTTCCAGATGTCTCCGAATGCCTTTAGTCTGGAGATTAGGCTGGAAATCTCACAAGAACAGCCCATCCTGGGGTCCTGCTGGCACTCCTGGGCCAGATGAAACCCAGAGGGGCCGACTCACCTGGCGATGGGAAGGAAGGTGACACAGAGAGTTCATTATGCATCACCAAGTTTGAGGCTTGGCAGAAAGTCCCAGAGGATCGGGTGGGAGATTTGGGGCAGAAGGTTTGGGTGGGTTCTGGTTTCCTCTCCACCTCCCCCCCCCCAAGCAGACTCTCTGAAATCCTGCAGTTACTGATTAGATACAGGGTCTTTGCAGCCAACCCCACAGCAGCTCCCACGCTGGATTCCTCAGTAGACTTTAACAAATATTTCATAGAGGAGGCAGTTTGGCTTCCCCCAGCCTGTTCCCTGCCCCATCTCTCTCGCCAGCCCCTGATATGTTCAGCGCTTTCCCGCAGCCAGGGACGGTCAAGGTTAAGGAGGACGTTTCTGAAAGCTTACACTTACACGTCTGAGCTATGCAAAGTTTCATCGCTCCAAGGCCATCCTGCACAGGAAAGAGGGCCGGGGTTACGGAGAGGTTACCCTCCTTGGTTTGGGGGGGTGGAAAGGAGAGATTAAATTAAAAAAAGGGGGAGGGAAGGCCTATAACTGCCTGCTGACAG
The DNA here is from genome assembly GCF_002925995.2 of Terrapene triunguis. NCBI lineage: Eukaryota > Metazoa > Chordata > Testudines > Emydidae > Terrapene > Terrapene triunguis. Next base: position 2,710,002 of record NW_020664543.1, on the reverse strand, counting down.
GCTCGCTGGGCTTCATCCATTTTATTGTCTTATTTTCTGCAGCAGCTGTGCTGCAGCCATGCAGGCAGGAGGCCAGGCCGGGCGCTCCCTGGCCAACCCGAAAACCTCCTCTCGTGGGCTGGCACAGGGGCCCAGTAAATGCATCCCCTCTCCCGGGGTTCCCCCCCGCCATGTGTCAGCGGGGCCGGCAAGCCTATGGCTGCAGCAGGCAGTGGGTGTTGGCCAGAGGCAGGGGACACAGAGGTTCCCGGGAAGAGGAGGATGTCTGGGTTTCATTGCCTATCTATTCCCTTGACAGGTCAATTTTCTCTTGTATTTTACAGTACCTTTTTGGGGCACCGGAAATTTGCTCTCGTAGCTGATTTATTCCCTTACCTGGTCTTTGTTTAACAGCTTCGTTGTGTGCCAAGCTCTCGGCTCGTGTGACGTAGGGAACACGTCCCACTCTCCCACTTCCAACCGGGACATCTCCCAAGAGCCCCCGTGGCCTCGAGCAAGGCTCCGGAAATAGACTCGCCGTGGGAGCAACTCCATCGTCTCCTCTCCCCCAGTTAGCCAGCTAAGGGCATCTGCATGGAAAGCAGATCTTTGTTTCTGGGAGTTTCACCTGTTCCCGACCTGGCGTCAGGATCCTCTGGGTGGGCGAAAATCAGGCAAAGTCCCATGAGGATGTCACCCAGAAGATGATGACTCTACAAGAACAATGGGGCGTCTTCCATCTGGGGTCCCAGAGCACCTTAACTTTGAAATAATCCGCACCAGCCCTCCCCCATGTGCTCCCGGGGATGGTTCAGGAGCTTTCTCCCCACTCCCCACTGCAGAAGTCAATGGCAAAGCTGGGAATAGAACCCAGGCGTCCCACCCCGCGGCTCTAACCACGTCTCTCGCAGAGCTGGGAACAGCGGGCAGGAATCCTGGCTTCCAGTCCTGTCCACTAGACAGACTGGGTCAAATCCAGCCCTGAGGTGATGCTGGTGAGGGTAGTGGCATTGCACCAGGGCTGGATTTGGCCCACGCTTCCTCCCCTATTTCCACGGGAGGCTATGTCAGATGAAGTCCGTTAAGGAAGGAAGATCCTGCTTTCCTGCAGATACCCTTCAGAAATAAAGACCAGGGACGAGGGCCAGGTGGGGAGAGGGCGAGGGGGAAGGAAGAGAAATGATCCTGAGCAGAACCTCCCGCGCAGTAACCCAGGCGCCAGCCACTCGTTAATTGGAGCTCAAACTGCTAGGCTCGGTCCATGGGGTCTGGAGGGCCAGAAGCTCGGCTGTCTCCCATGCCCAAGCCCCATGCTCCGGTTCTTCAGTGTCAGCAGCAATTGTCGGCCCTTCCCCCCAAGCAATTTGCCCCTAGCACTGCGCAGCCCAAGAGAGTGGTTAAACGCCGGGCGCAGGGTGGGTCCGGGGTACCCGAACTGCAGTGTGCATTAGGGACCCCCACAGCTGGGTCCTTGCTTGGGGGTCACCTGGCCTGGAGGAGGCTGGGAGAGGTGTGGAAGCAACACATTTGGCCTCGGGGTGGGGAGAGAAGTGCCTCGTTGCTCGGCAGTGACGCTTTGTGGCTAGCTGGCGAGTGGCATAGGAAGACACCAGGGAAGGCTTGTCCTTGGGGGGGAGCCCAGTCCAGCAGCCAGCCAGGATTAGGGTCCCGTTGAACTGGGCACAGCACAGAGACAAGGGCCTTGTCCAGAGGAGGCTACAGCCTGGCAGTGGGAAAGCAGTGGGCTGCCGGCGTCCAGCATGGATGCAGGGCCCTTGAGGGAAGCACCGGGCTGATGCCATGGGGACCCTGGTAGAGCCCATGGCATTAACCCCTTTGGCCCCAATCTCAGCAGACCACAAGGACCCAGGGCTGCCTTGTTCCGGGCACATCACTGCACCCGCCCACCCCATGCGTCTGCTGCTGCGAGGTGACTCCCATGGGCCCATCGAGACAATACCAGGGGGCTGAGACGGGACCGTGGGCAGAACCCAGTAGCTACAGCGGCTCAGTGCCGGAGGCGTGACTCGCTCTGGCAGTGTGACTCTCACGCCCGAGCACCTGGCTGGAGGGACAGGAGGTTCTGGCCAGGGGGAGCCAGGGGAGGAATCGGAGGAGGAGCAGGAGGGAGATTTGCCTGTTCTTGCTCCGCACCCAGCCTACTTGACCATCGGCCCTGCCTTTAGCCATTCAGAGACCCCCTCTGTTCCAGCAGTGGCTGTGGCGCAAGGCCCCCCCCCCCCCCCCGGCATCACTGGCCAGCCCACCATGGCATGAAGGGGCAGAGGAACCGGCCAGCTCCATGCAGCCCGCTCCTGAGAAGTGCTTGCTACCCATATGCAAGGCGCCCCTCTGCCTCCGCCGCTCATCCATTCCTAGCGCCATCTGCATCTGTCCTAGCCACAGCTGGGGCGCTTCAAAGAGACTTTTGTCAGCTCCTCTTGAACACACTGCACAGACACAGCCCCTCGCATTCCTGCACGCCTCCTGCTCAGGCTATTGTTCCGGAGTGGGGCAGGGAGACGCAGCGCACATCTCGGGGCAGGGGAAATAGAAGCTTCATTATCATCCCTAACCTGAGTGCACAGGGCAGGAGGGGACCTGGTGCCCACACCGGAGCACGGGCTTCCCTCGGAGTCTGCTGCTGGCTCCCTGAGGGGCCAGGCTGGCTGGGATCTGAAAAGCAGGTATTGTCCATTCGCCTTTGTGCATCGTCAGCCTCATGCAGGACTCCAGAATCTGATGGTGCCCAAAACAGACCAGGACCCGGTTCATTCTGCGTCTGCACCAGCTGCTTGGGGAAGGCTGGATCACGCCGGGGAGGAGGAGCGGTCCCTTGGCTAGAGCTAGCGGGGGGTTGTGTGCACTGGGGCCAGGCTGGATACAAAGGGGTTGCCCCATGGGCGTTCTGCAGTTCCCTGAAATTTGCTGGGACTGGGGCAGTGCACTCCAGGGCTGGACTAGATTGACCCTCTGCCCTGACAAGCCCCGGATGAAACAAGCTCATGTATTGCCCTTGCAAACAGAGGGTGAGGGCATGTGGGGATGCCGGTTTTCACTCCCACGTTTGCCCTCAGGGCGAGGACAGGACTCATTCACTGGTTAGGAGACGGGTTGTTTCGCATGTGGGCTGTGCTGGAGCCGGCACACAGGGCAAGCGGATTGCGGCCGCTCCCGCCAAGTTAGCTCCAGTGGGGTAGTATGAATGGAAGCCGTCTGAGGGAGCAGCTGCCTCTGTGCGCTGCAGGCGTTGGAGTGATTTGCGGAGGTGTGAATGACTCCGTCGACCCCTCTAATTCCCAGCGGGGTGAGGATTTGGGAGAGCTCTTCCCCTGCTCACCCAGGGGCCAGGGTGCCGGGCCAGGCTCAGCTCCTCTGGTCCCACAGGTCGTCCAGCTTCTTAGCTCAGCCTTTCCCAGTGTGCAGGGCAGCGCAGGGCCTGGAGGGAGCGGGAGGTGCCCCACAGGATCACACAGGTGGGGATGCCGGGCTGAGCTTGCAGACTCTGGCAGCCAGTCAGTTTCTGGCAGGTGTTTTGCAAGGGGCCGCGCCCACTTGGCTGCCTTCCTGTTAACCCCATTCCAACTCCCTGGCCTGGCTGGGTGGGACTCGCAGTGCTTCTCCCAGGACTCTGCCGTGACCTCTGGGGTGGAGGATCTGACCTAGGGGAGGGAGGGCGTGCAAAGCATTGTGGGGGCTGTACCAGACAGGGGAGACAGCTGCGCTGTAGGAGAGAGGATACATGACGTCTGGGGGAGGGTGACATTCCCAGGAGGGCATAAGATTCCCAGGTGTATTCCCAGGTGGGTGTGGCGTTCCCAGGGGTATTCCCAGGCAGGCGTGGCGTTCCCGGGGGTATTCCCAGGTGGGCGTGTCATTCCCAGGGCGCATTTCCAAGCAGGTGTGGGGTACCCAGGGCATACTTCCAGGCAGGCGTGGCATTCCCAGGCAGGTGTGGTATTCACTGGAGCTATTCCCAGGTGGGCATGGCATTCCTGTGGGTATTCCCAGGCAGGTGTGGCGTTCCCGGGGGTATTCACAGGCGGGCATGGTGTTCCCAGGATGTATTCCCAGGTGGGCATGGCATTCCCGGGGGTATTACAGGCAGGCAAGGTGTTCCCAGGATGTATTCCCAGGCAGGTGTGGCATTCCCGGGGGTATTCCCAGGCAGGTGTGGCATTCCCGGGGGTATTCCCAGGCAGGCGTGGTGTTTCCAGGATGTATTCCCAGGTGGGCATGGTGTTCCCAGGGCGGTATTCCCAGGTGGGCATGGCATTCCCGGGGGTATTCACAGGTGAGCGTGGTGTTCCCAGGGGGTATTCCCAGGCAGGCGTGGTGTTCCTGGGGGTTGTCTGCCACTCTCGGGCCCTTGGCAATGGGAATCAGGCGTCTGACCTGTTCTGTTCCCTGTTCCATTTCCGTGTGACTGCTAGTGAGAACGATGACCGACAGCACTGACTTGGGTCAGTAGTAGGGCTGGCTAGGGCCCTACGCAGTTTAAAAGCTGCAAATCCACTCCCATTGGCTGGTCCTGTCCCTGGTTTGAGGTCACAGGTGCCGCACACTGGCGCACGGTTTGGGATACCTGCACCACTGCTGCTCTGAGCACGGAGAGCCCTTCTGCCAAGCAGAGCCAACCCCGGAGGAGCAGCTCGGTCGCTGGGTGCAGCGGGGGTCGGGGACGTTCAGAAGAGCTGGCGAGGCTGACTAATGGAGAGAGGCGCTCGGCACAGATTTATGGTAAGAGAAAGATGCCGCAGCAGCCAGGATGGCTGGATAATGGGACCGACCAGCCAGAGGAAATACAGGCTGGATCCTGACAATGAGGCATGTCAGGCGGTTGTCATCATATTACTCAGCTAATGTACCCAGCCTTTGAGAAGAGACAGCCAGACGGGACACGGGACCGCCCAGGGCCTTGCCTCTCCAGGCTGCCTCGGGCCCAAATAAAGACCTTGTTAAAGGAGGAGTGTGCTCGTCGCCGAAGGGTGCTGGGTGGACAAAGTCCCCTGGTGATTCCAAGGCCAGGTGGAGCACGGATAGCAGGTGTGCAAACCCCCCCCGCCCGCCCCACAACCGGAGGGACCCCCTCCCCTCAGCCCAGGAGTGAGAGGGGAGTTCAGGCCCAGCGCCCTGGCCAATCATGGGCCTCTCTGCTGAAGTGTGAAGGACAACAAAGGGACCCTGTCTTAAGGTCTGGCTGCACAGCCGAAGCCGAGCATGGGCTAGCTTGAATCTAGCTAGCCCAGGTAACAAGAGAGCGGGCGTCCGTGTGGGCTAGCGAGCCGAGTACATACCGGGGGCTGTGGTGCCTGTCTACTACCTGTGCTGCTGCTAGAGCTTCCCGTGCTGGTAGGCTAGCTTGGGCACAACTTTTGCCGTGCAGACATCCCCTTCAAGTGGGTTTGTCCAGCACCAGGCGCATCTGGGCCCCGGTGCTGAGTGGGGCCGATGTACGCGAGTGCAGTGCGAATCATCACAGGACTGATCTGTGCCTTGGTCTCGCACCAGCGTTCACTGCCCTGACTCCCTCCGGAGCTCCTCACGCCCCCGTGCGGGGATGATAGCCCTGCCGGTGGTACTTGGATTGCCCTCTAGTGTTAGTCCTAACAACTGTGCTTAGTCCAGTGCGATCACAGTCTGCAGCAGCCTTCCCAATCCATCAGGCACATCTGCCTCTGGCGAGAGAAGAGCGACAGACGGCGGGTCCGAGGCCTCGCCCTTTCCTTCCCAAAGGGATGCAGGTCACCAGGGGACAACCCGCAGGCTTGAAAACAGGGGCTGGGTTCTAAAAAAAATTGGCCGGCAGTGCTGGAAACTCAAACCCAACACAGGACCCAGGCTCCTGCTCCCCGGGGCTCCCCATTGCAATGGTTTTATTAGGGGTTAACATGTGGAGCAGGTTACCCCACATCTGGCTAATGAAACCACTGTCAGAGATGGATACTGGGCCATGGGTCAGACACAGTCTGTTAATGCATAACTTCCCAGTCATCCCAGGCAGGTCGTTACCCGGGGAGGAGGCGGCTGGCTTTGGACTCAATCTCTTTTACCTTCCGTCTGCCCTATCACTGGGGTCGTGGACGTGTGTGTCACGGACTTACAGATTGTGCCCACTTTTGGCACTGTGAGGTCCGTGGGGGGTGCCCCTTTCAGTGAGACAGCCCTTCTTGGGGGTCCACTGTCTCTCGGGGTCAGGCCCCACCACCTCCTGGAGCTGCACCTCTCTGAGCCTTAGCACGTCTGTCTCTGCCGTGGGCCCCCTCAGGGAGTCCCCTTGCTCTGGACCCCCGGGGCTCCACCCCCGAAGGGGATGATGCAACCCTGTTCTCTACAGGGCCGGCTCTGGCTTTTTTGCCGCCCTAGGCAAAAAAG
>NW_020664543.1:2660847-2703548 GCF_002925995.2 Terrapene triunguis | reverse complement strand
GTCTGTCTCTGCCGTGGGCCCCCTCAGGGAGTTCCCTTGCTCTGGACCCCCGGGGCCTCCACCCCCGAAGGGGATGATGCAACCCTGTTCTCTAGACCGGAGTGACTCTCAGCCAGCGTAAAACAGGAGGGTTTATTGAGAGTTGAACACAGCACAGGAAACTCTCAGGGCCTCAGGCCTGGCCTCCCTCAGCTCAGCACATCCCAGTTTCCCTGCATCCAGGTGGGCTCTGCCTGCTCCCCCTTTCCAACCCCGAGCCCCCCTGCTCCCAGCTGGGCATCTGAGATCCCCGGCCCCAAGCCCCGCCTCTGTCCATTGTCTTCTCTCCAGGTAAACAGGGTCGTAAACTGGGGCCTCCTCTCCTCGCTTCTGTCCTCTGGCTGGAACCGGCTGGTTAGGTCACTGGGTCCTCACTCTGCAGCCCATTGTTTTCCCCCTGGCCAGAACTGGCTGCAACTCCTGAGCTGGGTCTCCGGGTCGGGGTCTCAGGTTACCGGTCGCTGGGGTATCCATCCTCCAGGCCATTGGCTGGGGTCCCAAGTTCCCTCTCCGGTCCTCTGCAACAACAAACTCCCTCTCCCCTCACCTCGTTAAACCAGTAACACCCAGGGAAACTGAGTCCCACCCCCTCCGCATGCAAACCATTGAAACCCCACTGAAAACAAGAAAAAACAAGAAAATCCCCCAGTTCGTCACAGTGTGTGTGTTGGGTGTGCTGAGACTGGGGTTCTGCAGGCAACAGCTCTGTCCGGTGAACAGGACAGGAGTTTCCCCTGGCTGAGCTGAGCCAGGAGGGGTTATGCTGACCTGGCCCATCTGGGGGTCTCCTCGCCTTGGCTGCGCTGAGCTGTCTCTAAAGGTCTTCATAGATCTCCAGTGTAGCCCAAGTATAAGGCTGGATCGGTGTTTTTCAGAGGGGAACATTGTCTAATCCCACCCCAGGGGAAGGAACCCTCATAGCCCCGGAGGTTAATTTTCACTCCTGGTTTTCCTTTAGGCCGGTTGGAGAAAGGGCCCTGCCAGTCCTGTCCTGTGTGCTGCCGGCGAGAGAGCAGAGGGGAGAACATGAGCAGGAGTCGGTGAAGAAGAGAAGGAAGAGAGGGCCAGCAGCTGTTAATCTTTTCCCCTCAGGCAGGGCAGTGAATGGCCAGCCCGTTTGCCAGCAGGTTCTTGAGCACTAAAGTTGTGCAGGTGACAGGCACTGCCAAGGGAGGGTGCCCGGACACACCCACAAATAGGAGTCAGAAAACTGCTGCTCTGAGACTCAGCGTAAGTGGCACCTGGAGGGAATTAGGCAGAAGTGTTCCACCTCCTTGCAAAACTTTTGAGAGCAAATTCTTGTGGTTACCCATTGCAATTGCTGCAAATTATACAAGTGTTGTGTATTTTGTTCCAATGAGAGCATGCAGTTGGCTTGGGTAGGTCTGATCTGTCACTGTGTGTGTGTGCACGCAGATGTGTGTCTGTGTGTGTGTGTGAGCATGTGTGCGTTCACATGCGAGCATGCATGCACAAACCATTCCGCTGGATTTTTGTTATGGCTAGGGCAGTAAAGAGAAGAAAAGAAGGCAGCTCCCAGCCGGACAGATGTCTCAGAAGGCTCCCAGTTGCAGGATTAGCACCTCCAGGGGGGTTTCTGCTGTTGCTATCCTTTTGATTTCGAGGGGCAGACAACGCTAGCGCTGCCGGAGCACAGCCAGGTGGAGCTGTGAGAAACTCACTCATTTAATGTCACGGGGTGCAGGTGAGCCTGGCCTTGATGGTTTAGCTGTGGGGGGAGGGCACGCCGTGCAGGTGAAACACATTAATAAATACTTATTATTTGTATGCCAGTGGCACCTATTATTAATATTATTGTTACAGGTCCCAGCCGAGATCAGGGCCCCATGGCGTTGGGGGCTGTATATGGAAATAGTGTGAGACAGGTCCTGCCCTGAAGAGTTTCTAATCAAACTAGACAAACTAGACAAAAGCATCAGGAGCGTGAGTGGCTTGCTGGCGTAAAACCTGGTAAAACGTGCCCAGTGCTTTAGCAGCAAGAGCAGCCTTTCCCTCCTTCTCGCTTGCTTTAACAAAGCCTAAGGGAGCCCCCGATGCTGCTTTTGACCAGGTTTTACGCAGGAATTCCAAATTCTCTCTGAGATGGATGCAAAATCATCAATTGAACCCGGGTCTGCTGCGATCAGGGAGAAACCTCACCAGAGTCTTCAGCACATACTGTTACTGAGACACTGTGACCTGGCTTAGGGTTCTGGAGTTCGTACCGGCGCCGGATGCTCCGGCCTGGCTCTGGGTTCTGGAGTTCGTACCAGCGCCGGATGCTCCGGCCTGGCTCTGGGTTCTGGGGTTCGTATCGGCGCCGCATGTTCCGGCCTGGCTCAGGGTTCTGGGGTTCGTATCGGCGCCGGATGCTCCGGCCTGGCTCTGGGTTCTGGGGTTCATACCGGCGCCGGATGCTCCAGTCAGGCTCTGGGTTCTGGGGTTCGTATCGGCACCAGATGCTCCGGCCAGGCTCTGGTTTCTGGAGTCCGTACCGGCGCCGGATGCTCCGGCCTGGCTCTGGTTCTGGAGTTTGTACCGGCGCCGGATGCTCCGGCCTGGCTCTGGGTTCTGAGGTTCGTACTGGCACCGGATGCTCCGGCCTGGCTCTGGGTTCTGGAGTTCGTACCGGCGCCGGATGCTCCAGTCAGGCTCTGGGTTCTGGAGTTTGTACCGGCACCAGATGCTCTGGCCTGGCTCTGGGTTCTGGAGTTCGTACCGGCGCCGGATGCTCCGGCCTGGCTCTGGGTTCTGGGGTTCATACCGGCGCCGGATGCTCCGGCCTGGCTCTGGGTTCTGGGGTTTGTATCGGCGCCGGATGTTCCGGCCTGGCTCAGGGTTCTGGGGTTCGTACTGGCACCGGATGCTCCGGCCTGGCTCTGGGTTCTGGAGTTTGTACCGGCACCAGATGCTCTGGCCTGGCTCTGGGTTCTGGAGTTCGTATCGGCGCCGGATGCTCCAGTCAGGCTCTGGTTCTGGAGTCCGTACCGGCACTGAGTGGCTATGACCTGGCTCTGGGTTTGCTGCGAAGGTTTTATGTTGCTCTAGATCCAGGCACTGAAGCCCTTCTACAGAAAAGAGAAGTAAACCAAAGTCTAATAATGAAACATGAAAGTGTCCCCATCCAGTATCTCCGGCAGCTAAGGAGGGCCCCGTGGTGTTAGTGCTGCCATGTGATGCACCCATTGCCTGAGATTTAAAGCTAACGACCCCATTTCTAAACTAGCAATAAATACAACAGGCCCCTGTACTGCAGTGCCCCGAACTGAGCTGCCAATAACAGGAACTGGTGCAGGGCCAGCAGTTAGCATGGGCTCATTTCCAAGGGTGTTAATTTCCAGAGGCATTTCAGCTGCAGTTCATTAGAGGGCTGGTTTGTAGGGGGAGAAAGCGGTCGGGGGGGGGAGGGGAGTGTCGGGGACTCATTGACTTGGCCTAGGCCTTGGTAGGGAAAAAGCGAAGGGGTGTGTGTGTGACGCCCAGGGAGGCCGGGATTCCTCTCCGGTGGATGTCTGAAGGCTCGGATGATGGCTGTGAGGAAACCCAGGCCTGCGTCAGCTTGTCAGGGTGTTTCCAGCGATCCCGAGCAGGGCCACGCCGGGGTCACGCTGGGAGAGGTGAACGGCAGGCTGGCTCGCTGGTTGCACTTGGGAGAGGAGGCTCAGCCTGTCAGCCTCGAATCGAAAGTATCCCTTGCCAGCGTCCCCCCCACCTCCCCAGAATGTCGCTGGGGGCCTGAGCACACCCCTGCCTCTTCCCCCCCCCCCCCATTATAGGCATACGCGGGGAGAGAGGAGAGACCCAGGGACAGAGATGTGGGGAGCAAGAGTCCAAGAGACACAGAGGGATGAGCAGGGGGCAGAGCCTCCTTGCAGTGTCTGAGCAAGGTCCTCTGCCCCAGACATGAGAAGCCCCCGAAATGCCCTGATTCCATGAGAGCTGGGAGAGGGCCAGGCCGGGCCATGGCTGAGCTGGGACGGCTCCCACTAGGAGATCATAAATCTAAGGTTCATCTCTGGGCGGGGAGCTCTGAACCCTTCCCCACGGTTCTTGTTTCTCTGTGTGTGTGTGTGGGGGGGGGGGGTAGTACACATGGGCTTTGATCTCAGCACTCAGGACAGGCTCTTCAGGAGCTCCCAGGGGCTGAGCAGCAGAGGTGCTGCTCATGTAACACACACACTCACACATGCACAAACACACACACAAAGTTTCTCTCTCTCTCCCACTGGGACAAGCACGATGCAGAGAACAAATCAGAAGCCCGAGAAAGGAAATCGAAACAGCCCCAGAAAGGGAACCGCTGATCTGTGCAGCCGACTGGTCCACCTCTGAGGTTCCCACTCCTGCTTTACTGCCCAGATCCCAGCTCCACCCTGCCTTGCCTGGCTACAGGAGCTCCCCACACCCTTTCGGAACAGGGCTCAGACTCTCCAAGAACTGTGTGCCTTTATGTCGGTCTTTAACACAACAGCCCCAAGAACGTCATCATGTGCCAAAAGAAAATCAGCCGGGCGAATACCAATGCTAAGCACATGTCTCCTTAACAGGCCTCCTCTCTTCTACCATTACACAGAGGTCAAGAAACCCAGCAGCCCCCAGGCCACATTGTAAAGCAGGATCAAGGAGTCTCTGTGCCAGACCTTGTGACACTGAAATTCAAAGTTATGAAAAATAGACTCCTATGAAGCTACTCATTACCAGGGTGTCTGAGAGCAGCTCCCCGGCTTTGGCTCAGAAACCTATATAATTTGGGACTCAGAGGTTTAACCCCCATCTATCAGTCTTGGGACAATATTCATGGAATTTCATTTTGCATAGAATCTAATAGAGGAGTCCCAGACCGCAGCCCTCTGGCCCATCTGTGGTTTTATAGGGGCGGCTGATGGTAAATTAGATCCATTCCCTTCTATTGGATGTGTTGTCATTTTTATGACTTTGGGGTTATATAAACAGGAGAGGGAGAGAAAGGGAGCGGGAGGGGGAGGAGAGAAGGGGGGAGCCCATTAGCCCACAATTGCTAAATTTACTTTTTCCTTCTGTGTTTTAAATGCCGGTTGGTTTGTAGAATTGCTCGCAGTTTGGGCTTTGGCTTGGAATGCAAACCCTGCAGACACACTGCAAACGGCTTTCAACATGTGTCAAAACCAAAGTTAAATAATAATAATACAAAACCCTAGGGAGGGCTGGGGGTGTGGGACTTGGGTTTCTGCACCCTGTGGCAAAGGAGGAAAGCGGCAGGGGATTTTTAAAATTCTAGTCAATTTTGTGTGTGTGTGCGCGCACCTGTGGGTGTATTTGTGTGTATGTGTGTGTGCCTGGGGCGTGATTAACCCTTTGGCTACTGTCTATGTTTTGAATTGCTTCACCCAGTGACTGTTGCACAGAGGGGCCTGTTCACACCCAGGACTCCATAATGAGCAAGAAGCTACGGGGCCTGACCCATCCCGCTAGCGATGTGCATGGGTCTCTAGATAACAGAGAACTTCTGAGCTGTGGAGGCTGGGTGGGGAACATCAAATCCTGATTCCATCCCTCACCACCCTGCGAAGTGCGGGACAGGAGGGGTGATCTTCTGGCTTTCTTTGGCACATCTCTAATGACTATCTCCACTGGATGCTGCTGTTCTCTTTGCTCTCCTGCTGGACTGAAGACCAGCCCAGAGATTGACCGTGACAAGCTGTGGGAGGCAAACAGAGACATCTCCCAGTGTTTGGGATTGAGACTCCTGCTCTGCAATCGTTTCCTCGGTTTGCTCTTTTGCCCTTTTTTGTGACCTCATATTGGAAACTGGTCTCTGCCTTGCTCACGCATCCACACCTTCGAGGTCTCTGTGATCAGATGTCTTCCTAGGAGGCATGTAGGTAACATAGACTGCTCGCCAGCCAGTAATCCCATCCAAACTCACAAGCCAAGGAGGGCTGAGGTGAAGTTGGCCAGTATTTTGATAGGAGACCTGCAACGAAAACTCCGGGTGGGGCTTTCGGTGGCATTCATGATTCAGCAGGTGGTGCACTTCTTATTGAACCAGTGTGTTCAGAGGCACTGTGCTTCTGCAGCTGAGGTCTTTTGGCTGACCTGCAGAGTCGTGTAAAAGTGTGTGGTCATCCTAGATCGGGCAGGCCTCTTTCCCAGGAGTAGAGGAGTTCTCCTGAGTCACGTAGCCAAATGCCAACCTGCGTAATGACATTCTGCTTCACTAAATTCCCACTTATAGTTTCAACTGGATATGTTGTTCTTCATTTCCTCTTTTAAACTAGGATGTAGTTAATATAATAGCGATTAGCTGTTAAATAGCTAATATGTTCCACTTCAGAGGTGGCTGCATTTAAATGGTGGGTAAAGTTGTAATGTAATGTTATTGTGTGTGTTGTAGGTTACTGTCTGCAGGCTACAGAGAAGATAAAAGCCCTACTTCTGGTGAGGGCTAATGGAGATTCTCCATTAGCTCAAATAGTAGGCGCTTGTGTTTTGGGAACCTAAGGTTATAAATTTATTCCTGACAAGGCATATGTACAGTGTAGCTCGCAATTCTGCTGTTTGTGTCTATGGCTTCATTACAAAGCGATGCCTGTGTGCTGTATATGGCTTGTGAAATGCTTTGGGATCCTTTGGGATGAAAGGTCCCTGTATAAATATAAGATCGTTATCATTATGCAAACAGTCCTGGAAGGGCTCTCCCACACTGACAAGCTGGCTAGGCACAGTTGGGGTATGTGTGTTTTTTCTCTGCTAATCTGTCACTTTGTAACCCTAGACCCAGCTGCACTGAAAGCTCTCACTCACACCAGCTCTCAGCCCCAGTCTTGGGGCACTGGCTGGATTGCTATTGATGTGTTTATCCTAAGGGCACTCTCTTTACAGGTTCCCTGCATCGGGAACTAGCTTCTCTCAGTGAATGCACACACTTCCTGTCACCATGCCCAGGAGTTACATGCATGCACTGAGGTCAAGCATCCACCCTCTGAAAATCAGGCCCCTTTAAGGTGTCTCCAGTTGGGCACTACAAACCAAGGCCCTCAAAATCACTAGTCACTTTTGAAAAATGTTGGCCTACATAATTGTAAAACCTGGAATGTACACTCTTCATGCACCTTGTCTGTTGTTTGCATTTCACTTAACTTGGGCAATGGAGTCTGGTCAGTTTCAATTTGGTTTAAGTTATATTTTTAGCCAGCCTCCCTTTGTGGCACTCATGCAAACCCTGCAAGAGAATGTTTATCTCCAAACAACTAACAGTTTCAATCAATGTTTTGTAAATACCACAAAGACTTTTCTAATATTTGCTTTTGTAAAAAAAAAAATTAAACAAATATTAAAAATTGGCTCCAAATTTCCAAAAATGGAACCTCCCCAGGTATATTTCTCACTGAGAACAACATACAAACCAAGGCTCAAACTTTCCAGGAGCCATGTCCTAATTTTCCAAGTTTTTTCTTAGCACCTTAGAACACTTCTCCCAACATCTCCCGGGTAAAGTGTTGGAAAGATTTGTTACAAAACTTTCCATAAATATCTCTTTGGGGGCTGAGACCAGTTATGAAAGAGAAGTTTAGTCCCTGATGTACTTTTATGTGAGGTGTAACTGAGTAAAACAAAAAAGGATGAGAACCTCTTCGAGCCACAGCATTGCACTGTGCAGAACTCCCATTCATATGCATCTGTAACATATATATAGAGAGAGGTTGTTAGCTTAAACAATCGCCTCTCAATCAAGCAGGAGAGGCCTGTGGGTTTGTAGCTAAAATTACTGAGCTCTAGTCCCCACTGCTACACTGTCCTTATGATTTATGGAGCACCATAAATGGATGCAGTACTTTATCAGAGATAGACCGGACCAAACAAAGAACAGATTCTTTATCCCAAAGAGCTAAGGCCCGACTGATTGCCATACCATATACAACAGTATGGACAGGTACAGTACAGATAAATGTACAGGGATTCTGTGGTCATTGTAGCTGGAATGCTGTGTGCAACAGGAGGGTTTGCAGGAGTTTGTTGAAGGAGGAGCAGGAAGGAGTGTGGCCGGTGGCAGATATCAGCTAGGAGGCTGCTTCAGGCATATACCATCCGTGGCCACCTAGGAGATCCTGGTTGCCACTATGCTGCATTCCATGTCCAGTCAAACTTTGCAGAGGCAGCGGGGGCAAAACTCAGGTCCCGCTGCTCCTAGCACTGACGCTAAAGGAGAATTTGTGTGGCAGTACAAGGCCTGTGAAACACAGCTGAGCAGTTCTCATTACATCTAGTAGAGGGCAGGCACACACATAAGCGTTGCAGTTATGACAGCCCAACCACATGAAAGAAACAAAGGAGACAGCCAGAAGTGGGGGCTTGGACACGTGCATGTGGTATCGCTGCCCATTGAGGTGTGATTTGAAGCCACAGCCATTTGATAATGGGAACTGAGCGCATGGACTGTTCCTGCATTCTTTAGCCCTCTTAGCAGCAGGGACAGTTAATCCGCATCAGTATTGCCTTGGGATACCATCATGTCCTGGAGAACACATCCTATCCCATGCCGCAATCATTCTGTGTACTGGTGAACCCAGAAAGTTATTCTGCATTTAGTGTTCAGAGGAACTGACCCAGGGGAGAAAAGCATTACAAACGGCAGAGTTATCCTCATCTGGCTAGGGGCCCGCATTTTCTAGATTCACCCTGGTTTTCATGGGTGACCCCCTGTCCAGTAATGGATCCTGAAACGTCTTTCGGCGCTCACAGGACATCAGCATGTGGCAGCCGCGTGGCCTGAGATGCTGATGATCTGGTGACAAGCAGATGACATTATATCACAACCTGAGGTGGTGGCTTCTGGGGAGACGTCGTCACGTTAGGTCACTGTGGGACAAAATTCAGATCCATCTTGATACACTGGAGCGACAAGGCAAAGGTTACACGTTTTGATGCAGCAGGATGACATCACACCGAGGCCATGATGCAAGACAGCGGAGTAACAGCCTGACCCAGGGGCACGGTGCCCGGGCCACTGGCCGGGGAATGATGCGATGGCATGGCTGGACTGCAATGGCATGGTTCCACGCAGTGCTGTGATGTCACACATCACAGTGACATCACGGCTCACGTCACAGCGTGTTGACGCGGCGACGTCACGCCATCACAGGGCGATATGGTGACACGAGACCAGCAAGCAACGTTGTCATGGCGACATCGCCGCAGGTGGTGCCCTCCGGCAGGGGCCCCGCCCAGCGAGCTGCGGGCGGGTCCGCCACGCCGGCAGGAGCGGCGCACACCAGGCCTCTGCGGGGCCCGCTCTCTCCTCTCGTCTCGCTGGTGCGGCCCCTCGCTTCCCGGAAACGCCAGCGGAGCAGAACCCGGAAGTGGCGGGTGGTTGGGCCGGGCTCGGCGCTGCCGTCGGGAGAGCGGCCCGCGCGGAGGGAGCCTGTCCGGGGAGCATGGGGCGAACCGCGCGGGGAGGCCAGCCGGGCGGGCACAGCGAGACTCGGGCCCCCGCCTGAACCCAGGGCCGCCGCCCCCGGGTCCCCCCCCATCGCTTGCCCTACCCCCCATCCGCCCCCCATCGCTTGCCCTGCCCCCTTCCCCCCTGATCTGCCCCCCCATCGCTTGCCCTGCCCCCTCCCCCTGGGATCCGTCCTCCCATCACTTGCCGTGACTCCCCACCCCGGAGCTGTCCCAGTTTCTGTCGGGGAGCCCATCCCCAGGCCTCCTTTCCCCTCCCCTGGGGCTCCCCGGTCCCTTCCGACCCTGCTTTTGCTCCGTCCCCGGGTGGTCCAGGCTCCAGCCCCACTCGCCATGGCGTCCTCTGCAGCTGCAGGGTCCAACTGGGGCCTGATCATGAACATTGTGAATAGCATCGTGGGGGTGAGCGTCCTCACCATGCCCTTCTGCTTCAGACAGGTGAGTGCGGGCTCTGGGGGTGGGCTGGAGCTGGAGCTGGCACCCGAAGCCTACACGTGGCAACATGGAAAACATTTCTCTGCCCCGCACTCTCTCATCTGCGAGAGATCTGGTGGTTACAGCAGGGGACCTGAACTGCTGCATTCAGGTCTCACCTCTGCCATGGATTTGATGTGTGTCATTTTGCCTCTCTGTGCCTCAGTTTCCTTGCCTTTAAGACGGGGGTAATACTTAATAGGGTTTGTGAAGAGTGAGTCACTCAGGAGTGTAAGAAGCACCGAGGCCTTTGGGTGAAAGGCACCGTAAGACTGTGTCAACGCGAATACGTTTGGGGAATTGCACTAGCACTAGGTGCAGGTCTATGGCGGGTAGCTACAGTAGGAGCGCTGCTGCTGACCATTTACCGCTCTGTTACCTCATAGCAGGGACAGAGAACTGGGTCGTTAGGATTTCATCAGCCAGTCTTGACTGAGGTTCTCGCTGTTGGTAGTACCAGAGGTGGTGCAATGGCAGGAGGTTTCCCAATATTGCCAGTGTAGATAAGGCCTTGAAGAGCGAAGTATTCCTAGCCGGTGCGAAGGGGTACAGCACTGTTAATAAAGGGTGGCACGAGGCCATTGGTGCTGGCAGGTTTTGTCAAAGGAGCGGGCTGTCAGCAGTGACTTCCAAGAGAAGATGACATCTGATGTACCTTTGGATGGCGGCTGTTCTAGTTTGCAGGTAGCGTGAGAAAAGCACAACACCGGTAGTGGGAGGAGACAGAGATACAGTTTACATTTTCAGCTTTTTCTCTTCTGGGAATAGATTCTGTTGTATCTACTTGCCTTTGAGATGTAGAAAAATGGATGTACGTTATCACTAACTTTAAGAAAGCCCACAAGCATGCTGGGCACCTTGCAGTACAGGCAGAAAGGCGTGGTCCCTGCCCCAAAGAGCTTATGCAGTGTTGTTGCAGCCACGTCAGTCCCAGGATATTGAGAGAGAGAAGGTGGGGGAGTTAATAGCTTTTATTGGACCATCTGCTGTTGATGAGAGACACACCCCAAAGATCTTCATCTGATTTGACATGTGGTATAACAAGTAACTGACAATTGGAGGGGGGGGAGAGGTTTGCTGAGAGATGTTTACTCAGCCTGTTGGTATGCACATGCACTGGTAGTTCAACCTTCTCTTTACTACTTTAAACCACTGGTGACAGGAAGTTGTGCCCATTATACAGTTCACTTGCAGAGTGAGGGGATGCTCCAGCAGCTGACTGAGACGGATGTTCTCATTTGCCCGACCCACCTTCTCCTTTGGAACAAGGCCTTCACCCAGTAGCTTCTCCCCAAGTGTGAATAAAAAACCAGGAAGTCGACATCCTTACCAGTGTTGTGCAGCCTGTCAACCTAGCTGGGTTTTAAGGCATTGCACACCAAGCCATAGGCTCTATATGCAAAGAGATGAGCTTTTCCTTGCTTTTCCTGTTCACGGGGTGCCAGGAGCCCCAGGGACACACCTGCTTTGAATCAAATAGAACAGTGTGTAGCCACAGTGAGATTTGACACCACTTATGCCTGTTTAAAGTCACTTGTTTTCATAACTGTTCAATGATTAACACTGTCCTCTGCAAACATGTATGAATCAGTGAGCCAAACAATGCTGGGAGGGTAGATAGCTAGCTTCAGAATTTGTGCTGTAAATGTATTGAACAGCCCCTGGTGCTCGTGGGTAGGTGTTATGACAGATTTTTAACTCCTGGATCTACAGAATAACTACTTGCTTTACATGATTCTGTTATGAACTGTAGAGAACACTGCTGGAATGTGCCCTGAAACTGACTAGATGGCAGGACGCAAACAGTGTTACAGCTTGAAAGTTCTGTTTCATAAATTGCCCAGGTTTCACTTCTCCAGGCAAAAGTGTTGCAACTGAGCCATTTAGGAAACAGGTGGCTGCTCTGTGACTCTGCCTCAGACTGGGGCAAGTGAGTGAAATTGAACTAATACGTCACATTTCTACTGGCTGTAGTTGAAGGCAAGGGAACTCCCTTAATAGGCTAAAATGGGGCTGGAAATGTGCAAGGGAGCCTGTAGGTGATCTGGGAGAGCAGTAAGAATGTGTGAAGTAGCAGTTGCACCAGGAAAATGGCTTGCTTTCCATCTTGTGCTTGTATTTTTTTTTTCTTCCCATGCAGTGTGGCATTGTCCTGGGAGCCTTGCTGCTGATTTTCTGTTCCTGGATGACTCATCAATCCTGTATGTTCCTGGTGAAATCGGCCAATCTTAGCAAGCGCAGGACCTATCCAGGACTTGGTGAGAATTTTCAGCTCTTTGGCTTCACTTTTTTGTATATATATATTTTTTTTAACTGCAGTTTTACTCTGACCTCTTAATTTACAACTTTCATACTAATAGTGCTGAATTATTAACATTATTTCTGGCATAGTTTTTACTGTGTTTTGCCTTCCTTGTTTATCCCTTCCTCCTGCTTCTTGTCACCAGAGGAATCTGAGGGTTTAATTCTGCCTTTGATTGTGAAGTTAATAGGCACAGAATTGTTTTGACTCGGCAGTGCAGGAGGAGGCGCTGTGGTGCTGAACGATCAAAACGCAAGGTCTCAGGAGCTGGCATAGTGGGTGTCTGCTGTAAATTATTGGTCTCTGTATGAAACCCACTAGCCTCCCCAGCCAGTGTGCTGCCGAGGACATTGGGTTCTGCCAGTTGAGTGCCTGGCATAGAGCACAGGCTTCCTGGATCTCAACTGTCTGAGTGCTTATGGCAGAGCAAGGGGGAGGTGAGAGAAAACAGTGCACAAAGGTCCAAGTGGCCAAGAAAATAAAACCATGAGCAAGATTCATGTGTGAGATTTTGGCAGAGTTCACCATCCCTCTTCCTTCTAGTTTGTCTACTCGGCATTGGCACTGGTATTGGCATCTATTTATGACCTCTCCTCTGATTCCCAAGGATACTGGGGTGAGGAGACGCTTGGGTCTGGCCTCAGGAGTTTGAATCCTCTTGATCAACACATACAATTAAGAGTTGCTGATTGAAAGCATTCCCTTCCTGGGAAACCACGGAGATCCAGGCGGAATAGCCCCTATTTGAGCACCAGGGGTTAGAAATCCTTCCCTGTGCTTTTTCAGCCTTCACCTTTGCAGTGGTGGGATTTCTTCCTGCAGGTGATGGAGATGGAAGATTCTCATAGCTGGAAGTCCCTTCCTGTGACCTTAAGCCCATCCTTTGTGTCCCCAATTGCCTAGTTGCCTTCAATGTAACTTCTCCTGGGAGTCGGTTGAGAGAATTGGCTGGTCTCACTGTCTACAAAAGATTTGAAAGCAATATGCAGTCTGCTCAGTGTCCATGCTGTTGACAGATGGATCCCCTCAGTGCATTAAATGACTGAGACCCATCATTTAGCTGCACCGTGCAGCTTCTGCCAAAATGTATCGACCAAAAGCAGAAAAGATGAGAAAACTCTTGTGGTCTCAAAGGTTGTTCCTCTGCTACTGAAAATATGGCTCAATTATAGCTGAGCCTTCAGGTGGAGTCTCACACGGCCCAGCGTCCCCAGTACCAGCTGCCCATAGCTCCTCTTCCACCCCCTTCCTCGTTACAGTAAGCCTTTGTGTGCTGCTTCTCTCTTGTTGAAATACATAGAGTCCCCCTTCACCTTGGAGTGTCTCCCAGGAAGACGAGATCCTCTGCACTTTCCAAAGCCAAGGAGCTCAAAGACACAGAGGGCCAGTTATGCTTCCAAACTTCCTGGCACCTCCTGTCACACAAATGCTGGCACTGAAAGAAGCGCCGTCCCTTCCTCCCCATCTTTGCCCTGGGAGAGGTGCCACCACAAGCAGCCAGAGGAGGGACAGCGCTGAGAGGAAAGACGTCCTCCGCGCGAATGAAAGCAGTGCTCCTACAATGCATCCTAATGCATCAAGGTTGAGCGACTATACACAGACAGTCTTTGTCACCGTTTGCTTGTACGCTGTACATCTGCGAGAGATCCTGGCAGCTCCTGCAGCTGATTCTGTGGGAGGCTTTGGCAGCTCTGAAAGATGCAGGAAAGTTTTGCAAATTAACTTCAGTCAGCTAGTCCCTTCCGGAAGAACATTCAGATCACTAGATGCAATAACAAAAGAGCCAGGGTCGTGGCGGTCTAGGATAAACACCTTAATTTATGCAGCAATTCCCAACGGAGAGAATATATGTATTCTAGCTTTTACAGCTATTTCCCCCTTCGCTCTCATTTAGCAGCTGTCAGTGCACAGCAGCGGTGTACAACACGTTAGGATCTTAAGAAGTGAATATTGTATCCAAGTGAGTCTGCAGTGGGAATTCGGGAGGTGGGATGGAATTACCGCAGCTAGAGTTTGACCAGGACAAGAGTTAAAGCAACTCCTTGCTGCTGCCAAAAGTGCGGTGGGATCTTTAAAGACTACTGGTGCTCAGGACCAGCGCCTCGTCCGCTAACAGCAGGACGAGGCACATGGCATTGAGACGAGTGCCATGTGCTGAATCACCAAGGCCACTGTGTAGCAACCTTGGGGTTTATTGTGGAAGAGCCTCTCCAAATACCGACCAAATCCAGCTGTGCTCAGCTGGTGAGATTTCTGGAGTGGCTTGGCTGAGTAATTCTGCACAGTCCATCTCCTCCTTCCTCTTTGAGAAGATAAAAGATCCAATTTTCCTAGCAGCCCCAGATGGGGACATCTGGCATACCATGTTTGAAGACTCATTCTCATTAAATATTATTTCAGAGTAGCCAAGGACACTGATCATTTCATAAAATCCCACGCCTAGACTGTAACCAGTGTCCGTCATTATTGCCTGGAGGTGCCTGCACTTCTACACGCTGTAAAAAAGAGATTTATTGGGGTGATGCAATAGCAGCCATCCTTTGTGGAGATCAGGTCATTTAACAAGTCATCTCCAGGAAGGTGATTTTTCTTTTCCTGGTTGCTCATCTTCCTGCACGCCCAGTCCTCAGGTACACACCACTTAACTGTCCCACTCAACATCTGCTTCCCCTTTTTGCCAGGACCCTTCATGCAGGGACAAGACAAAGTCCAGAGGTATTGCTTGCTCATCCCTTTTAAATATTGCAACCTCTCTGCACGGACAGGTGGTGCCCAGGAGCGCCAGAGATCTAACAAAGTCTGGATTTCACCCTACTTTTTACCATGCCATTGGCTGCCTTCTGAGTTACTCAGTAGGTGTCTTCCCACACACTTTCCTTCCCACTATAGAGGTGGCCAGTTGATTTCCTTCATTTTCAGACTAGGGAGGTTCCAAGGAAATATGGGATGTATGATAACGTTGAAGGTCATAGAAGGCACTTCCAGAGATGAACAAACTATTTCTTGGCCACCTTCAGGCACGTATACTGTACAGCCACTGGTAGAGAAACTCAGCGGGGAAAAACAGGCCGTTCTTTGCTTGCTTCTACTAGAGTTAGTTACCCAGGACTAATGCAAAAACAATGTGGTCTGTATTCGAACTGGAGGTCTTAACTGCTCCAACCCCCCAGTAAGATGTCTCCAAAAGTAAAAGCCGAGTTTTCCTGGCTCTTTCTTTTCAGAAAACACAGTCATTGAAAGGATACTGATCATTTTCTGCTACAAGCTACGGCCAAAGTATAGAAAAAAAAGTCTCTTGGCAAAATCCCTGTGGTGTGGGTTGTGAATGCTGGGTATTCTGGGAATGGAATTGAACATTCTGGGCACCATTTCAGATCTCCCATCCAGCAACATCAGGCGGCTCCGTTATAATGGGAAGGAAAAAATAAAAATGGGACCTTGACTGAAATTTTGCACTGTAGTAACTTTTTGTCACACAACATCTTATACATGCATATTTCCTCTTCCACGCTGACTTTCTTCTTCTGATGGTTGCCATGTGGAACTGCTACTTAGCGCTGGTTTTTTTCCCTCAACAGAGTAAAAAAAGAACCTGCTTTGTATCTTTCCTTCATCTTTGTTCTTGTCCTATGTGGGTTTTGATATTCGGCTGGCATGTCCGAAAAAAGAAAATGGGAGGGTGGGCAGGAGAAACCAGCCCCAAAATGCAAAACTAGCAGATTCCTGTCAAATTGCCCTTCATCATGATTATTGTTAATTTCAAACTGATGTATGTTTCACAGGCTGCACCCTCCCATGGCTCACTGTGGTGTTTTTTCTCTTTTGCTAGCATTTCATGCCTATGGAAAAGCAGGGAAAATGCTGGTGGAGACCAGGTAAAGAGCTATTCCTTTAAAATCGAAATAGTTTGGATTAGTTTATTTCTGTTAATAAAAGGCTTTTTTCCAAACCCCTACAGGGCAACTGCCTCACCATGTCTTTATTTCTTCCCCCCCTGCTTTCTCTTCTTCTGAAAGCCTCCCTTGACACCTGGAATTTGGGCTGATCGTGAGCTAAACTACAGTACTTGAACTGTACTGAACTTTCACTTCCATTGTCTGCTTTGTAAGACATTCATTCAGACAGTTGGGTCGGTAGCTCCCTTTGTTTCTGAAGGGAGAGGCAATGTTGTCTAGTAGTGAGTGAGGGACTGGGATTCAGGAGACCTGGGTTTCATTCCCTCTTCTGCTACACTTATTATGAACCCTTGGTCAAATCACTTATGGTGTGATTTACAGAGGTGATGAACATAACACTGAAATCACAGAAGTTGGGTGCATTTAGTACCTCTGACAGTCAGCCCATTAGCCTGCCTTGTGCCTCAGTTTCCCCCCTGTAGACTAGGAGTAACACTGATCTGCCTTAGTAAAGCTCTTTGAGATGCAAATTAATAGAAACCGTATCTGTTCGGGATGGTGGGGTGGAATCCTGATTTCATTTAACAACAGCGTAGGCCAAGGTCTCTGACTCTTGTAACTATAACATTTCTGTTCTTAAAAATGCTATTCACGAAGCTTCAAAGGACACATAGTAGAGCTGGAACAGTCTGGTTGGCCTTACGTCACTGTTCCAGGTGAGGGGTGGCATTGCAGCCCATTCTGTAGAGCAGAGGGTCTTGCGCTGTGATCTGTGGAGGTCTGGCTGATGTCTTGGTTCTGGCCCTCCTCCTTATTCCCAGCTGCTAAACTGCTGTAAGACAGCTAAAAACACACCAAGTACTTTTCTAATGTTACTTTTCCATGCAAGCAATAGCTGTGATTATCACAGGGATATTATATGATCAGAAATGGGAGGTGAAGTGGTCCATGCAACCGTGAATGGGAGGGGGAAGTGGTTCATGAGACAGTGTCCTCATTAAAATCTGGTCAGCCCTGTGCAAATGTCTGCAAACCTCTGTACTGCAGTATAGATTTCAAGCGCAGTCCATTACTGCTGATTGCGGAGTGAGCTAGTCTTGGGCTCCAAATACCTCCCTGTACCCTCACTACTATGATCAATGTTTAAGAAATGCAGAATTGTCATCTTCAAGGGACACTCCCAAACTGAGCTCCCATCCTTGGCTCCCAACAGCGGTTAAACTAACTCACATGCTGTTAGCAGAACTCTGCGGGTCCTTGGCAACTCTACAAAGACTTTGCACACAGGAGGAAATAAACTGGATGGAGCTTTGTTGGCTTTGGCTACACTAGAAATCATGTGGGCATTCGTGTGGGTGGACTTGTGCCTCTGTATGTGGTCCCATTGGGGTTCCACTCGGGGACGGGCTCTGCATGCCTGGATATTGTAAACTCCTTGAGTGCAGCCATGTTCTCAGCACTGAACAGGGCACAGAGATGTGCAACAGGCTTGCAAAACGTAGGGTTTGTCTACATGGAGACCTTCGGGAAAGCCAAGCTGAATTAACTAAAGGTGTCAGTTTAAAGTGCATTAGTTAAAACATATGAAACCCCTGTGTGGATGCTCTCATTTAGAAGTCAAGTGACTTTAGGCCATGCCTATACTATGAGGATTGTAGCATGTAGCTTTGGCTTTGTAGTTATGCTGGCATAACCCAGTAGTGTAGACGCAGCCTGCAGTGACAGAAGGGGTTTTTCCGTTGCTGTAGGAACACCGCGTAAGGTCCCTGAGCGATGGTAGTTAGGTCAATGGAAGCATTCTTCCCTGGACCTCGCTGCATCTACACCAGGAGTTAGGTTGGCATAGTTACTGTGCTCAGGAGTGTACCGTAGCTATATCAACCTAAATTTTAAGTGTAAACCAGACCTTAGTTTGGTTTAGCTTAATTCACTCAACTACTCCACTTTAAATTTACACCTTTAACGAATTAGGCTTAGCTCTCCTGCGTGTCCAACTGTAGACAAGCCCTTGTACTGCGACTGCTTAGAGTAGAATCCCAAACTGTTCCAATTGACTTTTGCTCCACTTGGTTGGCCTTCCTTTGCTATCAGTGGTAACAGCAATGGGAGCTGTGGTGCAGGTGAAGAGTCAGTGGCCACTGGCATTTTAAGAACTGTGCCCTCCAGATCCCTCTGAGCTGGGGACAGACAATAGAGTGGTTAAGACACCAGTGTCTGGTCTACACTCCTACTGCCACCAGGGCAGCTTCACTTTTGGTAGCGACGGCGAGAAATTTTCCAAAGAGGAGTCCAGTGTAGATGTAGCCATGGTGAGGGTTGCAAAATGCTAATCCTCTAGGAATGCAGCCGTTATTACTTGCAGGTATGTGGTAAGTGCTGCATTCCAAGGGAGTTCTCTGCTCCAGAGTGGAATTTAGATGTCAAGCTTTTCATTTGTGTGTGTTTCTTTCCAGCATGATTGGGCTGATGTTGGGAACCTGCATTGCTTTCTACGTTGTGATTGGTGACTTGGGATCAAACTTCTTCGCCCGGTTGCTTGGACTACAGGTAAACTTACGATCACTTGTACTTGTCCAACAGTTTAACGAGACTGTGATTGTTGGATAAGTACATCATGCAGTGTGTGTTATGATGCCACAGAGAGCAACCCGCCTTAATAATCTCAGCAAGCTACATCCAGGTAACTTACTATTCTCCCACTTTAAAGCTTAATGGCAAGTGTCATGCACTAGAACATGAGAGCAGCTTGCCATGTCAACACCTGGGAGTTCTGATGCACGTCAGACAGTGGGATGTATACAACTCCTGACAGGAAACAGCACGTGCATGAAAATAACTCTGTTAAAATATGTCTCTGTCATGAAATATGTGGCCTGCTGCAAATCCCAAGTCAATTTTCTGCAGGAGTTGGTACATTCTGTCCCTCTTCATTTGCTCAGCCAGAAACTAAAAAGCAGTGACATAATTCTTCTACCCAAATCCTCATCCCCATTTACCATTCTAGTTCAGAGTCCTCCTCCCGCTCCCAAACTACAGTACTTTGGGGTGTGAAGAGGAAGGATCAGGATACCTCAGGCACGGCTGATCTCTTCACCTCTTCAAATTAAAATACACGCAGTGACTCCTCCCCTGCCCCACTTTATGTTGATACTGTTTCTGAGAATGCCTCTTCCTGCCTCTGATGGGAGAGGCACTCTGTTCCCTGGCACACAGCTCGCCAAAGGAATAGTCTGCAGCTTTTGGAGCTGGGATGGGGCAGGCTGGGGACGTGAAATGGACATGTCCCAGGATCTTGGCGTGGCTGTTATCTGCTCCAGCCTGATGCTGTTAAGCTCTGATTAAGGAACTGTGAAGTTAAAAAGATGCATTGTGGCTGCAGCCAAATTAGTTATTAAATATTTCCAGGCATTTCAGAGTGTTCTGCTATAATAAATACCAATATGAGTTTCTGATTAATTTTCTGGATCAGAATTTTCAAGACTTCCATTTCTATTCTCTTCCCCCCCCCCCCCCCTTTTTTTTTTTTTTTTTTTTTTTGACGCAAGGTTAATTTTCATTTATTTGCTGGAAGTGCATACAAAATATTCAAATAGTCTGTGTTTGGATTATTGTTTAAACCCCCAACAAATCTGCTTTAGAGCGAGTCTGGCATGAGGTATATAGAGCAACAGTGGCACCCAGTGACTGTCTAGGTTAATCACAGACCTTGCTGAGGAAATAGCAAGCTCTCTATCTCCGAACCTTTTCTTAAGGTCAGGAGCATGTAACCTCAGATTCCTAGTCTCTTCTGTTTGCTTCGTGTCTCCTTCTTGGGGATAATAAGCTATTTTTGTCGATACGGGCCCATGAGTTCCAGTTAATAAAACTGGGAGATCTCTGCATGCTCTGTACTTCTGGTCCTTTTTCAGGTAACTGGCAGCTTCCGGATAATCCTGCTGTTTGCTGTCTCCCTCTGTATCGTCCTTCCGTTGAGCCTCCAGAGGAACATGATGGCTTCCATACAGTCGTTCAGTGCTATGGCGCTGATCTTTTACACTGTGTTTATGTTTGTGGTGAGTATCAATGGCGAGAAGACTTGGTTTCGTTAGTGGGGAGAGAGATGGTGGTTAATTCATCTGAAAGAGGTTCTGATCCTGCCAGCTGTTCCGTGTGGGAGGGACCCCTGTATGGCAGCCCAGTGGGGGTCTTCGTGGTCACAGGGGTTGCCCACCAGGAAAAGCATGCAGGTTCGGGATCCAAGTTTGAAATACACTACTGTATTCTTTTCTGTTAAATATTGCTGAC
This sequence comes from Terrapene triunguis, assembly GCF_002925995.2. Lineage (NCBI taxonomy): Eukaryota > Metazoa > Chordata > Testudines > Emydidae > Terrapene > Terrapene triunguis. Next base: position 2,683,115 of record NW_020664543.1, on the reverse strand, counting down.
TCCGCATGGGATAATTGTTGCTCTGATGCCCACACTCTTATCCACATGGAAATAAGAATATACAGCCATATTGTATAGGAATTGGCTAGCATATCTGTCAGTCACTATGAAGTCAATACATTGTGACAGCTTAACCAGATTGTGGCCTGCATTTCACTGTGTGTTTACGAGTACTCTGCAGCTTATAGCATTCTGAATTTCTGATTACATTTAGGGACAGAAGATGAGGGAAGCCATACACGGCTGCAAAATGAATTCTGTAATGTAATAGCTTTTTTCCTTAAAACTCATAAAACCTTGATCTTTAGGGAGAAAAATGATTATTTTTAAGGACACAAGTTTTTACACTGCTTGCAATTTTTGTATCAGTGGTAAATGTCATTGAGCCAATAAGCGTTTTTCTTCCTAAATGGCAGCACATTAAATTGCTTATGCAGTGAAGACCTCATGAACACACAGAGGTGGTGCAGGAAAAATGTTTGGTTTTAGGCCTTATGAAAAAGCTTCATCTTGAGAAAACGAGTACCAGCCAACTTGGTTAAATAGGAGGCACTGCTGAGTTTCCGTAGCTTACTGAGTTGTACCAGCTTAGAGGAGGATGTTGATATATTGAAGAAGGTTCAGAGAAGAGCGACGAGAATGATTAGAGCATTGGAAAATATGCTTTATAATGATAAACTCAAGGAGCTCAATCTATGTAGCTTAACAAAGAGCAGGTTAAGGGGTGACTTGATCCCAGTCCATAAGCACCTACATGGGGAACAAAAACCTGACTCTTTCAGTCTAGCAGGGAAAGGTGTAGCAAGGTCCAGTGGCTGGAAATTGAAGCTAGACAAATTCAGACTGGAAATAAGGCACAGTGTTTTTAACATTGAGGGTAACTAACCACTAGAACAGTTTACCAAGGTCTGTGGAGGATTCTCCATCACTGGTAATTTTAAGGTCAAGATTGGATGTTTTTCTGAAAGATCTGCTCCAGGAACTATTTTGGGGAGGTTCTATGGTGTGTCTTATACAGGAGGTCAGACAGGATGATCACTGTGTTCCTTCAGGCCTTATAATCTGGGAAACTCATCAAACGACACCATTAACTGTCAGTGGAGACTTTCATTCTCTTAATGGACAGCGGTACTGCTAGTCCCAAGTGTTCAAAATCATGTCAGGCCCCCAGAATATCCTCAGACTTTAAGAAATAGATCCTGAGTTCTTTTTATCTGGCCACCTGATTTCTGAGCTCCTAGGCTGCGCTTTGGTTGCCTCAAACTATTCTCTGTAAGTATGAGGGCTCAAAACGAAAGCTGTGATCATTACAATCACGTGATGCCAGGAACTGGGACGTTAAGAAAAACCTCAAATGTCATCAAAGTTGGCAACACTGACAGAATCTCTAGGAGTGTCAAACCCATTCAGACTAGATTATAAATGTTCCTGTGCAACCTAATGCCCATCAGTTCCCTTGTCCATGGCAGAACAGCTCTCATAACCCATCTTTGGTGCTTCTGCTTACCTCCTTGACATTGACCCTGGTCTTCAGAGCACTTGCATTGTCAAGGGGGCTTGGTTGGGCAGTATGCAGGTGTCTTGTCTTATCCGGGTGCACCGTTGCCTGTCATCCATAAGTAACATTCTCCTGTGTCTGCTGCTTCCAGTTTCTGTGGCCCCAGTGCAAATGACTGCTCAGGAGCAATCCGATGAGCTGAGCGCGTCCCTCAGGAACTGTTCTAACTCTGGGGTGTGTGTAGGGGGGTCGTGGTGCCTGCTAGCAGGATAGCATCAACCAGGGAATGGGATATGCCTTTTAAAATACCCTGATCTGCTTGGCAGCTGGGGTGACCCATACAGATCAGAGTAGCTGGAAGGTTGACTAACCTGTGTTGAAGGTGAGGGGCTGAGACTGGGAAATCTAGGGAATTAAATATCCAGCTGTGAGGTGCAGGGGAAGTTACTCAAAGCCTCTTCGTCCTCCCGATAGAGCTACCTTATGCCTGCCCTCCCTTGCTGCCTTGGCAATGTTCCTGGCAGCGTGCTCAGTCCCCTTAGGTCTGGTTTGGCGTCTCTGCTGTTCGGCTCTTAACCTCTTTTTTTCCTTTGGCTACAGATTGTGCTCTCCTCTTTCAAACACGGCCTCTTTGGTGGGCAGTGGCTGAAGCGGGTCAGTTACATGCGCTGGGAGGGCATTTTCCGCTGCATTCCTATCTTCGGCATGTCTTTCGCCTGTCAGTCGTAAGTACCTGCCGCTCTAGCAGTTGTCGTGTGGAGGGAGGTTTGTGAGGGCAAAGGGTCCCAAGGATCTGAATGGGATAGCTGTAGTTTAATCACAGTGTTTTACAGCCCACTGAAGTACAGCATCTCATTCAGTTGTGACTCTCTTGTTACCTCGATGGGGGAGGGAGTTAGGTTTCACTCAAGAATTATTGCACTTGAGCAGTTACTTGTTCATAAAATGCATTGGGTCAGGTGAATCCCTGGGGTGCCTTACGTGGCCTTCCTTGGACTTACACCAACTATGAACTTGACCCCTTGCTTGAAAATCATGGTTTCATATCAGGAAAAGAAACCTGGTTGTTTCCATCCTAACCACCGTCAGAGCTCCCCCGCCCCGTGGGCAGCCTTAGCCTCACCAAATGTAGCTGAAAATGTTTAAAAGAAAATGGCATAATTCTTGACTTCAGCTTGTTGCTTCCAGTTGCCCACTTCTTTTAATGAGGCTTGGGTTTTTGGGCGCCCAGAGGCCTGGTACTGAAGACAGGGTTATTTCCATCATTCCAGCAGCATTACCTTCTCCACCAAAATGACAAGAGCCAGTGATTCATGCCTGGTTGAAGCAGCAGCCAGCTCAAAAGAGATGTGTCAATCCCAATGTGGACACAAAAGAGACCTTCAGCATGAGGAAGACTGGCAGAGCTGGTCGTTCCAGCACACGCGCAGCATGCCAATAATAAATTAATGTGACAAATACAATTTGGTCATACTGCTGTGTTTACACCCACCTGTGAGATCCAAATCATCATTTCCCACTTATCGTCTCTCTTGGCAGCTTTGTTTCTAGCAGAACACGCTCCAGTCTTGCTGTTTAATGTTTCCATTATAATTGGCGACAGAAGTTGTGTTCTTTTACAGCTTTACCTAGTTGCCACTGTAGGGTTTTTTTTAAATAGAAAATTGTCCTTTTCTTGTGGTGGCCTCTTAGTAACCAGTGCACATTTGTAGGGAGTTGGAAACCCAGCAAAATTATATGGTCTGGACTAGTGTGTGCATATATCTATCTAAATATAGATTCTGTTATACCACTTAAATGCCAATCCAAACCTACAGCTAAAACCTATGTTTTTTTTCCCCCAAGCACCAGAAAAACATGCTCTCTCCAGCCCACGTGATGTCACAAGCATATTATTCTCTGACCGGGGTGTTTAATTTTGCTGACCTTCCAATCACCTTTAGAAAAATACATAATTCTAACATAAAAAACATATTCCTTCCCTCCAGACATATAAATGCAACATACAGTGGTGACAAGCAGAATGCACCATTATTCTCATTTACCTTGAATGTATGATCATACTTGTAGATTCAATTCCCCTGCCCTTTGAAATGTATATTAGCATTGCTGAGCTCAGAGAGGTGTCCTACTTTCAACCATTGTGCAGTGTGGTCTAGTAGATTAACCGGGGAACTGAGAACTAGGAATCCCTGAGTTCTGATACTAGCTCTGCTACAGTCTTCCCGTGTGACCTTGGGCAAGTCTCTTAACCTCTGTGCCTCTGTTTTCCCATCTGTAAAATGGGTTTATCGTATTTCACAGGAGGGTTGAGGAGTAATATGACTTGCACCCTGTGCAAACCCATTATCCTAGGTTCTGATGCCAGTGAAACTGGTGTAACACCATTGAGGTCACCAGTACACCAAAATCATCATGTGGTCCATTGGCTGCTACGGGTTTGGAGTGGCGCTCAGGGTCCAATGCAGCGAGGTGCTGGGAGGTCAGTGGCAGCTTGCGGGTACTCATGATTCAGGATAAGACCCTGAGTCTAGTCAAAAACCGAGATGGGCTTTACAGCGGGGATGAAAATACAGATTCACAGGAGAACGGAACGAGTTCTAGCCATCTCTGAAACGAACCCAGGGTTCTCTCGCTCCAGCTCGGACTTGTCTTGCTTGCGCCCTCTCTCCTTGTTCTCATCTCAGGAACACAAGAACTGTAAAGGGCATGTGGTCTGAATATTCTCAAATCCAAGCTGAGACATTATATTTACTTGATCACCAGTGATGTGAAGGTGCCTAAAATAATGGCATACGAAGCATTTGTCAGGAGAAGGCTTCTGGTCTTTCATTGGCCTTCCGCACGACCGTTCCGGTTTAAAAATAAAACCCAAGCACGTCGGGACGTGCTCCTGGCCGTGTGCATGTCAGACGCTTGCTCCGCTCAGAAGGGATTTTGACTGGCAGGGCGGCACGGGGGCATGTGGTCTGGATTTGAGGGACTCTGCAGCTGTGACTAGAAACCCAAGATGACTAGATGGGCACTGCAGTTCGACCACAGAAGGATTGGTTGCAACTAGAATTCACGTGGCACTTCCTCCCCCTTCCTCCCCCAAATGCCGTTCTGCTGCATTGCTCATAATGTGAGCCCGGACTAGAGAGCGGTGTCATCGCACACACTGACCGCTCTGCCTCCGCTCCGCTCCACCCCCCGCTGGGCCTGCTGCTATTTCGGAGGAAAGTGCATGATGTTTGGCAGTTGCTATATTCAGGGTTTTTATTTCAAGATCAGTGAAGAAGTTAAATTCTCTCACAGGGTCATGTAGGATTTAATCTCGTGGGTCCCCGTAAATACATGACTCTCACAGCGCCGTACGTGTGGTCTCCTGCACGCGTCTCGAGATGCAGTTTAAAGGGACAGCTCAGTTTCCTTTGTGCAGAACATTTTGGTGCGCTAAAGGTTAAGATTTTCCCAGCTTGGCGTCCGTTTCACACACTTGCTTTTAATGTCCATTGGAGTTGGGGGTACCCCCGGCCCGTCTAACTTACCCCGCCTCCCCTTGCTCTCTCAGTAGTACACAAGAGGTGGCCACTTGGATTCATTAGAGCAACAAGAGGTTAATGAGTTGCTAAAATATGCACCTGATGATGTAGAAAAAGTGGATTCCACGTGTGTTCCAAGTACATAAATACCCCCCAATCCTGTGTAATTGACGCTTCCAGCATTCTCTGAACTGGGCTCTCACCGCGGTGCTGAAATATGCCAGGCACTGTATTTAGTTCTGTTTGTTTAACTTTTCTTTTAGGCAGTGTGATGCTCTAACCCTCTTCCCGCTTTTATTCTGTAAACACTGGTTGCTTTAATTATCAGCACGGAGCGCTCCAAGAACAATAATCTCCGATGTGCTGCCTGGACCCGTGCCACTGGTGTTTCAGTGGAACAAACGGTCATTCATTTTGCAACACTTTTGAACCAAGATGTTTACATCACGCATTTAACTCCACGTGGTGGTGGGGGATGGGGAGAATGAATATTTTTGCAACACTTGAAATTGTGAGTGTTCTGAAATCTCTTGGCATTAGCAATATAAATTGTGGACTAGCCGTGTGTTTACGCTCTGTGGGGGGAAGGTGTCAGAGATTTTTCTCTGCTGGGCTGTAGCAAGAGAACTTAGGGAATGCGTTTGATTTTGCATCTCTCTGGAAAGTTTCCTTGAAACGGCTTAATATGTTAACCTGCTTTTCTGCAGCCAGGTCTTGCCGACCTACGATAGCCTGGATGAACCGTCCGTTAAAATAATGAGCTCCATATTTGCCTCCTCTCTGAATGTGGTCACCACCTTCTATGTTACGGTGAGAAGCCTCTACCCTTCCTTTCTCCTCCCTTTTCCCCCTGCCTCCCAAAAAAGTGACTTTTGGGATAAGCTTTGGAGCCGTCATGAGATGGGCCGGGCGTTATCTGCTCTAGAGGATGAAGTGTCTTTTTGCTGAAAGTGAAATAAAATGAAGGGGGCCGCACTGCAGATGCACAGAGGTGTTCAGAGAGCCCAGGGCTTTGGAACAATAGGTCCCATTGAGCAGAGCTGGAGTGGGGGCTTCAGTCTCTTCTTTTCCATGTGTAGTGGCTGGGTCTCGGTCTTCCAATCATGTAACTGGAAGTGGAGATGCCGTCCAATGAGCTGCCGTCTTTAGAGAGAGCTGCCCATCAGCCTGTTGCAATTGGAAGGTTATAAAGAAAGTTATGCCTCATAAAACTCCAGTTAATAAAATCCAGTTAATAATTCCCAAGAATAGCCTCCCATGTGAGCTAGGCGGCTGCATGGGATTGTATTACAGCCTCCCTCACTGAGGGGCTCAGGTTCATGGGACTCGGCAGCCATCTCAGCTGCAATGCTTAATCCCACTAGCAAACTCAGACCAATATAAGGCGCTGGGAAGGCAGCTGCTCAGCTCCCATTATCACCCATTCCAGGGGGTCCCCCAGTTAAACCCAGGCATACCTGCTAATAATGTCAGTGGCTTTTAGGTGAAAGCTCCTCCAGCCATCTAGTTTGATTAGCGAAGATATCATGGCTAGGCCGACTGGAAGATCTGCACTGTAGGAAGTTGCCACATGGTCCCTTCTTAGCTGGGCATTGCCCTGTTTTAATTGACATGCTTTGCTCTGTCCCACTTGTCTGAGTAGCTGTGGGGCTTTGCTTCTCTTCTGAAAAATTTCAAGTACATGCCACTCCTGCAGTCGCTCCCCTCTGCTCTCCCTGGCTTGGGAAGCAAAGTATCGTACACGCTGCCCCAGTGCCATAAGGATGGGTCCAGTGGGAGCCCCTGGACTCGGACTCCTGATGTTCAGAAAAGGCATGTGCGCCACCAGCACTCCCTTCCTTTCCCCATGGCGCAGGTGGGATTCTTTGGTTACGTGAGCTACACGGAAGCCATCGCTGGGAACGTGCTCATGAACTTCCCCTCCAACCTGGTGACGGAGATGATTCGAGTGGGATTCATGATGTCGGTAGCTGTTGGGTTCCCGATGATGATTCTGCCATGCAGACAGGCGTTGAACACCCTTCTCTTTGAGCAGCAGGTAAGACCCTCCTGCAGTCTGCTCTTGGCCCTGCACCATCCACCCTGTCACTTTTCAAAGGGCCACCTTTATTTTTTCCAGTCGACTGCACAGCTTGGTTGATGGCACTGTATTTCTGATTAGCTGCAGATACTTGGTATTGAGAGTGGATGAACCCTCAGCTCCATCCACTGTATTGCAGCTTCCAGTGAAACTGTAACCGTCTGTGGTGTGCTAATAGAGGCAGCATGAGGATCCCAGCAGAGCTGTTTATAAATCTGGCTCTGTGGAAGCGTGACTGTTCTGAGCAGTTGTTAATATGCAGCAGTTCTGGAGTCTTGTCCTCCTTGCAGAACACAGAATAATTGAATGGGGAGAGGTGCTAGGAGTGAAACCCCGGCATTTGCTCTGCCACCCCCTAAATAGAGGTCCTGTGCAGTGCTCGTTACCTGCCCCACACCTGGCTTATACCAAGTGTCATGCAGTACAGAGCCGAGGTTGTTCTCTCTCTGAGGAGAAGGAGAGGAAGAATTAGCCATTAGAAAGAGAGGACGCTCCTTATTTCCTGCTGCTCAGACCTAAATCCCAGCTCATGTCCGTATCTAGCTCAAGCTCATGGTCCCCATCTTCAGCGCTCTGGACAGGTTCACTCCTCCTGACATCTCTGCACCTGCTTCTTCCTGCTCTCTTCTTTAGCTCAACTTTGCACCTTTAGCTATCCTGCCCTGAACAGTCAGTCTCCCCTTCTCGTAGGCCAAACGTCCCCCTCCTTCATTCAGATGCTTCCGTTCCATGTCCTGCTTCCTCAGAACTGTTCAGTTATGATCAGCTATAGAAATACAACTTAAACTACATCACTCCCTCCCGCACTTTCCCCATTCTCGGAGGCAGGCCTTCTCCCGGCCCGGGGTGTATTTTGTGACTAGACAGTCAGTCTGATGTCTGCTGGCAGTAACATGTTCTCCTCGGTGTGTTGTACAGCGCTAAGCATGCTGTCGGTACTCAGTAAATAACAGTGAGATATTGTGGGAATGTTCTGAGACCTTTGTGTATTCAGCTAAAGAGAAACCTCTTGGGGCAGGAAATAAACCGCATGCAATTTAGAGCTCCAGATCCTGCCGCTGCTGTCCATACGATGCCCCTTGGCTCTGTTCTCATGTTCTGAGTGGTGGTGGCCCAGCTGGTGAAAGGAGTGTGGTCTGGAGCAGTAAGCCATGGAAATCGGGAAGTCCTGAGGTTTGATCCTGACTCTGCCCAGGACTGGCTGGATTATTTTGGGCATGTCGCTTTGCATTTGTCTGTACAATGGGGAGAATGCTAACCCACCTATCTCCTAGGTAGGTCACGTGTCTCAGTTCATGCTTGTGCAGTGCTTTGAACGTGCAGTGCTTTGAACACACACTGCTGTGGAGATGTGGAGGGGTGTTTTTAGCTGTGGGGACCTGTTGTGAACTAGGAGTGGCACCAAAAAATACTATTGACTGTTTGCAGAGCACAGATTCAGCTTGTTTCTTTGAGTCTACTTGTTTTACGAGGCAGTGGTGCAGAACGGTTTCCCGCTCCCCAACTGCACTCCGGTGGCAACTTGCTGGAGCAACAGCCGGCTTCCTTCCCTACTGACCGTGGGCCCCGTCTCCCTCATGTCGTCACCACCACTTGAACTTTCTCAGGCACTTGCCTCTGCTGGGTATTGCCTGCAAAGCGGGAAGGACAGTGGAGGAGGGTTTTGGCGCTAACGTTCCAAGACGCCGTTGTCAAGTTTACGTTCCGCACAGGATGTGAACTAGCAGCTCTGGCTGTTCTTGTGCAGGTTCGAGTTGAAGCTGCACATTAAAATTGCTCAGCCACATCTAATTGCCCTCTTACTGGGTACCTAGGAAGACTGTTGCGTGGGCAGGTGAAACCATCACCGTTCTAGTGCTGCATAGTCTTGTCTGGCTTATCTAGCAGGACACCCTGGGTAATTGCTTTAGAGACCTGCGAGTGTGAAGCAGGAGCTTAACTCATTGTTTTTGGCGTTTTTTTTATAGCAAAAAGACGGCACCTTTGCTGCGGGGGGTTACATGCCACCCCTTCGATTTAAAGCCCTCACGCTGGCCGTTGTGTTTGGAACCATGGTTGGAGGCATCATGATCCCAAATGGTAAGTGCAGAGGTGGGATAGAATAGAGACTGAATCGCCTAGTTGTTGTCCTTTCTCCCCGTTCCTCATCACCATGTTGTTCGTGCCCTGCTAGATCTTGTGTTCTCCAGAACACCCATTATTGATGGCTCTTTGGTCCTGCACTCTGGCATGTCCAGCTAGCACTGGCCGGGTCTGCACGCTCCCCATACACAGCCACAGAACAGCTGAGCCTGCGGAGGGGTCATTTGCTCTCATGGCACTGAGACCTGCAGGGAGGGGGACTGGGGAGGAGGTGCCCTTGCAGAAGGAAAGCCCATCAGGGACTTGCAGCTGGTTGAAGTCATTAGAAGGTGACTAAGTACTTGTGTGCTGCATAAATTGCAGTGACTAATTTTACCCCTGTTCTAGCTCTCCGCTGGCTGGAGGCTCATCTCGTATTCTAGTGGGTTGCTCAGAGCTGCAGTCTAAGTGGCACCGGGCCAACCTCCCTAGATGCTTTCCCTTCCTCCCAGGATTTTGCATACCTTTATTTATTATTGTTCTTGCTCTTTCTTGCCAGTGGAGACCGTCTTGGGCCTAACAGGTGCAACAATGGGAAGCCTCATCTGTTTTATCTGCCCAGCTCTTATTTACAAGAAAATCCACAAGAATGCCCTTTGCTCACAGGTCAGTGCTGATGCTAATTGACTTCTCCTCCAACTCGCTGTAGAGCCTGGGAACTTCGTTAGTTTCACTGCAGCAGGGGAAACTTGTCAACTCCCCGCTCCCCCATTCAGGTGGGAACTGTTGTGGTCTGCTGTGCTGACCAGAATCGGAGTTGTCGCTCAGTGAGCAGTGTGCCAGCACTTTTTCATCTCTGTAGCCGCAAGTGAAGCAGTCACTTTACATGTGAAATGGTGTTTACCAAACCCAGTCCAGTGGGCTCAGGGCTGTATTGCCATAGAATGAGAAATCCGGGCAGCATATAAAACCTTAACGGGCCTTAAGTTTCAACCTGTCTGGGCTGGGTAAAATAAACAACTCTTCTCTACAGGGGGGTCCTTGCTGCTGACCCTCCGCTTTCTGGTTTCAGCCAAAATAATAATACTCAAAGGGAATACACACACAGAGGTGTTGCTGCAGGAATTGATTTCTGAAAAATCGGGGTCATTCAGAGGCTATTGGTAACTTAGCTTTTCCCTTGCTCCAGTTTGGATCAGCCTCCTAGGGGACAGAAACAAAATGTCTCTTGGCTGGGTTTGATTTTCTATCTTGCAAACTCTGATTTTTTGGTAATAGAGCTGAAATTAACGTGCTTTGGTTTTCTCTCACAGTAACTTTATCTCCTAAAGATGTTTAACAGGCTTCTGTTGGGGCTCCAGCCCTGTCAGTCACAGGGAGTCAGATTTGTTAGTTAACTGCAAAATCCACAGGGGGAGAAGACATTTTTGTGGGTCCTACAGAAATAATGGCTTTTTCTGTTTAATGACCTGTGAGTTGCAAACACACATGAGACTTTTAAAGCAGAGTGTTGTTTTTTTCTATTGCTTTCCTTTTCCATCGTCTGACGCACCTTTCTGGCTCTCACGCTGAATCCTGACACTTTGGTCCTACTGGGGCTGGGCTGAGACCCCAAAGAAAGGGCTGAAGGCCCACCTGAATTTTCAGGGGAACAGAAGCACTTTCAAGGGTTGCTTTTCACTCCTGCTGAGCGGGGCCCTTCTCCGAGACAAGTGACCCTGCCCTCAGGGATGGGCTGAGCTGTTGGACAGGCTGCCTGGAGGGGACAGTCAGCTGTTCTCACCAAGCACTGAGGCTTCTGGACTGCACGGCCTGAAATGCTGGTCAGGAGAACAGCAAGGCAGATGGCTGTATCTTATAGAACTCCTCACCACGGCACAGTGGCTTCCGCAGAGTATGAGGTCAGCAGGTTCCCTAGGGGCTGGGGATTCATCCGGCCTACCCTCGAATGAGCCGTTGCCCATCAGGTTTGCATACTTGCTTTGCCCTGTTCTTGGAAGCATTCCAGCAGGGATCCGTGCCTCGCTGAAAAGAACAGGGTGATGCAGAACTTCTCCCCAGGCCTACAGCTTGAATGCTGGATTCTCTGCCCACCCTCTCCTTGCGCCATTTCTTCTGGAAGCCTTGTTTCATTTCTTCCAGGAAGCTCCCATGCAGCCCTTTGGCTTCTTCCTCCCTCCCGAGAAGCAGCTCTGCTCTCTCCCTCAACCCATCAACAGATGCTGTGGTGAGAAGTGAGAATGATGGGGGAGAAGGGGCACCAATGTGACATGTTTCCCACCCCTGGACAATAAACCTGCTGCCCCCCCCCCCCCCCCCCCCTCCGTGGGCCCCCCTTCCGCCTAGTTACCAGATCTGCTGGGTTTTTTTTTTTTTTAAAAAGATTTGAAATCCATCTTTGTGGGCCTCTTACTTTGTCTAAAACACTCATGATGTGATTCTCCCAGTGAGAGCAGTTCTCTCCCCATGCCCTCTGGTACTGGATTCTGGCTGTGTTATTAGTTACCGTGCCCAGACTCTTGGAAGCCCGCAAGCGTTTGGGGGACTCCCTGTCAGGCAGAGCTGAGTTTTACGTGCCTGAACACTGAAAGGGTGGCACCATTTAAACTAGAAAGTGGAGGAGTTGGAAGAAGGGTTGAGAAGTTCTTTTCCAAGGGGGTGGGGCGTTCGCATCCCCAGATGTTTCTGTTGGTCGGCAAAGGGCGTCTAATTCTGCCAGGGAGTTGTTAATTATTACAGACAGCTGGTCAGTCAACAGCTGGCAGCGAGCCAGAGTCTGGGAATTGCAGCTTGGATTAAGCTCCGGGGGTGGCTTAGTTAAAAGGCTTGGTGTGTTGGAAAGATGATCAGGTACCAGCAACAAGGGGAAGTTTAAAAGCTTAAAGCCAGACTCACAGAGGTGTGAATGAATCGGGAAATTGCCCCCTTTGTTGTGGTCAGCGTCATCAAGCGTGTCTTGTAAAGTGCAGGGCGCTCTCCGGCTCGGCATGGAACGGCAATGGGGCCATGGCATGTAAAGCTGCCATTTGGGAGAGTCGGGCCAGGGCTGCTAAAGGTCAGGTTAAGGTCTGTAAACAAAGGGTTTAGCTTCTGACAGGAAGGTGTTGGCTTCCATAGTTTGTTTGCGAGGCCCTTTCTGGTGAGGAAGTCACTCTCCTCCCGGTCTGATAGACTGGGGGAAATGAGGCACAGAGAGGCTACCCAAGGTCGCCTAGTGACCCCTCTTTATACTGAGCTCGTGGGGATGGAAAGTGGCTCTCTTTGGCTCTCCTGCCTGCTAGGACGGTGGCCAGACCCTGTCGTCTTGCAGACTTGTTACAGTTCTTAGAGCCTAAGGTCTTTGCAGCGCAATAGAGAACCCAATGACTGAGCAGGCGTCTTGCAGTCCTCCTCCATACTCTGATGGCAATTAGCTTTCTCCCCCCTTGGTGTTCCCTAACTGTGCTCGAGGTCCAAAACGGAGAAGGGTTAAGAAAACTTGCTACAGTCATTACCCCGGGCAAAAGCACTTTTAGATTCCTGCCGATGGCTCGAACACATCCAGAGGGAAGCACCTTGGGATAGTCTAACTTCTGTACAAAGGAGGAGTTAACACCACTGAGTGACATCAGCAAGCAAAAGAAAGTCTCCTTCCTCAGTGTAAATCCCCCCCCACCATGTTTAGAATGCTCCTCATGGTATGTGGGGCCTTAATGGGCAGACACATGTTTCCAAGGCCGTGGCCACGCCTGCCGCTCAGGTTTGCCCGTGCTCCCTCCATAGCCTCACGGTGAGCTGCTGTGGGCGGATGTTCTGCGACGGGTGAGACTTGGGAATCAGCTGTTCAGCAGCGCCCCGTCCTCTGTACAAAACAATCCGCTTGCACAAATGGGGGCTGCAGAGGGTGACTAACCAGATGCGTCCACCTTTGGGCCTATAGTTTGTTCAAGGCTCCCTGACGGGATGGGGCAATGAGGGGGAGCTCCCAAAGCCTTGCTGACACCAGCAGGAGGCTTGTCAATCACACACACGAGACTTTTCGGGGCGCATTTGGGCTTTGCCGTCATGTGACATGGAAACATCTGCTTGGGTCTCTGCTCTTCATTGTCGTTCTCTGGCAGTCCCCCTGCCATGACCCCGCAGTGATGCAGGAGCAGCCCGAGTTCCTTTATTCTTATTTAAGTGATCTCACTAAGATCTTGTAATTCTCCTCTTGGCATTACGGGAAGCCCAACAAGGGAGATAAATGTCTTTTTTTTTTCTTTCCCCCTTGCATTCCAGCGAGGTCATTCTGCTGTTCGACTGGCTGACTGCAAATGCTGTGTCAGATCCATTACCTTCGTGGGTAGTCACCTGCAAATGAGGGTGTTTTACAAATTAACCCTTTGAGTGATGTTGCTTGGAACAATGTTTGATTCTGGGAACTCTAAAACAAGCCCCTCTGGAGGGGGATCATTAATGAGAGGCTCCATGGGAATGTTTAAGACGTGTTTTCGTGCAGCGCTGCCAAACCTTTTCAGGCAACTGGACCAATTCACCGGACAGAGACCTCAGCTGGAGCAGCCGTTCCCTGCTGCCTTCCACTTGGCTAATTGTACTCTGACTAACGAGCTTTGTTCTGCAGTTGTACCACGTGCTGGACCTGGCCTTAAGCTGAAGTGTTGCTGTGATCTGGCCCCCACGCGCTGTTCACTGCGCAGCATTCCCTTTGGTTTGCTCTAGTCCCTTTCTCCAGGAGATGGGTCTTTGGGCTAGTTAGTGCCCTCTAACCACCCAGCCTTGGAAGGCTGCGTTCAGATTCTGACACAAGTGGGGGCTTTGGCTGTCCCTCAAGTCCCCGCACCCCCGGCTATGCACACCACAAAAAATGCTGTGTAGCTTGGCCCAGTTGGTGGCCTTCAGGACCTCTCCAGCGGTGTGTGGAGTGATCAGGGTGCTGGCCAGGCTGTGACGGGGAAGCTTGCCCATGTCCCTCCCTGCACTGTTGTTGGCTCATGGACAACCCAGCGTGCCTGTGAAAGCTGAGAGGCAGAGTTGTTCAGAATGTCAGAGTGGAAGATGTTCGAGGGACCAGGCATTGAATCCTGCGCTGAGATTGACCTCCTGGGTTCCAGCCCGCGTTGCCCACTAGGAATTGAATTTTCTTTTAAACCAACAGAACCACCATTTGCTGCAGGTTTAAAACGGTTCAGACTTTCAGCTGTTTCCGATCCCCCGTTTCTCCAGAGAGCTCTCAGGCCTGTGCTGGTGCTACTGGAGGCCTTTTGCAGAAACGCTCATTTCCGCTCTGGTGTTTCCGAAGGCAGGGTGGCAGAGAGCGAGTCACAGCGCTGCATTTACGCAGGGGCGTCTGGGGAAAGCAAATGGACAACGTGAAAACCGAGGGCAGAAATGGCAAAGCCCGCTGACTCTGCGTTTGGCGTACACAGCATGGCAGGATGTCCTGCTCTTTCTACACCCACGCATCCAGGCAGTGACCAGTTCTTGCTGCTTCTTCCTCTTCAGCGTCTCTAAGATCTGTCCTTTCCTGTCTGACCACACTGCTCACGCTGTCCAGAGCTGCCGCATCTCCTGTCTGGTCTACTGCAACCTCCTCCTCTCTTGATGTGCCCTCCCCCAAGGTACATTCCCAACAGCCGTCTCCCTGGCCCCACATCACTCCACACCTCTGAGTCCCTCTGCACACTCTTCCTTCTCCACCCCATCACCTCTCAGACTCCTGACACCCTTTGTAACACACTGCCATGTCTCACTTCCTCGGTCCACAGACGATGCCAGCCTCCATCACTGGTTTGCCCTCTTCACCCACAAGCACCTTCATGCTTTCTCAGAGGCATGAAACGCCGTTCCCAAACTAATCTGCAAAGCCTTCTCCCTCCCTTCAAATCCCTTCCAAAAGACCTACCTCTACCAAGACGCCTCTGAGTAACTGCCGCCTGGGAACAGCTACGTAGAAGCCCGCTAAGGACTTATATTTATTTTATATTCTTACGTTAAAATATATTCAACTGTCTCAGTCATCTGGCTGGGCTAGGTCAGCTCCTATTCATAATCTCGGTTTCCTCATCCTGCCTCCAATGCTCCTTCTGCATATCTCTACACCCTCTTGTTAGGTCTTGTCTTAGTTACACTGTAAGCTCCGCAGGGCAGCGGGCCGTCACTCTGTATTCACCTAGCACAATCGGACCTGATCCATGTGGGACCCTGGGCACTATCTCAGTATAAAGGCTTCACACGACCGTCTCCTAAACAAACTAGGGAAATACAGTCTAGACAGAGCTACTATAAGGTGGGTGCAAAACTGGTTGGAAGATCGTTCCCAGAGAGCAGTTATCAGTGGTTCACAGTCAGGCCGGAAGGGCATATCAAGGGGTCCTGCAGGGATCAGTTCTGGGTCCGGTTCTGTTCAATATCTTCATCAATAATTTAGATACTGGCATAGAGCGAACACTTATAAAGTTTGCAGACGATACCAAGCTGGGAGGGGTTGCAATTGCCCTGGAGGATAGGATTAAAATTCAAAATGATCTGGACAAACTGGAGAAATGGTCTGAAGTAAGTAGAATGAAATTCAATCAAGACAAATGCAAAGTACTCCACTTAAGAAGGAACAATCAGTTGCACACATACAAAATAGGAAATGACTGCCTAGGAAGGAGTACTGCAGAAAGGGATCTGGGGGTCAGAGTGGATCACAAGCTAATTATGAGTCAACAGTGTAACACTGTTGCAAAAAAAGCAAACATCATTCTGGAATGTATTAGCAGAAGTGTTGTAAGACACACTAGAAGTAATTCTTCCACTCTACTCCTCGCTGATTAGGCCTCAACTGGAGTATTGTGTCCAGTTCCGGGCACCACATTTCAGGAAGGATGTGGACAAATTGGAGAAAGTCCAGAGAAGAGCAAGAAAAATGATGAACGGTCTAGAAAACATGACCTATGCAGGAAGATTGAAAAAATTGGGTTTGTTTAGTCTGTAGAAGAGAAGACGGGGGGGGGGGGGGCTGCACATATTAATTTTCATGTACATAAAATGTTGTTACAAGGAGGAGAGAGAAAAATTGATCTCTTTAACCTCTGAGGATAGAACAAGAAGCAATGGGCTTAAATTGCAGCAAGGGAGGTTTAGGTTGGATATTAGGAAAAACTTCCTAACTGTCAGGGTGGTTAAGCACTGGAATAAATTGCCCAGGGAGGTTGTGGAATCTCCATCATTGGGGATTTTAAGAGCAGGTTAGACACACACCTGTCAGGGATGGTCTAGAGAATCCTTAGTCCTGCCTCAGTGCTGGTGACTGGACTAGGCGACCTCTCGAGGTCCCTTCCTGTCCTATGATTCTCTGAGTCTGTTTCTATAATAAATAAGAATGATCCACTTAATCTCTGTATGAGGGTCAGTCAGCCTGGTGCTTTAATTCCATCCACTGGTGGGGAGAGCTTGTAGCAAAGAGGCAAGTTTCTTTTGCAAATCAAGACACTGTCTCATAAAGGTATTTGTGAAATATGCCTAGCATAGTCTGCAGGAGAGGTGCAGAGGTATTTTCTGTTTTTGCACTTCATTATTCCCATTGCTTTCATGTCCCACTGTGAGAAGGGGTGTGTGTGGGGACAAACAGGTCTTTATGGTGGGGTCCAGGTCCCTTTACCATCATCCTCGCCAGTGACTCCAGCATAGCCTTTGGCGGGCTCTTTCCCTTCTACCAGTCGTTCTTAATACGGTGACGGCGTTGACATGCAAACCAGGTTCCAGGAGAAGCCGTTGCAGTGACAATTACTGTGATTAACTAGGTAAAAATAATACATTGGAGTGTAATTAAATCTCTAAACTGTCAGTGTTGTTGGCCAACAATCCATCCACTCGACTCTTTCAACTGGTACCTTTTTCAGCTAGGGCAGCTGTCAGTCATTTGGCAGCTCCAGTGCTCAAGCAAGGCAAACATTCCCTGGGCCTGTATGTATTTCTCAGTTACTTTTCATGTACCTCCATTGTCTCTCTCTCTCCCCCCCCCCCCCCCCTCCCCCCCCTCCCTCCCTTCCCTCCCCCCCCCCCCCCCCCCCCCCCCCCCCCCCCCCCCCCCCCGCACACACACACACACACACACACACACACACACACCCTGGGAGTATCCCATACATTCCCAAAACTCTGTGAGATTTCTAAAATCAAAGGTGCAGGGAGATTCTTATCTGTAATACTGGCACATTTGGATGTAAGCTCTGCAATGGCTGATGGCGTCACCTTCATCGTCCAGGCTTCTCTCCATGCTGGTTAGTTCACATTTAGAAAATAATACCCACTGCTCTCCCTTTGAGTGGGATGAAACCCACAACATTCCTTTCTCGTCTCAACCCAGATAGCATCTTGTTTCCCTTTTTGTACTGCTGGAAATAGACTAGTCATGTCCTCGGGCACTTGCACCATGCTGCAGTGTTAGGCTGTGGACAATGTAGGGAGATGTTAACAGTTGATTGGAAAGATTTTCTTTTGGTTGTAAAAGCTTAAACCAAACTTGGCCTGACCGTTGTCCTCACTTAACTGATAGAAATGTAATATAATGAGTCGTCACTTACAGTCAAAATTAATCTCCTTTTTAAAATCCTGTCTGGACATACTCTAGCCTGCCTCACATACCTCAGCTCCGCTCCCTTAGCAGTCGCCTCTTCTGGCTGCACAATCTGAGCGCTGTCATGCAAGAGCCTTCTCCTCTGCAGCTTCTAGCATCTGAAACAGCTTTTGAGCATCTCTGCTTCCTGTTTCAAACGGCCGCTGGAAACTACCTTTCTCTCCCATTTCCCTCTTAAGTTTTTCTCCCTTTCTACTACTTATTTGTTTCTGTATTTAAATTGAGCTCTGAATTGTTTTTGAGGTACAGTTTGCATGAAAGATGCTATTCGGAACAGTGACGTTTGCTTCAATGTATGTTAACTTTGGCGCTGACCCATTTGTTGTGCAGCTCATCTTGGGGATCGGCCTGGGAATCCTGGTTATTAGCACCTATACCACCTTGTCGGTGATGGAGGACACGCCCGTGAAAACGGAAGCAGTGGAACTGGCTGATCCGCTGAAAGAAGCCAAGAATGTAATAGACCAAGATCAAGTCAAAATACCAGGTATGTGTTCTGCGCATGTTACACTCATCTCAACCCCGCTCCCAAACTGTCTTGACCCCTTTAAAGCCACTTTTGTTGTGTCACCGGGAGCCTTTTCCAGTGCCTGCATCTCCAGGGCTTCCCGAGAAGGTTTCCAAGGAAGAGTGTAGTTGTCGCTTTCCAAAATGCCTCTTGGGTCTCTGCCCAGGACTTGGGTTTTCTTTTTTGTTCTGTTGTGAGCGGGGCAGCCCTCAGCCCTCCCCCTAGTGACAGGGCTCTGGAACTGCAGAAACCTTGTAATAAAAGGAGCTCTGTGCGCATGGGACTTGAGAGAGCACTGGACTGGCCACCTGTACAAAGGGTACAAGGAGCCAGAACAGGGCCACTTTCACCATCTCTGCCAGCATATTGCACCAGGTTTCAATAACAGGCCATTCATTGCACTCAAAGGTATGTACATTTAGGGGCACTGACTTTTTTTTGGTTGTGAAGATATAAATTTGGAGCCAGTTTTAGCCCTGACCAAGCCTGTGATTATGCCTCCGCTTTGTTTACTGGTTTGTGTTATTTATTATTTGTTTACTGTGGCCGTTGATAGAATTATGGCCTGACGCTCCCTTCCGCAGCTGCAAGCCTGCTTTGCAAGGCCATCGCTAGCAGGTGTCGATTGACCCTCCCCTGCCCCTCGTCTGTGGTTGTGTTCTGGTTTTTTCAAGTCTTGTTTGGCTTTGTTCGGGGTTTTCTTTTCTTCAGGGCTTTGAAACATCGCGGATATTGAGAACGGAAGCAAAAAAAAAAGTCGGGTTTTTCTGCTGGAGATTATAGTCCCTCCTAGTCGCTGGCTCTGTTCCTGGGGAACAGCTTTGAGCGTCTACGAGACAGTGGTGCTGCCTGCGATAACATTCACTCCTGCGCTGCTCCGTCCCTGCTGACGGTCAGATTTTATACATCCACAGTGCGCACCTTCCCCTGCACACAGGTGGCCAGGATGTCCGAGCGGAGGACACTCTCAGACCCTTAATGCACACGCAGTGGGGCCGGGCTGGGAGGAAGGATGCAATTTAATTCTTGAATCTTGGTTAATTTCAGAGCAGTAATGGCCAAAGAGCACGTGTTTGGTTCATTCATGTTTCGTAACGGGTAAAATAAACAGTCCCGTAAAAGACTGGGTCCGTTGGAGTTTGTCATAGTCGCCCCTCCGCTCCATCCCTGTGTTGATGCTTGTGTTCAGTCATAACCTAGGGAACCCTAGACGCCCGCCTACACACATTAGTTAGAACTACTTAGCCAGCATTAGCCCGGATCATTTGCCGCTTTGATGGTGGATTAAATAATCCCACCTTGGGGGAAGACGTTTTTAGATTTTAAATTTCCCTGGAGACTAGCCACGCAGCTCTAATGGGCATGTCCACAGCGAAACGTTGCCGATTTCTGGTTTGTGCCCGGTGAGAGCCGGGAGAGGCTCTGCCCTGGGAAGCAGAATAGGTGCTTTCCAGCCCTGACTTTGAAGCCTGGTCCTGTGGGAGGAGGAAGTGATTGGAGGGGACAATGGGCCAGGGAGAGGAAGTAGAACAATGAACTCAGAGGCTTCGGGAGCCTTTCAGCCCTGGGTAGCAAGCAGCATGCGGTGTTCCCTGTGAGCGAAGGCTGCTGCCCGCTCAGTCGCTGCAGCGCTCCTGATCCCTGGACTCTGCTTTCTTCACATCTCCACGTGACGCAGACTTGGCTGGCAATTAATTACCCTGCTTTAATCAACACCTTCCTGCCCCTCCCTTTGGCCCTGCCTTGGTTTGTTTTGGGAAGGGGCTAGTCTGTGGCCCTGAAGCCTCCAGAGCAGCTGCATCCTGTAATTCGAAATACGTGCCGGGCTGGGGGCTGCCCTGCTATCACCTGGGTGCCCTCCATCGGACACATCTGGTTCTTATTTCTTGCACGAGTCTTTACCAGAAACACATGGCTTCTCTGCAGGCAGCGCGCAGTTTGTTTTTAGCATGTTCTTGGGGTTTTTTCCCACCCCCCTTTTAATTGATGAGTTGCCTGGTTGAGGCAAAGCTTGGAGCTGAGCTGAGCCTTTTACCATTTTGCGTTCTCCGTCTGACTCTTGCCTGTCAGCATGTGAGAGGAGTTTTATTGGTCTCTTTGATGTTGTGGAGACCAGAACTGTACAGACTTTCATTAAAACCCTGCCCTGTGGGCCCTGGGATTATGAATATTAGAACATTGCCCTTTTATGTGAACACGTATTGACCAGTGAACTCTGAATAGTGTTTTCACTAATGACACCCAAGTGCCCATTACGGCCCCTGCCTGTATTGCGTGAGGTTTACTGTCAGCGGCTCTTTGGGAAATGTTCTGCTATTACATACAGTGGGTATGTATGTTAAAAGGTTGCTAAGCTGCCTGTGAAAGCTCATGAAGGCAATTATCCGTTTAAAAAAAAAAAAGCTAATTAGGCAATTTCTCTCTGTATTTGAAAGCACCCCAGAGGGTCTCATGGGGCGGATTAAGATTTTTTAATATTTTTCAGCTCCTTACTTGAGTGTTGCGGCTTCATTTTATTTTATTTTTTTTCATTGTGCAATATCTTGTAACAAAGGTCTGATTCATGCCCTTTATGTGACAGGACAGCAACCTTTCCCCGCCACTCTGCGAACCCTTGTGCTTCCGCTTGTTTGAGCCAGGGGTGTCTGAGCCAGTATTTCACGGGAGGTGCCCCCTAGTCTGTTTCACATTTAACAGGACTTGCTTGGAACTGGGGGCACTGTGCTCAGAGCTGGGTTCTTTCCTTTGCCACCAATATGTGGGGTCTCGGTATCCATACAGGCTCATGGAGGCAGTGCCACTCGAGCAGCTCAGCTTGACCCTGTAGTCTGCATTCCCCACAAGAAACCTGCCCAGATCCCTCGCTGGTCCCCGCTATCTGAGGAGCAGCCCCGGCGTGTGTGCAGTGTGGATTGGCCCCAGTTACTGTACTCCCTTCGCTCCTGACGGCTGCAGGAACAGCTTGCCTGCTGTAGCACTCCCTAGTGCCTTTGTGAGGGAGCTTTTAATAGGGCCTCTGACACAGAAAAGGAACTCTCACCCTGGTGTAATTTTGGTTCATTTTTACGGCTGGTGTGTCAGGAGACAACTGTGAGCTAATTTCACTGATGCCATTCGATAACCTTGTGAAATCTGTCACCATTGCAGAGCCCGGGGAGGGGCGGCACGGTGCGCTCTGTAATCACTCGTTCCCCTTGGCCTTGGAGAGTGTGGGGACGATTCCCCAGCCCAGATCAGGGCTGGACTGTGGGCTAGACTCTCTAAGTGCCTGCTGTTCAGACATGCTCAGCACCTCTGAAAATCAGGGTCCAAGCCTTTCCTTGGTTTTCTGAACCATTCAGCCACCGATCCCCCTCCACCCCCAGCCCCATAATTGGAGGCTCCTTTTGTAGGGCTTCCACGAAAATGAAACCACTTCAGTACAGTGCTATTGGGAGCCAGGTTAAAATGCTCAGGTCTGTTCAGGTCTTGCAGCCTTGTCAATGAACAGATTCTTTTTCCAGAAGAGTTGAACGTTGACACTTATTACCTGCTAAGTGTTGACACTGTGGTCGGCGTCTCCAAGGCTCAGAGAGCCCCTGCCCAAGGAACTTTGTTCCGCCGGGCATGCCAGCTGATCAGGCTTCCCTGCCAGCTGCGTGCCAGCCAAATCGTTTTGATCATGTTGAGGCTGGGCCTGCTTCATTCTAACCTTTCCTCGCTCCAAGGCCAAACATCTTGTCATGCAAAGAGAGGGATTGGGGTTCTGCAGCAGTGGTGTGAGGGTAGAAACGCCCCTGACCTCAGCCTAGGAATTTGGGGCGGGGGGGAAAGCTTCCTGGAGGCTGAGCTTGGACTGATCCGGTCCTAGGAGCGGATCTGAGGACTACCTTTGATCAAATAACAGGAGTACTTGTGGCACCTTAGAGACTAACAAATTTATTAGAGCATAAGCTTTCGTGGACTACAACCCACTTCTTCGGATGCATATATATGCATATATATGCATCCGA
>NW_020664543.1:2645113-2660447 GCF_002925995.2 Terrapene triunguis | reverse complement strand
CCACGAAAGCTTATGCTCTAATAAATTTGTTAGTCTCTAAGGTGCCACAAGTACTCCTGTTATTTTTGCGGATACAGACTAACACAGCTGCTACTCTGAAACCTATCTTTGATCAGTTTCAAAAAGTGGACAATGGAAGCAAGGGTTTAAAAGCAAGGGTTTTGCAGCTGTTAGCGCCCTCTCGTGGTTAGAACTGGGGAAACAGCGCCTGATGACACTGTCAAGAACTGAAAATAGCCCTGTGTTGGGAGTGAAACCATGGCCAAAAAATGTATTTTCTTCCTCAATTCGACAGAATCTTCCCAGTGCCCCATCCACTCTCTGCTCTTCCCAGGCCACATCTGGCCTCCTTTTCCTCAGTTCCCCCTCCGCTGAGGAGGAGGAGGAGAACGATGCCAAGCTGTCGTCTCCTCCTTCCGAACAAGCAGGAGCTATAGATGCAGGCTTCAGCTACAGTCGTTAACATGGTGGACAAGAGTGATATGAAAACCACCCAAGGAGTAATTTGTAACGTCTTTCTGGGGCCGTTGCTGGAATCCCAACCAGAAGCTGTGGGGGAGGGAAGCTTTTAGGTTGCTAATCATGCAATTTTATTGCAGCCTAGAGACATTGTTGGCAAACCACTTAAGAGGGGAAAAAAATCTGTTTCAGGAAGTCTTGGGTCCCCCCCCATATATCTCCAAAGGGAGACAGCTGCTAGAGGGCATTGTGTGCTGGGCTGGTCCTGGAAGGCCCAGCGAGCAGCAGAGAAAGCCCTCTTGCCGTCTGATGCTGAGATGTTGTTGTTGTTGTAAGCCAAGAAGCTTTTATAGCCTCTTAGCCCTTGCCTGTAAAGTCCAGCACCACTCATAAAACATTCAGAGGCCCAGCATTACTGTAACGTTCTCCAAAGGGACCTGAAAGACGACGGTACAGTTAGTGATTATTACACATCCTGAGCAAAATTGTTCTCTGCAAACCACATATAGCTCCTTATAGGGTTCCATGCAGCATGCCAGGCCATTAATTCACGCCCAGATGATGAACTTAATTTTGTTTCCTGCTGAGAAAATGACAGCTTAGAGGCAACTTGGCCTTATTACGGAGTGGAGGTTTGATCTTGTTTTTGTTTTGCTGTGTGGTTTTTGGAAAGGCGTGTAACGTGCTAGCCATCTCGTGATTTACGACTGTTCCTGGGTACAGCCATGGGGCCTCCACCAGTGATTTCAGCGTAGGGGAGAGCTCACTAGTTTCACCTGCTGCAGTCCTGCTGTGAAAGGCAGAGGTAGGAGCCCTCTTTCGTTACCCGTCAGATGGTAAGCTCGGTGTGTTTGGCTCCCGAACCCTTTTGCTTTGCTTATGAAATGTTGGGGTTGCTGTAGAATTAATCCTAATAATACCCTGGCCCCAAGGAACGCTGGGTGTATGGCAGATCTGTAGTGAGCCTTCTCTTGAATGAGCCAGACCTCGGCCAACGCAATAAGGACTGAGGTGCATAGTTACCAGGGACCCCGTAACAAACTAAAGCTTTTCTAGGGCAAACCAAGTAACTTGGGGATTGTGAGGCTAGAATTTGGCTGGAACATCCTGGCTCCGAAGGGCAGAGCACTCTCTTCCCAGGGTTCGGCAGCCCTCTCCGGGAAGCCTGCCATTCTCCCAGAGTTTGTTCAGAAACACTTGCTTCCCTCCCTCCCCGCCCCCAGGATTCTGCCTGGCTGCCCCGCCCGCTAATGAAGGGCTAGAAGAGAGGGCCACCGAGGCTGGTGGGGCCACATTTGAAAGGGTGCTGGTTGGTGATGTGCTGAAAGGGACACAGCCCCGTGTTGGGAAAGGGACAGCTCGCGGGAATCCGTTTTCCCTGCGGGGGGAGGGGGGGCAAAGAGGGGAGAGCACATCTCCCCCTCGCCCGTGCCTCGCAGCCACGCTCCACTGGGAGAAAAACTCGCCTGCCAATCGGCATCTTTCCAATGGCTTCACTGGGCAGTGACTCTGGCCCTACATCTTCCCAGGGAAGGGGAGCGAGGCTGCAGATGCAGGCTGCGTGACCTGCAGTGTCCACCATTGCTTCAGGCCCCTTTTCTTATTTACTTAACCAAAGCAACCTTGAAAACCACCCAGACTTGAACTAGTTTCCCAACCTGGCGCAGTGCTCTAGGGCAAAGATTCCACGTCTGTCAGCTGCTCCAGCCGGGCTTCCCACACGGGCCTGGATCTTGTACTGTTCTGTCTATTTCACAACTCACATAAGACCCGCACAGCTGAAATTGTGGCAGTCTCTCTTTCCCATGAATTCATCTGGTAACGAACGGCACCAGTTCCAGGGAGGGGGAGGAGAACATTGAAAGAAGTTTATAGCATTAATTCCCCAAAGGAAATTTGAGGGAGGGGTGGAGAAGTGTGTTTTTGTGATAGAGAAAGTAAATATTTCCGAGTTCATTGGACAGAAAATGCTCTGTGTGATTTCATCTCCCAAAAGCTGGAAAACAATCTGATTCCCTCCTCTGTTTTTCCTCTGAAGCCGAGGTTCTCGAACATTTCCATAGTGTGGGCTGCTGCTGAGAGCGGCTTATGGGCGGCACCTACATTCCCATTTCAGAGATTACGGCCAGAGGGGACCAGTCGAACATCTGGCCTGATTTCTTGTACAACACACGCCAGAGAATTCCACCCAGTAACCTCGCTATTGATCCCAGTAACTCGGGTTTGATTGCAGCAGGCCTTTCAAAAGGGCATCCAGCCTTCCAAACAAGGCATGAAGAGACGGAGAGTTTGCCACTCTCCTTGGAAGTTTGTTCCAATGGTTAATCACCCGCACGGTTAAAATTTTGTGCCCAATCTCTGATCCCCTCCCACTCAGTCCCATTACATCCCCGTGCCAGCTACAGCAATTGTTCTTGCGAAGAAGTAACATTAGGAAACTATTTGATGTGCCTTTCCTGTCCTGAGTGTAGCCTAGCAGCTGGGAAAGAGGATCTCCGCAGAGCCCCCGCCAGTGCGCCACCGGCTGCTGCTGGTCTGGAGAGATTAAAGGGAGCTCAGGATCTTTAATTGTGGTGGAAGAAAAGAGCGCAAGATCAATGCTGCCATCTGGTGGTAGTTCATGGTAGCATGCAGCTTTTGTAAATTGCGCTGTACTGTTTTTCTGTATCTTGATAACAAAAGAGCCCTCCCCGGGATGGCTAGTAAAGAAAACTAAGCACTAACAATTGACTGAGGAGCTCAAAATTGCCTCCTAGACCCGTGTCACTCAGCTGGAGAAACAGGATTACAGCTGACAAAAGAATTGCCCCGATTCCTTTTATAGATTGACAGTGCAGCCATGTGTGACCTCATTCAATTAACTGTGCCATGCTTACAGTCCAGGACCCAGTTGCGGAAGGGGCGGAGGACAGCCGCGAGAAACCGAAGCTGCCGAACGAGAAGGAAGAGATGGAACAGCCGCAGATCAAGGTGCCCATGGACGTGCCCAAGAGAGACGAAGCGAAGGCCAAGCAGGAGGAGGAAGTGCAGCTCGACCGGCCTGACCAGGGTATCCCAGAGATGGGGCTGGGGGGCTGGGGAGAGGGCAAGAGCTTAGAGGTGCAACTTGACATACTTGGAAGGGGTGGTTAGCAATATTATTGCAGATAATTCATGATTCCATCCCCGTCCAGGCCGATTCCCTCCCTGGCCCAGCGTGGCTGCTCCTGGAGCTCGCCGGATATGCTTGCGCGTGGCTAGGCAGCAAGGACTGCTCACTGGGAGGGGTGACACGTATCAGGGCAGGAGGGTACACACGGGTATGACATGGGTCTGCTGGGTGGAATTTCGCCAAATCCCACCAGAGGGGCCCATTGACCTTCTCCCCTCCCCTTTTCCCCAGGGATCGCTTTACCTGTGGGAGAAGCCCATCGCCATGAGCCACCTGTCCCACATGACGCAGTTGTCGTAGATGAGGGGCAGGACCGTGAAGAATCTAAGGAGAACAAGCGTCCACCTGAAGAAGCCAAGGCAAATCGGCTCAAGCCGGCCGTGGAGAAGGCTGCACAGCTGGATCCCAAGAGAGAGGAGCCCAACCTGGAACCAGGAAAGGAAGATGGGGCTCACAACCAGCTCGAGAGAGAGGTTGACAGGCCCCTCGAGGACCCGAAGAATGCCCCGGAGGTGCGACGAGATGGCCGACCGCTGTACAAAGATCTGGAGCCCGGCAAGCAGGTGGTCGAACCAAGGTCACTGGCTGTCCTACCTGGGGGCGAAAAGAGAGCTGAGGCTGCAGGTGGAAGAGAGAATGCAAATCTCCAGCAGGCTGGGAACGTTGCGGAGGCTGTGAAGTCTGTAGAGAAGGAAATTGACCCTGGTAAGTCATCTCCTGGGTGTCTCATCTGAGCCAATTCTCCTCTTGTCTAGGCTAGGGGAGGGCAGCGATTGGTTACTCCTCCCTACATTCCAGTGTTCTCGTCTAATTTCACCAGATTAGCATGTGAATATGCACAGCCCCTTCAGCAGCTGTTGGGGGAAACGAGGAATCTGGTGTCTTTGACAGCTACTATAATATCTGTCAAACAATTGTTTGCTAGCCTACTAAATGTCAGGTGCCGTGCTGTTGTTATGTGTCTCACAACTCACTGGGGACGTGGAGTTGGGAGATCTTGACAGGTAACACATTGCTAAGTGCCCATCTAAAAGCTAGCTAGGATGGTTCTTGCATTTTAATTGGCTAAGGTAGTTAGCATTGGCTCTCTGCCAGGAGTCTATAAGATTGTTAAATATTTTTTTTATTACTTCCCTTGCAGTTGTCAGGTTGAATATAAACTGCGTTGGCGGGGGGCGGGCGGGGGGGGGGAGGCGGGACAGAGTGTGGAGCTGTTTTTAGAGAATATCTGCCGCTTCTTCCTTTCCAACCAAAGAGCTGAGTTGGTCGGTCGGTCGGTCTGTCCGCAGGTGAGAAGCAGGAGCTGCTCCCGCCCGACAGGCTGGATCCAGCGCAGGTGCAGCAACCGCAGCAGAGAGAGATCCGAAATGCTGAGGACAAGCCGCAGGAGAACGGCGACAGCAGGCTGGAGGGTGAGTGAAGTGGGGCTTAGCCTCCCCACAGCTGCCAATCGCCCTGGGAGCCTGTTGCCTCGTTAGGCGGCGTGCGAGGGACAGTGAGAATGTACCGCCCAGACAGTTTGGCCGTGGTGGTTGGGATCATGTAACTTTAGGCCGGTGGTTCTTTTTGGCTTTTTGCTACCTGCCGTTCCATGCATGGCACCGCAGCCCTGATCCCAGCCAGGTGCCGAGGGGAGGCGCTGGAGAGCGAGCGAGCCTCTCCCACACTCACACTCCTGTCCTGTGGGGCTGGGCCCAGCTCCCCGCTCTGGGGTTGGGACCTGGCCCAGCCTTGCGACCCATCTGGAACTCCACTGTACCACCGCTGGGTTGGGGCCCAGTGGCTATAGGCTCTAGTGCTTAGCGTCTGTCTCGAGGGGCTAAGTACTCCAGGAGAGGATGGCATGTTTCAACGCAAAACTTCCGCCAGCCCTGTTGGTGCCGTGACCCATGCTGGACTGTAGGCCTGGCGCTCTCTCCCCTTCCCCCCCCTGCCCCGCCCAAGCTCAGAGTACAGAGCGAGGCCCCAGGGTGAACAAGAGCGAAGCCAGAATAAAAGCACAGTGGGAAATGGCTGTGTGAACTCTGCTGTGGGGAGTTACACATCCTTCGACTGAGCCTGTTCCCGCCTGCGTGGCTGCATGCTAGCTCATGACACACGGGTAGGTCGGTGAAGTTCAACTTCTCCAAGAGGAGGGTACTGGCCGGCCGGCTCTTCCCACCGCTGCAAGGGTTTGGAGCCTATGGCCTCTCAGCCAGCCCAGCGGGGTCCTCCAAAGGCACTTCCTCCGGTTACAGGTGGACAGACACACACCAGTCTGCTCAAGGTAGCAGGGGCTCGGGTGGATTTGTACTCGGGTGACTAGCCAGAGCCACCACCCAGGCCACTGTGGCCACACTGCTATTGTTAGTGGGCTAGCACGTGGCCGGCTACCTGCACAGGGGAGCACGCTGCCAGCTGCAGTGTAGACAGACCCCGGAACATTCCTAGCTTCTGCCAATCTGGGATGGCAAAATCCAAGACTCAGACCCAGAGCTCGTGTCTGGTGGCAGGTCACCGCTGCTAGTGCCCAGTTGCTCACATTCTCGCCATGGTGGACTTGAGAGAGACTGACTGAACCCCGGCAGCCCCTGTGTAACCCGTGCGCAGCAGATCACACCTGTGTTACTGGAACAGACCAGGTTCCCGAACAGCCCGAGAGCAGGTTAGCTGCAGGCCCCGTGAATTGCTGGATGACGCTAGGCTACATCCAGGGAATCTCCGTCGTGGGAACAGATCATGTGTACCCTGCTTACTGCAGCCCTGGATGAGGTGACACCGAACATGCCATATCCTGAGAGGCTGCATGTATGCAGTGCGTGTGCGGGACACGAGCTTAGGTGGCTGTTTGGCAGAGTCTGTAGAATCTAGCATTCATCTGGCCCTCATCTGGCCTTTTCATGAAGGTGCTTTCCCCATATCCTGCCACTAAAGGTTATTTGATGCTTTTGACTTGTTCGTTTGCTTTAAACAAAAAAGAAAAAAGAAAAGAAAAATCACGGTTTTCCTAATCTGTTTCTCTTCCTTATGCATCTCAATGGGCCTGAAACAGCTGAGATTAAAAAGCTAGTAGCAGGTATGAACCTCAAGGAATGACCATATTGAATTGTAAGGAGGATTTAAAATCCCAGGATCTAAGTGCGAGTGAAAGAGTAGCATGCATGGCCTCGGGTCTTGTGAATGCATTGCATGAGCGTACGTGTTAGCCTTCAGCCCTGGGCAGAGAGTCAGCACCAGGCCTATGGGCTTTAATGGCACGTAAGAGGGTGTGTGGGACTTGTCCCGTTCCTCTGTACAGAGCTGAATCCCCCACCTAAACAAACGGGGAAATGGTGGTGGTACAGCCAGGGCCCACAATCCTCCTGCACGGATGCCCCTCACTGACAGTAACTTCTCTCTGGGCTCCTGAACCGTGGCCCCTCGGGATGCCCAAGTCCTCTGCGTTTTTTTGTTAAAGTGCTTACGATATTTTTTTATCAGAGGTGTGTTAAACCCCCCCAAAGCAAGTCAGGGTCTGACACGTTTTCATCCACACTCATTCGGATCAGAGGGAGTGTGAGAGGGTAGCAGCCCAGTGGGTTTTGGGGGTGTGAATAGGTTGAGAGAGGAGTTACGTAGGCTTTCAAAAATCTCCATGAAAACCAGTTTGATTTGGCTTGAAACCTTCTCCTTCAGCATTGCTACCCAAAGCTAACCATGCAGAGCTAGTGGAGTGCAGTCCCCAGAACGTGAGAGTAGAAAGGACTTCTGTTTGCCCTGCCGAGCTAAGTGCTGAAAGTAAACAGACAGGGGGGGAAGGAAACTGCACTCTTCCAGTGATTTCACTTCCCCCGCCCATAATGGAGCTTTTGTAAATGGGACTATAAGGGGAAATTCCAAAGTTGCTGCTTGTTTTATAGCTTTCTGCTGTGCACCGAAAATATTCCCCTTTATTCACCTTGTGGGTTATTAGCAGGACAACTTCCCTTTCTAATTTAAATGGCATTTTACAGGCTGTTAATCTTTGCCATGAATTCCTTTGGGTGCAATTTTCTGGAAACTCCCAGAGAGTTTTGGAGAAATGCCACTAGGCGTGTCGGGGGTGGGGGGAAGCACAGGACAGGTTAGCACTGTGCAGTATATGCCGTGGGTGCATTTCCTAAGAAGAAAGATGTCGTAATGTCTCCATACAGACAGGGTGTTTGCGTGGTTTGCACACTGCATGTAGCTTGCACAGTGCCTGGCTCAAATCAAGTCCGTGTTGCTAAACCCTGACTTCGGAGCACTAAACTAACTCGTAAATTCAAATAGAAACTGTGTGTTCTCCAGATCTTCCCCCAGTGTGTGTCTGTGCAGAGCTAGTGAGCAGGGTTTTCGTCCTGGTTTAACATACAGTCTTATGATACATTATTGCTGCGTCCTCTACTAGCATGTTTGTGAGCACCGGTCACTTCAGATTTCATTGGCTGAAATTTACTCCAGTTCAGATTGGTAAGCTAGTCCTTCTGCCCTCTCCACAAAGCTGTACATTGGCTTACACAACCTTTAACCCCAGGACAGCTAAACCTGAGCACCCAGCCCCTGGGTTGTGCCGGGTGTTAGATTGCTGGTGTTCAGCTGCAACCCAGGTCTGGGACGGCGGTATTGGGTTTTCGGAGCCTGTGCCTGCTGTTAGACATCACTCACCTGCTCAGGATAAAAGCGCAGTGTGGGGGTCAGGTCTGGGGAAAAGAGAGGGGCATTTTCCCAGCCCTACCTCCAGCCAGCCCTTGCCCATTTGAGAGGCTAGAATCAGATGCCACGCATTGGAGGCTGTGCAGATCTTCCACGTCTGGGTGTGAATGCTCTGGTAGGCTCCCTGGGCTGGGCTCCCTCTCAGTGGGGTTCAGATGAGCTGCTGGACTCCTGGGCACTGGCTTCTGCTCAGCAGAAGCCCCAGAATGATACGTCTTTGCTCAACGGTAGCTAGGAGGAAATGTTCTAGGCCCACTAAAATGGACGAATTCTCTCCAGGGGTCAGAGCTAGAACTGCCGTGTTAAGCCCCTGCAGAGGTCATCGCAGACCCTGACAGCAGTCAGAACTGCCTATCCATCTGCCCCTTTGGGGATTAGAGAAGGGTTTTAAAAAGCAGAAGTCCTCTTGTTTTGAATCTGGTTAGCCGTTGACTGTCCCTTATCTCTCGACCACCTTGCTTCAGAGACCTCTCCCCTTCCAGGATAAATACAAGTGCACTGGTCAGTCTTACTCTGAGTCTCCTGTGTCCTCTTTTGTGTGAAAAGCAGCCTCCCAAACATTGCCCAGTGGAGCTTCTGCCACTGTCTGCTCTGGCTGTGCACGTTAGCTGCACAGCCCTGGGCTTTCCTTTTGTATGTGGGAGGGGAAGAGGGGCGATCAGACAGATCACCCCCTACACACACTTATTTGCATCTGGCTGCTATGAGCTTCCAGTGGAGGATCTCTGTGCTGCTGATAGAGGGCCGTATTGTGATGCCCTTGCTCCCCCGATGGCAGTGGGACTGTCCGAGGAGTAGGGCACTGCTCTAAGTGAGGAAGGGTATCGCAGGCTGGCTCTGGCCAGGAAGTATTACAGCAAAACACGGTGCATCACAGATATGGAAGAGGGTCTCATATGGCCCATGGAGAAGGAGGATGGCTATTGAAATGAATCGTTACTTGGTTAGACTGTGCGCAAGCGTTATTTTTGGGGGGAGAAGCATGTACCCCCCAATCCCTCTCCTCCCAAGAAACACACTAAATGGGAGGAGCTGTTCTGCCGCTCCCAGCAAGCTTCATTTTCTTCTCTTTTCCCCTCTGCTTTTTTTTTTTTTTTAACATTAGAAGCTGGGAAGGCAAAGGTGCTTGATCATGCCGTCCTGCTGCAAGTGATTAAAGAACAGCAAGTGCAGCAAAAGCAGCTACTAGACCAGCAGGCGAAACTGCTCGCTGTGATTGAAGAGCAGCATAAGGAAATGCACCAGCAGAGGCAGGAGGAGGGAGGCGAGGAGAAGCCAAAGCAAGGTAAGGATGTGGCTAGAAAACACCTGCCACTCTCTGGGGCTGGCACAGTGGCAGGTCTGAAGAACATGCAGGTGCACTGGGGAGAAAGGAAAACTGCTGCTGGGCATTCACTAAAAAAGACCTTTCATTTATTTTTCTGCAGCAGAAATACCACAGGAGCCTGATCTGCCTCTTGCAAAGAGCAAAGAGGAAGAGGGCCGAGACGTTAAAGCAGATGTTGCTGCAAAGCACCTTCCTAAGGAGATATTGGACCCTCCTCAGCCAGGGCCTGGCAATCAGCCTGTTGACTTAGTGGAGCAACACCAAGGGAATGTAGATGGTCTGGAAGAGGCTGTGCACAGACCTAGAATGAAGTTTCCTGTTCAAGTCAGCGTAGCTGGGCCTAAAATTCCCGAGGCTCTTCCTAAGGGTGGGAAGGTCCCACAACACAAGGCGAACAAAGTCATTAAAAACTCTCTAGAGAACTTAGGGGATCCACTTCATAGCGATGATTCACGACAAGCCAATGACATAGGACATGCAGTCCAGGCAGCAGGAAACCATCCAGAGAAGCCCGCAGCCAAGGAATTGGGGGGAGGGCATGAAGCCAAAGGTGTGGGAGATAGCCAAGAGCAGAAGAGTGCCCTGGAAGCTGGAGAGGTGGTGGCAGGAGCAGTCACTGACACCCAGAGACAGCTGCCAAGGGCTGTCAAAGCTCAGGAGACAGCAGGGAAGGGTCCAGAACGAGTCTTTGGTGCGGACTCTAAAACCAAACCAGCAAATAAAGAGGCGCCCAAAGATCTGGAACTTCCATTGGACTCTTCAAATAAACTGCAAGTAGCAGAGAACGTGCAGCGTAAACAGGAACATCCGAGACCTGGAAATGACGACCAGGCCGATGGAGCTGGCAGCAAGCGGCAGCAGGCTTCCCAGGTCGATCAGGCCGGCAAAGTGGAGGCTAAGAAAGAAGTTCTCCGGGGAAAGGCAGTGGATATGGAGCAGGGTCCTCAGGGAAGCCACTTGAACAAGCAAAAGGTCCTGGATGAAAAACTTCTCAAAGATCCTGCTGAGAAGAATGCCTTTGAGAACGACGTTGCCTTAAAGCATGAGAAGGGAGCAGCCCCCCTTGCGGATCAGAAACCAGACCAGGAGAACGTCAAACCAAACCGGGACCTGAAACTGCAGGCTGACTTGGACCTCCGGAGGAGGAGACGGGACCTGCCGCCTCGCCTGGAGGAGGAGACTGAGGCGAGCGAAGGTGTCATCATTGGTCTCAACCCTCTTCCGGATGTGAAAGTGAACGACCTCCGCAGCGCCCTGGAGACCAGATTAAACCAGGCAGCGGAAGGTGCCCAGCAGGTGGTTCACAGTCGGCAGATCAAACAAATGGCAGAGGAGGAGGTGTGATGAGACCCGGCCTTGCTCTATTGGTTGTGAAGCCGTTATCGCTCCTAATGTCTGCGGTATCCAACATTCCGCTTATCAAGTGACCATTTGGACTCCAGTTGCATACACGACTGCTGACAGTCTAACCCAGCAGCACTTCACTTGGACTGGGCCCCAACACTCCTCGGGCTGATTCTGACCTCAGACTACTCTCTCCATGGAATTGGGGGCCGCCATGGCCCATCCATTTACTTCGATGTTAACGTCCTGCCCGTGTTTGTCATTGGGGTGACTGGAGAGACCCAGAAAGAGAAGCTCCGACTGCCCTCTGGCTTTCAAAGGTCCTCCCCATTCCCAAAGGATCTGTGCTGTTTGGTTCATGTTGAATTGCCTTGTCCGTCCTGCCCCAATTTGCCCATTCAGTATTGAAGCACATCCCCAGGTTGCTCAAACTGTCTCCTTGCAAATGTTTCTTCAATAAGTGCATTGAGTTGCTTAGTCCAACTTATCTGGGCCTCGAGAGGGGGAGCTCGCACGGCTCCACTTCTCCTGGACTGTTGCGATCCGCATTGGAAATACATCTGCTAGGACAGGGTTAGCCAATTGCTGGGGTCCGTTTGCCCAATGGGAAGCCGTTCCGTCAGCGTTACGTGTGTTGGGCTGAAGTTTGTGCTAGGAATATCAGTGTAGTTAATGTCCGATGCTGCCTTAAACAAGCACAATGGCTACTGTTGTGCTGCTCCTTCCTCCCAGGGATCATACTAGCAATAACGAAGAGCTTGACCTTCTTCTCTTCCTTGGCGGTTACGTTTCAGATTGTGCTTTTAACGGGAGTATTCCTGCCCAAAGTGCATGAAGGGGCTCGTGCTGGGGACTGCACACTCCCTTCTTCCCCTCTCAAAACGGCTTGAGATTTGCGGCAAGAAGTAGCAGATATCAGGGAATGAAAGCGCATGATTTCAAGGGACAGTGTCATGGAGGGTTGGCTCAGAATCGTACCTACCTCTCTTCTCCCTTTGCAGAGTTCATGTACTGTTTGGTATAGTTGTATCCCCCAGAGCAATTCTTCAACGTGTGATTAAATCCATTGAGGTCGGTAATCCAGACACTTGGGTCACGTATACATGAGCAGAGGAAGGAACCTCTTAAGAGAATTGGTTTGTTTCAAAAGTCGGGGATCAGTAGTAAATTTTAAAGTGTGGTAAATGAGAGACCTTGACTGCCAAATGTAAGAAAAAAATCCCCCAGCTTTCACTAGAATGATTGACACCCGCCCTGCCAGGAGCCTGTAGACCTCAGCAGTGTCGGGGTTTGTCTGGAGTCCTTTGGTAACTCCGCCTCATTTCGTTCATATCCGATCAACCTGCTGGAAGCGGGAACTGCTGTGCTGGGGGCTGGTTACTAGGAGAGAGAAACACTAGGGGGGATGACTCTGCCTTCAGACCAGAGAACTCTGAGCTCCTAAAAGGGAAGAACAGGATTGGGACTGGTCTTTACAGTCGGCCGATTATTGAAGTGCTTAAATCGCTGTGGCAGCTGTACGTCTTCAGGAGAGGCGTTTGCATGCATCCCGAAGTGGCTGTTGTAGACGGGATTGCCATAGCTGGAGTCTTCTGGAGTTCCTCCATGACCCTGTCTCAAAGCACAATTAACCTGTATCTGGGACTCTTGTAACTTCTGCTCTGGGGCAGGAGGCCCTAGAACGGCCTCCGTGTGATTGTTAGCGTTTGTGGACGTCAGATGCAAGTAAGACACGTGCTTTCAGTGCAGCAGTCTCCTCTGCCCGTGGCCAAATCTCAAGTCTGCCCCCGCTGCAAGAACTAGCCCTTTAAAGCTCTAAGGGAGCTCTGGGGGCGGGAACTAAATACTCCCTATGCACACCTGCCCTGCTTGCCCCTAACTTGTGTACAGGGATCTCCCTGGCCTCTGTTAGCTTCGTGTTGCGATCCTGCCTGGCACGGGGAGCACTGTTTCTCTTACACCATGTGAGCAGCAGTTTAGGGTGACCACGTGCTGCTGTTGAGGTGCCTGTCGACCACAAAGGGACCAAAGATAATTCTGACATTCCTCAGCACCTGGAATTGGCCAGTGTTGTGAATGAGACATTCCCAGCTGGACAAAAGCAGGGAACTTCATTACCTCTCCAGGCTAGGACCAGCTTGTATCTGCAGTGCTCAGGGGAAAGGCTGAGGAGTGGCCATGCCAGGCCAATCAATAAAATAAGTTAAAGCATTTTGAGTTGAACTCTTCTTGCTGTAACGAGCACCGTTAAGCCGCTCTCGGCCCTTGGGGAGCAGTTCCTGCTGTCCAGGATGGGACGTATCCTTAAGGAAACTCTGCTCATTCTGCATCCCTTCGGCCATTGCTGCAGCTAGTGGCTGGGCTCCTCCTGGCTGTGAGGGGAGGGGCTCCATGTGCCCCAAAACGGGAGATTTCATGAAATGCCACTTTGATTGTTTCGCTTCAGGGTGAGTGCAGTGTAAAGTGGGGTGCTCATGCCCCAAGCAGTGACCTGCTCTTATCGGAGTGCTTTTCATTAGCTAGCACCTCCCTCACCTCTATCAAGCTGCAGCTTGCATTTACTCATCCTCGTACCCGGCATTTCCTCCGTAGCCCTGTGCTTAACCCTCTAAACGTAACCAGTGTCCTTGCACTACTTCGAGGGCCCCGGCAGCCTTGAGGGTAACATGAGCCGCTAGATGAGGAGCTCTGCCAACCACTTAGGCGGAGCTCAGCCATGGTCTGTAACCTTGGCCCATTTCTCCCCTCGTCTTAGGAGTTTTAGTGCTTAGGTTTTCAAAGCTGCAGTCTGAAAGCCTGTATTCACATGGGAAGTGGAGGTTTAGCAGCAAGGTTCCCAGTTGTAGTGGGGCAGCTCTTTAGCGTACCATGGCTTTAGCTGAACTTAAGCATTAGTCATAATATGGTCAGAGAGAATGAAATCTCGGGAGCTAAAGCAGAACCCTCTCTCAAGTGACCTATTCTGCATTTCTGCCCACCCTAACATTCCTAGGACCCTGTGGGAAGGGGAGATGGAATCCTAAATTCTCAGGAAAGCCACATGACAAAAGCTAGCTCTAGAACAATAGGGCCATCTGAGAGTAGGCTAAAGGTACTGCAGCAAACAAAGGGAGTGTAGCCACTCAGTAGAATAGAAGCTTAGTTTTAGTGCCGTTTTTGCTACCCTTTCCAGACTGCAGAGTTAAATTGTAGAATAAAGAGCAGGTCTTAAACCACTGACTCAGATTTTGGAGTTTTATTTAAAAAAAAAAGTTTCCAAACATCTATTTACATGCATTGTCTGAAACAGCTGGGGGCGGAGGTGGCATGAAATAGAGTTGAGTATTCCATTATTTGGCTCCCATTTCCTTCTGATTTAATTAGATTATGCAAATTCTTCTGTCCTGGAACTACCTGATTACAGCTGGACAGACACCAGCCAGGACTGTAAATCTAGATTCCAGTCCCCTGCATTGTTACCAATGCCTTCACTTCATTGTCTTCTTTGCCTGTAAAAAGAAGTGAGTCAGATAAGCTAGGAGGAAGAGGATTGGTGTTTTCTGATTACAACATCCAGTTCCTGCTCTGTTGTGAGGACTTTGCCAGATAAGCTACCCACACTGACCATCAGAACCAATCACCATGGCGGGGAAAACAGCCCCACTCTACCTCGGTACTTGTACTATCCCACGGTGTCAGAGTAGTTCAAACATTTGTTCATTCTCACAACTTCCTTGTGCTTGAGGGGCACTGGTATCCTGCAGCACAGACTGTAACTTGCTGAGTCACAGCTGAAAATTAACAGATTTCCTTATCCCAAGTCCAGAGCCTTAACCACAAGACTATCACTACAGTGGTCATTTCTGACGTATTAGACTTCAGATGCCCTGGGCATGAGTCCTAGGTTTGAGAATTACTTCCCCAGACCCACGTTTTGCCTATGGTACTGCACCAAAGAGGGTATAAACATGATAGCACTGAACTCTCCAGGCCAGTCCCCCCTCCAAGAACCATCCCGCAGGGTGGCCCCCAAGTTTTTGTGTGTACAGCTATTCCCTGCAACATACTGCCTGGGTGAAGCACTCCTTCAGGGCCTCGAACTCCTTCGTGCACACGTCCTTCCGCAGCTCGGCATGGCCTGTTGTCGTCGCAGCGACGCACTTTCCATAGGCCGCTGCCTAAAAATCACACGGCGCCATAGTGACATTCACACCCGGCCTTGTTCTCGCCGTGTCACCAACCCCAAGAGTTAGGACAGGCTGAGTCAGGCACCCTGCGCTCCCTGGGCAGGGCCTAGAGAGGACAAGAGGGGGGCGCTGCCCAGGGTTCCCACCACTAGTCACTCCCTAGGCCTGGGGCGGGGGCTGCCCGGGGCTCTCACC
>NW_020664543.1:2629981-2645103 GCF_002925995.2 Terrapene triunguis | reverse complement strand
GGGGCTGCCCGGGGCTCTCACCCCTAGTCACTCCCTAGGCCTGGGGCTGCCCGGGGCTCCCGCCACTGGTCACTCCCTAGGCCTGGGGCAGCCCGGGGCTCTCACCCCTAGTCACTCCCCAGGCCGGGGGGGGGCGGGGCTCCCGCCACTGGTCACTCCCCAGGCCGGGGGGGCTGGTAGGGTGACCAGACAGCAAGTGTGAACAATCGGGACGGGCTGGGGGGTAATAGGCGCCTATATAAGACAAGGCCCCAACTCTCGGGCCCGTCCCTATGAAATCGGGGCCTCTGGTGCCCCTGGCTGCGGGGCAAAGCGCCGCTGTGGCTCTCCCGGGCACGGGGCCGAGCGGCCGGCCCTGGCTGGGGAGACCCCACCCCCACCCCCGGCCCGGCCCCACCTGGTCCCGACATCCCGCCAGCAGCTCGGGGAAGCGCCGCAGCCGCTCCCGGGCTCGCAGCCAGACCCCCTGGCCTGACATCGCCGGGTCCCTACTCGCTGGGCGCCGCCATGATGGACCGGGCTCTGATAGGCTCTTTTCACTGCTCGTCAAACCTCCTAGCACTCGCCCATTGGGTCCGGCTAACGACTTCCCACTGATGGCCTCTGAAAGGTGCAGCTTCCTGTCCGTCAGACCGATCTAGGCTCTGGATTGGTTCCTATTAAACACCGCCCCATCTCGCCCTCTCACGGCCCTGTCCTACCCAGACGAGGCTTTGGGTTGGTTACGAATAACGCCCACCTTCTTTGTTCCTTCTGATTGGTCCCTTGTCTGACACGGGAGCTTCTGATTGGACGAGCTGCCGGTCATTTACTGCCCTTCTCTCATGCCTGCGTCGGTGCCGTCAGTGGGGCCGGTCGCTTCCCCTTGGGGCCCCACCCTCCTCCGGTGCTGATTGGTTGAGCTGGGAGGAAGTCGCACTGTAATTGGCGGGCAGGGGTTCCGGGGGGCGGGAAGACGAGGCCGGGTGCAGGTGGGGCAGGGCGGGATGAGCGCAGAGAGAATCATGGCGGCGCCGCTGCGGGACCGGTTGGGCTTCCTGAGCCGGGTACGGGGGCCGGGCCGGGGCTTGTCGCTGCCGCTGTTCGTCCCGCCTGGGGGGCCGGCCTCAGCCGCCTTATGGGACAACGGGGCGGGACTGGGCCGGGGAAGAATCGCGCGGGGGGGGGTTTCCTGAGCGATGATGTCACCACGCTCGCGTGATGTCATCGCGCCCCGACGCCTCTGTGACGTCATTGCCACAATGAGGTTCTGTGGCGTCACTACACGCTTCCTCCGCAGTTGCAGTGATGTCACTACCCCTGGTGTTGCCTGGCGCTGACCCTGCCCCACCAGTGGCTGCGCTGGGCGGCCCCTGGCTCGGGCTGTCCCCGGGCGCCCCGGAGGAGAGACGGGCCGTGCTGCCTCCCGGCTCCGCCATTGCGCTGTGAGGAGCCTGGGTTGTTACAGGCCTTTGGTCTCCGGCGCGGGGGAGGTTAAACGCCTTCTCCCCAGGTCTCGCCTGGGCCTGGCTGATATTCCACACGAACAAATTCAGGATCCCGCCCCATATGGGAGGACTAAAAGCTGCGTCCTCCTGGGCTTTCCCTGGGTGGCCAGGCGCTGAGTGTGGGAAATCTCTACGATCCAGGGCCCGCGTGACCCCACCTGGTGGTGCTGGGACAAGAGGGGACTTGTCCAGACTTTGCCCATCTG
The DNA here is from genome assembly GCF_002925995.2 of Terrapene triunguis. Taxonomy (NCBI): domain Eukaryota; kingdom Metazoa; phylum Chordata; order Testudines; family Emydidae; genus Terrapene; species Terrapene triunguis. Next base: position 2,643,410 of record NW_020664543.1, on the reverse strand, counting down.
AGAGATTGTGCTGGCAACTGCCTGGACCTACAGTAACGAGCCTCTAGTGGAGCAGAAGGCAGGTGCTTTCACCTGGGGGTGGGAGCTTGGAGGTGACCAGGCCCAGCATGTGATGCTCCCTCTGGATCTGAGTGGCAGAGCCTGGGACCTGGAGTCTCTGTGGAGCCAGGCTTTGACCAACGTTTCTCTAGGGCTTCACGTCTTGTAGGGTGCGGTGTAACACGTCCTTCCCAAACCGGCTGTCCTAGCTTCCCTAGGAGGCAGCTAATGATGGCAGCAGAGAGCTGAGGGAGTTGCTCGTCCTCAGGACTGTGATGTGAGGGGCGTGGAGGTTCTCTTATGTCTCGGTGGATCGTGGGGACACGCATTGGAGTTGTGGGCGTGTGTGGGGGACGGGACGGGACGGGGGCAGATGTTCTGTTCCAGCTGATATCTCATGCGCCTGGGGACAGCGTTAACAGCTGGGGTGAGATGTCAAAAGGGGGCTTGATGGGTCCGCCCCTCTACCCCTGATTGGACAGTGTGGGCTTGGTCTCTTTCAGCTGCCCACTCTGATGAAAGGCACCTCGGATGATGACGTCCCATGCCCTGGGTACCTGTTTGAGGAAATCACAAGTATCCTTTATTCCCAGTGTAAGGCTGGGAAGACAGCGTTGGAGCTGTGTGCGAGAGAGGCGCGATAAGAGACTGTTGCGAGTTTCAAGGCCAGTGTCAGATATTTCTGTTACTAAAAGCAGGGATCACTAGTGCTTTGGAATCGCACTCCATGGTGAGAGCGTGGACTAGTGGTTAGAGCGGAGGGGGTGGGGGGACAGGTTGGTGATCTGGGTTCTCTTCCCTGCTCTGATACTCCACCTCCCTGTGCCTCAGCTGTGCTCGGGAGAGAAATCAGGCCTGACTCTCTTCCTGGGATACTGAGAGATGGATGGACGTGTGCAGAGTGCTCTGAGATCTTCGGGTGCAAGGAGCAGAGAATGTAGAGGGACTGTTCTATTGTGAATCCCAGCTAGAGGAGGCAGGTGCAGCAGGTTTAAGACCCTGGTATTTTGGAGGGTGGAGGGGGACTATGCAGTGGGGTGGGGGGGGCAGGGCTTCAGTGGGGCAAAGGTGGGAGGGGAGACCCGCTGTTCTTTGCTTAACTGTGATGAAGCTGCATTAGCAGTGATCAAGGAGTGGGAATGGCTTAGGGACTGGCAGGATCCTTTGACCCTTGGAGTCCTCGGCCTTTAACCTGACATCAGCTGCTCATTAGTAATAAGACTGGAGTGAGTGTCACTTCTCTAACACTGCATCCTCCCAGAGATCTCCTACGACTCCCCAGGGAGCAGCCAGTGCCTCCTGGAGCACCTCCTCAACCGACTGCAGAATAACTCCTGTCACGTCAAGCTGAAGGTAACTGAACAGCTGGGCGCTGCCAGGGGGAGCGCAGTACCAGGGGCTGTCCTTAGGGTGCAGGCGGGAGGGAGGCAAGAGCTCGGGGGTGCCAGGACCTCCATAAGAACGGCCACACTGGTCAGACCAAAGGTCCATCTAGCCCAGTATCCCATCTTCAGGCAGTGGCCAGCCAGGTGCCCCAGAGGGAATGAACAGAACAGGCAATCCCAAGTGAGCCATCCCCTGTCTCCCATTCCCAGCTTTTGGCATAGCCATTGATGGGCCTATCCTCCATGAACTTATCTAGTGCTTTTATGAAGCCTGTTATAGTCTTGGCCTTCACAAATCCCCCGGCAAAGAGTTCCACAGGTTGACTGTGCATTGTGTGAAAAAAATACTTCCTTTGTTTGTTTTAAACCTGCTGCCTGTTAATTTCATTTGGTGACCCCTAGCTCCTGTGTTATGAGAAGGAGTAAATAACACTTCCTTATTTACTTTCCCCACACCAGTCATGATTGTATAGACCTCTATCATATCCCCCTTAGTCGTCTCTTTTCCAAGCTGAACAGTCCCAGTTTTATTAATCTCTCCTCATACGGAAGCTATTCCCTACCCCTAATCATTTCCGTTGCCCTTTTCTGAACCTTTTCCAATTCCAATACATCTTTTTTGAGATGGGGCAACCACATCTGCACACAGTATTCAAGATGTGGGCGTACCAGGGATTTATATAGAGGCAATATATATACAATCTGTTCGCTTTTTTGACTGTCACTGCACATTGAGTGGATGTTTTCAGAGAACTATCCACAATGACTCCAAGATCTCTCTCTTGAGTGGTAACAGCTAATGTAGACCCCATCATTTTATATGTATAGTTGGGATTGAGTTTCCAATGTGCATTACTTTGCATTTATCGACATTGAATTTCATCTGCTCAGGTTTGGGAATCTCCCTCACATCCTCAGCCATGAAGACCGATGCAAAGAATTCATTTAGTTTCTCCGCAATGGCCTGGGACCTGAATGTTCCCAGGAAAAGTGGGGGCTGAGGCTGGGGCAGGCGCCACCACCCCCATGGTGTGAATGGGGAGGGCCTGGTGTCAGGACATTCCTAGCGAAGTCTCTGCACTGACTCCTTCCGCCTGGGTCTTCGCCCTGCCAGAGTCTGGATCTGGTGCTTTCCATCAGCCCCCAAACAGTTCTGGTCTGGTGAGGTGCAGGCAGCCGAGTGAGTCCCCAGGTGTCCAATTCTGGTCCCCAGACTCTGCTCAGCCTCTCCTGTGTCTCCAGGTGCTGAAGATTCTGCTGTATATGTGCACGCACGGCTCTTCGCAGTTCCTCCAGCAGCTGAAAAGGAATTCCACCTTCATCCAGGAAGCAGCAGGTAACAGGGCACCTGGGCGGCCCTGGGGCTGGGCTGGGGTCAGCACCGTTACCAGGAGAGAGACCAGCCGAGGGCAGCGCTGTTCCAGCCTCGCACTGACTGGGGAAAGCACTGCGGAGGGAAAGGCCCCCAGCCCCAAATCCCGCCGGTGCTCTTGATTTCCCTGCCGCTGGCTGTGAGCCTGGTGCAGCCGTCGGGGGGCTCAGGTGGGGAGCTGCAGGAGGGGGGGTGGTACTGCCGGGTGATGTGATGACTGCCCGGCACACCCCTTTAGCTGCGCCCGTTAGACCTTACACAGCTGCACTAACCCAGCCCTTCCTCACCCTCTGCCTTCTAGTGTTCGCGGGGCCGCCAGATCCCCTGCACGGCAACAGCTTGTACCAGAAGGTCCGAGCAGCAGCACAGGTGAGTGACACCCTGCCCTGCCCAGGGGACTGACCCTGGGGAGAGGACTCTGCACAGGCCGGGGGAGTTCAGGGCACCCTCCCGCCCCTGCTCCAAGCACTGGCCAGGGATTTGCCGAGCCGGCCAGGAGCCTAGTGCCCTCTCCCGGCTGTGACTGTCCGTTCTTTCCCTGCAGGACTTGGCCGGTGCTTTATTTTCGGATACCTTGTCGCCCCTGCCCTCTGCTCAGCCCTGCAGGCCACTTCCCCCAACAGGTAAACACCAGCACCCTGGTGTGAACACTCCCCCCACCCTCCTCCCGCTCATGGCACTGCCGGGAGGTGCTGAGCTGGCAGCCCTGGAGACGGGTGCTGGGGGGGGGAAGAAGCTGATGGCAGAGCCTTATCCCCAGGGCAGGTGCAGCTCAGACAGTAGCAGGGCAAACTCCCCCCGCCCCCCGCTGCTTGTCGATGAGGGGAGTCCTGGGAAGGGGCGGTCAGGCTCCGTGGGCAGTTCACTGCTTACACTGGCTCGCCCTGTAACGACCTTGTGCTGCTTTCGTGCCCGATCGTCCTGGGAATCCCACTCGCCCAGGGAGCTGGGGAACGGTCCCTGCCCCTGCTGGCCACATCTCCCAGCTGGTGGCGCCACTGCGGCCCCGTGGCCCCAGGTGCTAAGCGCGTGGCTCTGCAGCCCACCCAGCGAGGGAGCCTGGGGTGGGAACTCAGGCAGGGCCTCTCGCATGGCAGGACAAATGCATCCTTATTGGAAGCTATGGAGGTGCTGGCAGAACAGGGAAAGCAAGGGCCCTTGCAGCTCCCGTCGGGTGGGTGCCATGGGGCTGGGCAGCGACTCACGTCAAACAGAGGGTCAGAAAATGGGGTGGGGGCTGCAAGGGGCATTAAGTGCCCAGCTGCCATGGGGAGTCAGTGGGAGTTGGCACCAGGCTCCCTTCGGCCCCTTGGAAAATCCGACCCCTAAAGGTCACCGAAGCAAGGAGCCCTGCAGCCTCCAGCCAGCCAGGCTGTGGTCCTGCCGCAGGTAGGGCTCTGGGCTGCGCTTGCCAGCTCCCCAGCACTGCTAGCATTTCCCCACTAGGGGGCAGCACCCACTGCTAACCTCATGGTTAGGGCTGTGTCGGGTCCGCAGGCCGAGTTTGGTTTAGACTAGCTGCAGTCAGGGCCGGCTCCAGGCACCAGCTTGGCAAGCAGGTGCTTGGGACGGCCACTTCGGAGAGGGGCGGCACGTCCAGCTATTCGGCGGCAATTCGGCAGACGGTCCCTCACTCCCGCTCGGAGCGAAGGACCTCCCGCCGAATTGCCGCCGCAGATCGCGATCGCGGCTTTATTTATTTATTTATTTATTTCTGGCTGCTTGGGGCGGCCAAAACCCTGGAGCCGGCCCTGGCTGCAGTTGCTTCCTGGCTCTGTGCCCCCTGCAGAGCTGGGGTTGGCTGTGTCCGGGCGGCGGGACGGGCGCCCCTGAGTGCAGAAATGGGCAGAGGGGGCACAGCATGGGGAGGGGACCCTGGAGCTCTCTGTCTCTCTCTCTGAAATGTGCTTTGTGCCTCTGGTTGTAGGAATGGGCTCCAAGCCCAGCCCCTGCAGCTCCTTCCAAGGCTTTGGCTTCACGGGCGAGAGAAGCGGCTCTCGTAAGTGCCGTCCACAGGGCCCGGCTCCGCGCCACCCCCTGCCACGTCGCCAGCTTGCGGGGGTTAGCCCACAGCTCCCAACTAGGGGGGCCAGATGTCCCGATTTTATAGGGGCCGTCCCGATATTTGGGGCTTTTTCTTATATAGGCGCCTATTACCCCCCACCCTCTGTCCTGATGTTTCACATTTGCTATCCCAACAGATGGTGCTTTTCGAGCATCCTCAGCTCCGGGGGCCGGGATTAGAGGAGGCTCTGCAGTCATTTAAAACAGGAAACCAGTTTTTAGCCCTGGTCGTGGCAGAGAAAATCTTGAGACCCCCGACCCGAATGCCCCCGTGTGCTCACAAACCAGAGGGCAAAGAGCAAGAGCCCCACGTTTCTTATGTGAAAATAAAGCTCTGGGTTTTCCAGCCAAACTGGTGATTTCTGGGGTCTGGCTCGTGGCGTTTGAATGCTCCGGGTTGGCAGTGCTGATGTGCTGCTGAGAGGCCTGGACTGAAGTGCCATAGGCCCAAAGCAGGCACTGCCCAGCCAGCAGCAGCGTGAGCTTCCCTGTGCCCAGCCCCTGCCGTTGTCTCTTAGCCCCAACCCAGGGTCCCAGGCTGGGGGTGAAAGGGCACTTCAGTCTCCCTGGCCCATTCACCCCTTGGCGTCCCCGCTGAGATGCCTGTTAGGTGCCCAGTTCGTGCCAACTAGCATTGCTCCAAATTGGGCGGGGCTGTTCTAGGCAGCTCCCTAGGGTAGCTGTGGGTGTGTTTCAGGAGGTCGGGGCAGGCTGGATTCAGAGACCACTTGTTGCCAGTGAGTGGGCAGGGTTGCTGGGCTGGGAGAAGCTCGGGCCTCCCTGAAGCTGGCAGAGACCCGTCCGCCAGCCCAACGCCCCTACAGCCCCTGGCGGGCAACGGGATCCAGCCTAATTCGCCCCCCTGCGGGCGGGGTGCCCTGAGGGTGGGAGGTAGTGCTGCCCTCAGAGTGGAGGGGGGCTGAGCCCTGCACAGAGACTCACGCCCTGGCCTCTCCTGTGCTTGCCCAGCTTCCGCCGGCGAGGCCCTGCTCGCCACCATACAGAAAGCAGCCGAGGTGGTCGCCAGCGCTGTGCTGCCCAGCCCGGAGTTCCCCCCTCCCTGCCCCAGGGAGCTGCAGGACGATGCCTACCAGCCCGTGACGGCGCCTTCTCCTGGTAAAAGCTGTGTGGTGCCTCCAAAGCCCCCTGCTCCTGCAGCCCACAGCCTGCGAGGTAGGTGTGTGGGGCTGCGGCGATGGAAAGCGGCTCCCGTGGTAGCTCCCGCAGACAGCTCTTGCACATCATCACCCCTGCTGAATTAGGGCTCCTGACACCCCGGCCGGGAGGGGAAGGTTGGTCCTACTCTAAAGATGGACACGTTAGCTTCAGTGACAGAGCTGGGGACAGAACCCAGGAGTCTAGGCTGCCAGTTCCCAGCTCCCGCTGCTGGATGACACTCCTCCATGCAGTGGTGCTAATGCCTAATGTTCGTTAGCCGTTTCCACCCCGCCCCCGGGCTCACCGCATGCTCAGCAAATCCTAGGAATCGCCACACACCGCACTGAAATGCAGCCACCTCTGGGGTGAAACACAGCTGCCATTTAGCAGCACATAACACTGTTCCACAGTCCAGGCCTGGAATAGAAGAAGAACCCTGGTTCCTACGGAGCACCCACCGTTTCCTGTATGGTGCAGGTGGAGGCTGGGTCGTGGCAGAGCTGTCTGCCAATCCCTGAAGCAGGCAGGAAGCTCTGGCTCTGGGTGACTCTCTCCTGCTGTTGCTTCTCCTACAGTGAGTCACCAGCCTGGGCAGGCAGGAGGTGGCTGGGAAGAGACGGACAGTGGGCACAGCTCCCAGAACTCCTCGCAGGAGAACGGGGAGCTGAGCAGGACCTCCGACTCCTACAGCAAATCAGGCAGCGACAGCCCCTCGGGGGCCAGCAGGGAGCTGGGGAACGTAACTGAGAGGTGAGCCGGAGGCCGTGGCCGGGGCCAGGGTGGAGAGAGAAGGAAGGGCTCTGAGCTTGTGGCAGGGGTGCTGCCGGGGTTAAAACCATTGGGCTCCCCCTTCTCCAGTATCCCTGCAAGTCCCTTAATGCGCATGGTCTCCCCTCTCGCCGGGCCCTGTTAATTCATGTCCCCTCTGGGTGCTGGGTCCCCATTTCCCCCCCTAGTTTTTCAGCCACCCGGCTCAGTGCACTGGAAGTGGGAGCAGTCAGGGAGATGCTGGGGTTCTTCCAGCCTGAGCTGCTTCACCCTGTGGGGCCAGTGCCTGGGGGCCCCTTCAGCCCCTCCTGGGTGGGTGGAGCAAAGTGACAGCACTTGGGGCTGCAGCTGCCTGTGTGCTGGGGCTCGTGGGAGGTGGCCAGGGTCAGTGACTTGCCCAAGGCCAGCGTTGGTGCGGGGTTGGGATGCGGGAGTACCGAGTGCCCAGCTCTCTCTGTGCCCTGCCGGGGGGGGCTCCTTGGGGGGCGGGGTCTTTGAGCTGGCAGGGAAGCCTGCTCACTGCCCCTCCGAATCGGGGAGCGGGGCCGGGAGCGCGTCCTCCCTCGCAGGACACAGGTAACGGGGCTGGTGTCTCCTCCCCACTGGCAGGGTGGAGGGCGACTGCCTGCAGGAGCTGAGCCTGGTGGGCGCGCTGACCAGGGGCTCCAAGGTCTTCCTGACGCGGGAGGAGGCCCAGCACTTCATCAAAGAGTAAGAGTCCGCCGCGTCCCCTCCTTCACACCCCCAGCAGTGGTGCCGGGGCTCGGGGGGAGGCTGCTTTCCCCACCCTTGCCAGGGTGCCCGAGGGGGCTGGGCTGGGTGTTCTCCAAAGCCCTCTTGCTCGCACGGGGTCCCCTGCCCCTTCCTGGGCTGGCTGATGGGCAGATCCTGTCCTCCCTCTGGATCTGGCCGCCAAGCGGAGCGGGGAGCCAGGAGTGTCGCCAAGGTGCTGCCCCACACCATTCCCCCTGGAGGGCTCAGCCAGTGACCCCTGAGGTGGTGGGGCAGGTCATGGGGCTGCTCCCTGCCATCTCGGAGAGGCTGAGGATGCCAAGCCCACCCCTGCGTGAGCCTGGGAAGCTGCATCCCGCTTGCTGCCGTGACCACGCGCTGCCCACTCTCCCCAGGTGCGGGCTGCTGAACTGCGAGGTGGTGCTGGAGCTGCTGAGCCGGACGCTGCAGGACCCCAGCCAGCTCGTCTGCATGGTGGGTGCGCGGGGGAGACGCTGCATCCACCCAGCTCACACGCGCCCTGCGGCTCCTGCGGGCACGGGGAGACGGGGCCCATTGAGCAGCCCGAGAAGCCTCAGGAGTGTGGAGGGGCTCCCCGGCTGCCCCATGGGAGGAGGTGGCTCAGGAAACGAGCCCGTCTGGGTCGTACTGGGATCTAGTGTGGGTCAGCAGTGGCTGTGAGCTGGTTCATGCCCTCGTCTGCCTGCACTGCTGGGGTGCAGCCCAGTCCCTAGGGAGGAAGGGCTCCCACGGCGAAACTCCAGCACCCCTTGCCCCATGGCTGGACTCTGAGTGACTGGGCCCTGGAGCTGGTCCCGCCTGGGCTGGGGAAACTTGCTCTGCCGCTGATGTTGGGCCCTGGGGAATCAGGGAGCTGCAGCTCTGCAGGCAGTCGCCCTGGTGCGTGTCACGGCACTAAAGCCAGCTTGGACGAGTTGCCTGCAGCTGCAGTATCGGCGTAGGTCCTGTCTTCTGAGCCTGCTCTCTTCTGTCCTTGCCAGAGGTCCATGTGTGCCATATCCTCCCTCCTGTGCTCCGACCTGCTGGCCCACGAGCAGATCTCTGGGATTACCCGGCCACACCTGCAGCAGCTCAGCCAAAGAAGTCCCGGTCCCGTGGCCAACAAAGCAACAAAGGTGACTCCTGTGTCTCACTCACACCCCAGCACAGCCTGCGAGCCCGAAGGACTGGCTCTGTGCTGCCGGGCCGGCCCCAGCTACTTCCTCCCTCCCTCCCTCCCCTGGAGCAGGGAGCACCAGAGGGTGCAGGGTCATTTCCCCTTCCCCACCCCCCCGTACTGGGCTGAACTTTGCTCCTAGAGGAGATAACATGCTTCAGGGCATCCGCTGGTGGCTGCACAGGTCAGGAAAGAAGGAATGAAATATTGCACAATAGGCCAGGTATGGTATGGGTGGTGAGCCCCCTGCAAAGCATCAGGTATTGAATCCTGCCAGGCAGGATGTCTGATCTACTGTGCATGGCACACCGCGCGCTCCTCCAGCACTCAGTGCCAGGCAGTGGGGGGGCAGCATAAAAGGGCTCCCCAAAACCCCATCCAGCCCCCCTGGGGAGCAGGCTGGCAGGGGCCGGCTGTCTGTTGCTTGTGAAGGGGTTAGTTGTGGGGCAGGCCCCGCTGTGCTGCACTGACTCCTTGCTCTGTTCCTCCCTTTCCCTGCCAGCTCCTGAGGCAGTTTGAGGCTTTGTGCAGGAGCTGCCCGTCTCCCAAGAGATCACAACCGGACACGGATCCCTCTGCTCCTGCCGGGGGCTCCCCCCAGCACACGCGTGACTTGCTGACGGACCTCATGCCTCTGGCAGGAGAGACCGTTCTCAAACCCGTGAGCTTAGCCCCTTTCCTCTCGGAGACGTGGAAAGCCCCAGCGTTCGATGCGCATCCTGCGGCCGTGCCCGCCCCTGCGGGAGAGCAGGGCACAGAAGCGGAGACCTGTGAGCAGTTTGGGGATGTCGCACCAGGCGGTCGGTGCCAGCAAGAGGTGGAGTGCAGACTAACGGGGCCTGAGCCCCAGCTGGATGCTGCCCGGACAGAGACGCTGAATGGCAGGCGGGGGGCAGCCGCATCCCCTCAGAGCCTCTCCCTGTTTGCTGGCATGGAGCTGGTGGCCCTTCCAGGCACAGCAGTAGCCAACCCTGGTGGGGAGGAATGTGCCTCTCGTGTTCCACGGACACTGCCGTGCACTGGGACTGCCAGCGCCAAGGCTCACGGGGACTCTGAGGGCAGCAGGGAACCTTCTGCGTTCTCCTTCCTCAACATGTAGCAGCTGGGGCTGCAGGACGCTGAGGAACTGGGGTCTCGCTCACTGCGTGTCGCTCTCAGGCCATCACTACAGGGGCACCGACTGGCACTACAGGGGCACCGGCTGCTCAGCTCAAAGCGAGGCCTCCCCGTTTCTCGTGGGTGCTGCCAAGTCCACGTCCTGCAGAAAGGGGCTGGCAGTGCCGGTGCTGCTGGGGAGGATCTCGCTGGGGCACAACGAGGAAATGGAGTCCCCAGTCACTCCCTTCAGTTTGATCCCTGGAGGTGCCCTCGAAAAATCCATGAGCAACCCTACAATAACAATCCAGCATGATCCCACATGGAGGGGGAGAGGGGGAATGTGCCACGACAGCCAGTTCCAGGCTGCCAAAGGGGGGGTGGGAATGAGAATCCCCTTGACTCTACCCCCACGTTAAGGTTGTGCTAGAGGTTTAAGGCTAATCATATGTGCTTGGCTGCTCTGGCCCCCTGCTTGGGTCATCCATCAGTGGCCGTCTGTAACACTGCTCAGACTAGGGCCTGGGGCACGCTGGGGAGGGAGGGGCAGTGAGTCCATATGGACTCAACCTCTCGTGCTGTGCCTCAGCCTGTGTGAATGAATTCTCTAGTAACCGGCTCAATCACTTAACATGTATGGGGGGTGGTTAATGGTACCTTGGAAGGTCCAGGGACGCTGGCTGCCTTTCCCCAGCATAGCACCTGCTCAGTCCCATTGCTCTTGGGGTAGAGAGGCATTGAGTATGGCAGTCTGGAAGCCAGGTTTCAGAAGAGCTTTTCAAGGACGGTGACGCTTTAGGACCTCAGTTGATACCACATGCCCTGCCGGCCTCGCCTGAGCTGCTGTGGGAATCTCTTTGAGGTGGTTTGGTTTTCCTACCGAGAATCTGATATTGTAGCTACTTGTTATTTGAAGGTGCTTTACACTCACACACCCCTTGGTGCACTTTAGCGGGGCTGGCAATGGAAGGGACTAGAGAACATCGACGTAGAAGCATGAACCCCTGTGTGGGGCAGCAGCCCCTTTCACACCTGCAGATTGATCTCTTGCCAAATCCTACTGGGCAAAGGGAAGCCAAATTACAGGCACAGGCTGCTTCGAGCGGCAGATTGGCATTTATTTAGTGTTTACACATCACACGCGAGTCCATCTTGCTGTGAGAGTTGGTTATGTACAAGTCTGTGTTGTCGTCCTTGGGCTTATGACATCCAGACCAGCCCACCTGTCCCCTTGGGGCAAATTTGCAACAGGCAAGTTAAAAATCCCTGGAGAAAATCCCTTTCTAGCAATGTCTGATCTGCCCCACAGGGCAGAAGCTTGGGTGGGCTCCTGCTGTGTGCAAATCACATCCTGCAGCCAGGTCCCTGCTCACAGACTCCTGCCAACATTCTTAGCTCCCGCAACCTGTCTGTGCTCTTAGGGCTGGGAGGAGGGAAGGGTCCATTGTCCAGAAAGCCTGGGAGGACGTTCCATGTTTACAGAGCATGTGGGGGGGGGGGCGTTGCTAATATGACTTTAATAAACACTAAGTTGTGTATATTTAAAGTTCCACTAATTCTCTTGTTTTGAGGTACAAAGTGTGCTTGTTTATAGCCTGTGCCTCACGTGAATTCTGCGTTCTGCTTCAGAGCACGCTGGGATGGCTTTCCTGGCCTTAGCAGTGATGGCGAGCTCAGAGGAGCGAGCAGCTACAGGCTGAAATGTAACCAAGTCTGAGAGGACTCTTCTTCCCCCAGTTCCAGAGCTACACAATCTGCTGAGCATACGTATGGTTCAGATGTCCCTGTTCAAGCATTAAGCCTCAGCTGCCTTCTAGACTACCTACACCAAAGGGCTGTCATCACATGGCAAAGCCTGTAACTTTCCCTCTTCCTGCAGCTTTGGCCACCTCACACTCTCAGCATGCCCTGGCAGGGTTGCCTTCCAGGGCACAGCTGTGCCAGCAGGGTGCAATCAGGAGGGCAGATAGTCTGTATTTCTTTAACAAGGCCCAGAACCAGGGCATAATGATCCCTGAATTCGTGCTCCCTGCTGCTGTCCAGAGGAACCAGGTTTGCTATGCACAATTAGGTTTGAAATCATTGAATTGTGGAAAACTTTCTATTTCCTGTGGAGAACGGTCTGCTGACATATAAATAGCCCCCTGGCATTCCTTCAGGTAGGCTCTGTGAAGCCTGGCACTCTGCCACCCACAGTGTCAGTGCGGGGAGGGGGCGTTGTGGGCAGCATGTGTAGTAACTGTGTTGTATCTGTTGAACTAACCTGTCTGGCTGGCAGACCTGAGAGCGCATCACAATCAGCTTCAACAATGGGACAGACAGCTATGGACTCACAGATCACTATGTTTCCCGTCACAGATCCAGCAGCCACGCCAGTCGCACCAAGGAATCTGTTCTCTGCAGCCAGGTGCGCGGATAGGGCAGCCTGTGCGCCACGGGGTCCAAACCGCATCACACATAAACCCACCTTCTCCAAACGAGGCCACTCCACCTGAGGAGCAGATTGCATCATGGAACGGGCACCTGAATACCTCAGAGAGCCTGCTTCAGTAGAGATAAATCCCCCACGGGACCTGCATGGGGCACCATCAACCGACACCCCACGCTCCATGGGGACCCCAATGGGATGGCTGCCCCCAGCCCCCCCTCTGGCCCCCCCCCCCCCCCCCCCCCCTGCCCTGCCTCACCCCTGCCCCTCCTCCCTCCCCCCCCCCACTGCCCTACTCCTCCTCACCCCATGCCATCCCCTGCCTGGCCCCTCCTCACCCCATACCCTACCCCACTCCTGCCCTGCCTCACCCCTGCCCCTCCTCACTCCACCCCCCCACTGCCCTACTCCTCCTCACCCCATGCCACCCCCTGCCTGGCCCCTCCTCATTCTTGTCTCTCCTCACCCCACACCCTACCCTTCCTCTCCTCACCCCCCCTGCCCTGCCCCTCCTCACACCACATCCTACCCCACTCCTACCTGGCCCCACCCCTGCCCCTCCTTACTCGAGCCCCTGCCCCGCCCCGCCCCTCCTCGCTCCCGGCCCCTCCTCACCCCGCCCCCTACCCCACTCCCCGCCCCGCCCCTCCTCACTCCCCGCCCCGCCGCCGCAGGAGGCCAGAGCCCGGCTAAGTCCCTCAGCGCCCCCTGGCGGGCCCTGCAGCCCCGCACTCCTCCCCTGTCCGGCCTGCCGCCTCAACCGAACTCCTCCCCGCGCGACGGGCAGCCAAACCGCCCAGTGAGAGACCAGTGTCTCCATAGCGCGCCAATGGCGTGGCTGGGGAGGCGGGCTCGCGCCCCGCCTGGGTTAGGCTGTGCCTGGGCCGGTTACTAGCGTCTGGCTCTGGCCCCTCGTTAGTTGCGCGGGGTGGGCACGGCCCGAGGGACCCTTCCCACAATGCCCCTGGCTGGGGGGGCTGGGTAGGGGCGGCGGGAGCCTAGAGCCCCTGCTGGGCGGGCAGCAGGCCCCATAGCTCCTGCTGGGGGGGGGGGGACGACTCCGGCCCTATAGCTCCTGCGGAGGGACCCCGGCCCCATAGCTCCTGCTGGGGAGAGGCGGAGGGACCCCGGCCCCATAGCCCCTGCTGGGGGGGGGAGGCCGAGGGACCCCGGCCCCATAGCTCCTGCGCGGGGGGAAGGACCCCGGCCCC